>NC_058378.1:16039017-16343571 GCF_018350175.1 Felis catus
GATGGTAATGGGAGGATTCACTGAGGGACTGAATGTTAACACCCAGAACGGCAGGTCTGCTGAAGAATCCCCCACAGGACTCGGACTCACTGGGTCCAGCAGGACTTACCCACGGTGGTGATATCTGAGCCTAAAACAGGCATCTAGGGTCAGCGGGAATGCCATGGGCTGTGGACGCTCCCCGTTAACAGATACATGATTTGCAAATACTTCCTCCCATTTGGGTTGCCTTTTCACATTACTGTTGACAGTGTCCTGTGAGACACAAAAGCTTCTTATTTTGATGAATTCCAACTTAATCTCATTTTGCTGTGTTGCCTGTCCTTTTGATGTCCTATCCAAGAAATCGTTGCCAAATCCAGTGCCGTGAAGCGTCCGCCCTATGTTTTCTTCAATGGATTTTATAGTTTCAGCTCTCGACATTTAGGTCTTTGATCCATTTCGAGTTTGTTTTTGCATCTGTTATAAGATAAGGGTCCAGCCTCATTCTTTTGCATGTAGGTGTCCAGTTGTCCCAGTACCATTTGTTGAGAAGACTGTCCTTTCCCTCTTGAAGAGTCTTGTCCTTTCCACCCTTGTCGAAGATCGTTTGACCACATACACGGGGATTTATGTCCAGGATCTCCTTTTTATTCTGTTGGTCCGTATATCTGTCTGTATACCTGTACCACTGTATTTTGAGTACAGTAGCTTTGTAGTAAGTTTTGAAATTGGAATATATGGGAGACCTCCAGCTTTGTGCTTCTTTTTCAAGATTGTTTTGCCTATTCAAGGTCCCTTGAGAGTCCACATAAATTTTAGGATGGATTTTTCTATTTTCACAAAACACGTCTTTGGGACTTTGGTAGGGATTGCATTGTGTCTTTAGATCACTTTGGGTAGAGAATTGACATGTTAACAATACAGTCCAATATGGTCCCTACACTCGGAGTTTCTTTCCATTCGGTTGAGTCCAGTACTTTCTAGTATATATTTTTCGATGGCAAGAGGACAGATCTGGGTGTATCTAGGCAGTCTTGCTGTTGGATGTTAGTCTAACACTGAACGCGTTGTGCACCTTTTTAGATGAGTGTGTTAGGTGTCTCTGAGCTGTGATTTCTTGTTCTTCAAATGGAAGTCGTGTGAATATTAAGTTTTCTGTGTCTAGCAGGGCCTGTGACCTCTTTTCCTTCCCTTTGTGCCTTTTTGCCAACCGTGGGCGTCTGTATGTGCACCAGCTTCTTCCTCTGTGATCTCCCCAACACTTTGCCTGTTGCCTCTCAGATTTTTAGACTGAACGCTTACCTCGGGATGCCTGCTCTGATTTCAATCCCTTTCTCTGCTTTCTCATTCAGTGTCCCCACTGCAGACTCGCAAGTCCAGCTTTCTGTAGGGATCAGATTTGCCCGGCCAAGCTCTTTAGTCTATGTGCCTGGGCCACCTGGGATCCAGTGCGTGGAGAAATATGGACTTAGATGAATAGAGTCCACAGGGCCAAAGGGAAGGGGGTGGGGTGGTGGCTTTGAAAGGCGGCCATTAGCGTTGCTTTTGAATTAATGGTTTAATTACACCATATGCCTGTGTAGTGTTTTGTATTTTCCAAAGTACTTTCCTACCCCGTGGATCTCAAAGATGAGTCAATACCAGGAACACCTGAGGAACGTGTTAAAAACAGTCTGGGGGGGCCCACACCCAATCTCATGAGTCACAATTACTAGGAGGGTGGCTGAGGAACTAGTGTTTTTTAATAGACTCTTCTCAGCCAGTTTCTGGCTCCTGGCCTGGCCCTGGTCCACTCTCAGACCTCCGCAAGCCCCGGACCCATCCCCTCCACTGGTTCTGGAATCTCGTATTCACGGTGTGACAGGCCAGTCCTGGACACAGTGGATCAGAGCACCACACCCCAGCAGGCAGGATTTCTTTCCTGTTTTCTCCCCCGGCGACCTGACTTCCAAGTGGTCCAGCATTTCCCCCAAAGTAAAAAGAGCAACCCGGTTGCCCTGTCCTGCCTCCGAGTTTTTAACGCGGACGTGAAGTCTGGGTGTTTGTCCGGATTGGGTCGTACGGCAGCTGAGCCTCGGAATATTTTTCTTCTCTGATACGAATTCCAGTTCCCCAGAGCCTGCAGTTCATTTGAACAAGCGTGCTACGGCAGGTGCTTTATTGCCAACGGGAAGTGTGCAAACAGCTTTGGAGGCTAAGTTTACACCCCCCACCACGAAAACTGTGCAAAAATGCAAGGCAGCTGGGTATTTATCATGTGCCCAGTCGAACACGTAATTGAGTTTCCGGTGGGGAGTGCTCAGCAGGTGCTGTGGGGGAGTCCAGGTTTTACCTGGAGTGAGGGCGACGACAAAAACAACTACTGGCGTTTACCAGGTTTCAGGCACGTGCATGGTCATATTTGACCACATAGCCCACGCCCCTCCGTAGTCCTGCTCATCGCAGTGAGGGTCCCCTTCACCCTTCCTGCTCATTAGGCCGCAAGCCCTTCCTTCCCTCTTGTTCTCTCATCCCGCTCAGCCCATCCGTCAGCTCACGTGACCTGTTCTGCCCTCCTCATCCAAATCCAGATTCTTCCGTCCGGAACGCGCCTGTGCTCGCCGCCTAGTTCAAGCCCCCGTCGCCCTCCCCTGCCTGGACTACTGCAGGGGTCTTGCCGTGTGGCCTCCACCTCTGCCCTCTGTTCCTTTGCAGCAGACAAGGTGACTGAAAACCCGAGTCCGGTCTCCTCGCTGCTCTGCCCGGAACCCTCCAGGGTAAAAGCCCCCATGATCTGGCCCCCCCTACCTCTCCAACCCCTGCCCCCAGTATCTTTGCTGTTTTTAGCGTGCGCCAGGCTCACTCTCCAATCCAGTCGTTGGATTTCCCTGATAGGACCTCCTCACCCTCCCCTCCTCCTGGCCACCCTGCGTGGCTCCTCCCCTCACCCTTCCCCACAGGCCTTCCGCTTAGCTACCTTACCCTTCTGCCACATCCACATGCATCCCGAACATGCTTAACCTTCTTCATCCTTTTGCTTTATGACACTCGTCTTTGATAGGTTACTTATTTGTTCCTCTTTTTATTTTTTTAATTTTTTTCTTTTAACGTTTATTTTTGAGAGAGAGAGTGAGCGCGAGAGAGAGAGTGCGAGCAGGGGAGGGGTAGAGAGAGAGGGAGCCGCAGAATCCAAAGAAGGCTCCAGGCTCCGAGCTGTCAGCACAGAGCCAGACATGGGTTCGAACTCATGAACCGCGGGATTGTGACCTGAGCCGAAGTCGGACGCTTAACCGACTGAGCCACCCAGATGCCCCTCTTTGTTCCTCTTTCTTACGTGACATCTGCCAGGATACAAGTTCTGTCAACACAAGGCTTTTCCTAGTTGTGCATCCCCGTGTCCTCAATCCTAGAGGCACCCACAAGCACCCTTAACGCACACCCGCGGCTTGTATAGATGATGAAACTGAGATCCCGAGGGGTTCGAGAAGTTCACCCAGGGGAAGTGCGGTGACTAAGTACGGAAGCCAGGATTTGCACTCAGGTCTGACATCCAAGTCTCTGTGCTCACAGTCACAGAGGGGTTGTAATTGTGCAGTAGAAAGGGCAGGTCTGGGGAGGGAACTCCAAGAAGAAAGTCGCAGAGGTGGGAACGGCTCTGGTGCGCTGTGGAGACAGTGAGGAGATTTTCGGGGCGGTCTTGTAGACTGGAACTAAATTTGGGAAGGGCCTTACGTGCTATACTGGGGTGCCCGAGAAATTTTGCTTTCATTTGAGGTAATGGTAACTCCTAGCACATAGAGTTATCGGGGTTAATTCTTGGTACATAGACGGTGCTCCTAAATGTTGCAGTTGAGGGTACGTCTCACCAGCGGAGCAAACCCAGGCTGCCATCACCAGAGGAGAAACTTCTTGGCTTTGGGGCTCACGTCAGTGGTTTCCAGAGCATTCCCAATTTCGGGTTTCGTTTGTTTTCCTCAAAACTAACTAACAAACGTGAGTAAATAAATTGCTTGGCATCCAGCTGTGAAATCTGAGAGGAAGCTATTTCAGTACGTGAGAAAGGGGGAAAATAGGATGATTTCAGAATCCTGCATTCAACGTTGGGCTTTCTCTTTCCGAGTTATGCTTAGACCAGTCGCTGCCGATGCCAGTGGTGTGTGAGAGCCATCTTTTAAGGCAGTAGGTTCCGGGGCTCATGCCAGACCCTGGGAGCCTGGACCCTAGGGCCCAGGAATCAAGGCATGCGCATCTCAGGTAGTCTTCAAAATTGGGAACCACCTGTTAAACACCGCCCCCCCCCCCCAACCTGTTAACTTCTTTCTTGGAGAGAAGGAATACTTAACCTTTCTTGCTCAGAGACTGGTTCCTATGTTTCGAGAAACCCTTCCAGCTTTACTGCTTGTTTGTGGAGGGACTCGGGCCTGTGCGTTAGGAAACTCTCTGTGGCTGACCTGTGACGGGGCCTATAAATGCAGTAGCGCAGGTAGCACAGAGGGCAAGGCTTTCCTCCTCCAGACTGGAAGAAGGTTCTGGTTCAACGGGAGAGAATTCGGGAAAAACAGGTTGGTTCACCTGCGGTGACTGAAGGGTCAGGCAGAACTGAGCTTTCATCACTGGGCCGACTCACACTCAGGTCTGGGAACTGGCACTTCTGTCCCCATTCGCCGGGGTTGGTGGTGAAACCAGGCTTCGTGCGGTTCATGACACACCGCCGTGATGGGCAGGGTACCCTCGGGAGTCTGGTACAGACTTCTGTGGCTCGCTCTTGCCTGCTGTTGGCCAAAGTCAGCAGCACCTATATTTTTCTTACCCCGTGAGAACAAAAGTCAGATTTGCAGACCTGCTCCTCGTAGCTGAGGAAAGAGAAGAGGGGTTTGTGATGTCTTACTCACCATTGTGTAGTAATGTCCCTTGCTACTCTCCAGTTGTATGCGTGTGTGGGTTTTTTTTGTTTGTTTGTTTTTTTAATGTTTACTTATTTTTGAGTGAGTGAGAGAGAAAGAGAGAGAGAGAGAGGAGGAGGAGGAGGAGAGAATGAGTCTGGGAGGGGCAGAGAGAGAGAGGGAGACACAGAATCCGAAGCAGGCTCCAGGCTCCGAGCTGTCCGCACAGAGCCTGACGCGGGGCTCGAACTCACGAACCATGAGATCATGACCTGAGCCGAAGTTGGATGCTTAACCGACTGAGCCACCCAGGCGCCGCTGGATGTGTGGGGCTTTCATCTCAGCAGCTAGAGATAGAGGGGAAGAGGGGATAGAGGGGTAGAGGGGAAGGTGTGCAACTCTGAACGCGATTTTAAGTAACAGGAGCAAAGGGTGGCAGCAGGGAATCCCCATGGGACATCCTCTTGGCTGAGCTGAATTCTGGGACCCTGAGCCCCATCAAGTTTGCTTTCCCTGGAAGCTTTTCCTGGTCTCCTCCAAGCCGAGAGCCAGGTCTTGTCCATCGTCCCGTGTCCAGCTGGGTGCTTAGCAGGTAGGGAGGTAGGTAAGTGTTTGCTGCATGGTTGAGTATGGTGTAGACTGTGACACAATAAAGGAACAGAAAATGGTTTCAAGGTACAGTTTCAAGGTAAATGAGTGAGTTGGGGAGGAAAGAGTGCTAGAAGATGGCTTTGAATGCATTAGATTTTGTTGCTTCTTTTTTTTTTTTTTTCATGTATTTATTTTTGAGAGAGAGAGAGAGTGAGAGTGGGGTAGGGGCAGAGAGAGAGGGGAACAGAGGATCCAAAGGAGGCTCAGTATTGACAGCACAGAGCCTGAAGCCGGGCTCGAACTCATGAACCATGAGATCATGACCTGAGGCGAAACCAAAGTTCGGTACTTAACTGACTAAGACACCCAGGCACCCCTGGATTTTGTTACTTCCAGGGAAAGAAGAGACACTTTATAAGCAAGGGGGGTTGTAGAAGCAAAAGATGGGAGGACGCAGACCAAGAGACACAGAGCACGAGTGGGGGAGGGACAGAGAGAGAGAGAGCGAGCGAGCACGAGGGAGGCACAGAATCCAGAGCAGGCTCCAGGCTCTGAGCTGTCAGCACAGAGCCCGATGTGGGGCTTGAACTCAAGAACCGTGAGATCATGACCTGAGTTGAAGTCGGCCGCTTAACCGACCGAGCCACCCAGGCTCCCCAGATGGTTTTCTTTTTGCTTGAAGTTAGCAAGTTTGGATTAGGTTGGCTTCTTTGGGGCAAACTCCGGAATTTTGTTTTGATTTTTATTCCTGAGGTTTAGAGGCCATATGCACATTTGACAAGTTAGCAGTTAGAGTGGAAAGAATGAAGCAGCCTGGATCCTGGTTCCGAGTCTCTCGATTTGCTGTCATTTGATTATAGGCAAATCACTTATTTAATTGCCCAATGATTTTCTTCCTTATCTGTTACCTGGGGAGACACATCTCTCTCTGGTCTCTCAGAGGTTTTCCTGGGATCGAGTGGACAGAAGAGAGTTTGGAAAATGGCAAATCCCTAAATAAACGGAATGCTCCTGTATTAACATTTTATGATAAAGAACAAATTACTAGTCAAACAAATTCTTTGGGTCCAGCTAGGATTTTTATGAAGCTTATGGTAATGTAGATGATTTACTTGCTTGTACTTTTTTTCCTTGTTTGATATTCTGTGTACATCTCAGGACTGGTCCTCATGATTGTGGTTTCTGTGTCTCTTATTCATTAACCTAGAAATTCGAAGAAAGTAGTGATTTCCCATGAACATAAGCTTATAAAAGGAAACAGGGTTTTTGGTGTTATTTTAATAAAATCTTGTATAGCATACTAGGTGGTCATTCTTTCAGGTTTTTGCTTTCAGTCAAGATCTTTGGAGATAGGCACTTTAAAAAAAATATAAATAACCAACCCAGATTAACGAGTATGCATCTGTAATTCAGAGTGGTTTAACTTTTCTTTCTTACGTAGCATTTGGTCCCTACTTATTTTTCTCATTTGAGAGAGAGACAGCGAGCGGGGTAGAGGGACAGAGGAAGAGACAGAAAGAATCCCACGAAGGCTCCCTGCTCAGTGCAGAGCCCGACGTGGAGCTCGATCCCACGACGCTGGGTTCCCGACCTGAGCAAAAAGCAAGAGTCAGATGTTCAACCCACCGAGCCGTGCAGGCGCCCCTCGCTTCATACTTTAAAAATTCCAAGTCCGGTATGTTGAGGAAGGATTTCCACTTCAGGGCACTGGACTTCATTCCCTGTGTCTCCTGAGATGAAAATGTGTCCCCCTGGAAGGGAGTGCCTTATTTAAAGGAGGACATCATGGGAAGAAAGTTCCTTAAGGATTCATTCCAAACATGACTCCTGAATTTGAGGTTTCGGGAAATTTTGTGTTCCCGAGTCCTGAATGAGCTTGCCTTCCTCCTAGCTGCCAGCGCGAGGATGACTCGGGGTAAAAATCAGATGGTGAAAAGCATGAATGAATCCCTCCTGTGTCTCTCTTCTCTGTCCGGCTGACCTACTCAGTAACTGTGCCACATGTCTCCTGTTTCTCCTTAGGACGGGTTTACCGGTGGACAGGAATGCAGAATTTGGACTGCGCACAGCAGTAGCTATTATTACATCAAGCGTTTAGGACATTGTCTTCTCCCGTTAGATCACTGCTTTATTGGCGGCCCAGCCTTCTGGGAAGCGAGGTTGCTTTGTGTCAGTGACGGTCCCCGCCTTCCTGAGCCTCCCTGAGCCTCCCTCTGTCTGCCAGCCCTGAGAAGCAGGCCCTGCAGCAGAATCGAGCAGGCAGCCAGTGTGGGGGCTCCTGGGAGGGGACGTCACCGTGCTCCCAGCCAGGCACTGGTGTGCGGCATGCTCCCGCTGGCGGGTCGCAGCCACGGCCTCAGCTGCGGGGGTAAAGCAGCTTCTCTCCCTCGAAGGCGCCGCGAGGAGATGGGACTGCGGTGTCCGGTGGGTGACCGGCTGGCCGGGTCCCCCTTTGAACCATCAGTCCAACGTTTGGGTCGTCAGCTCGGAGCAGGGCACGGTGCAGGTGCCTACACATAGACTCTGGAATTGGAAGAACTCCAAACACTGGGTCTTGGAATCCCATACGAAATGCACACTTCTGTGCAGCACGCCAGTGAGGATTTTGCATGCAGGTGACGCCGGGGTCCCCGGTGAGGATGGCGAGTGCAGGGACAAGCCTGGGGGGGGGGGGGGAGGGCAGGGCTGTTCCTCTGCAGCGAAGTCCACTTTAACTGGCTCTCCCTTATGGGCGCTCCAGGGAGCAGAGGCGCTGAGGACTCTTCTCGAGGGTTACAAGCGGGTGAACTGAGTCCGGAGCTCAGGGAAACGGGAAACCCCTTACAGAGATCATATCCGGTAATGCTCGCTCGCTCGGAGTTTTGCCAGCAGTTTTCTCCGCTTCGCTTCATGCTTCACCTCCCACGCTAGGCTTCCGATCCTGGGTCCTAAGTGGGAACAAGGGTCGCTCCTCGGCGAGGTGGCAGGATCGGTAGTGAAGGACGCTAGAGACGGTTAGGAACAAACCACTTAACCCATTCGCGCCTCCTCCTGCTTATTTATCAGGTGGGAATAATACTCCTGGTTTGCATTTGCGTGCTGTTAAGAGTCCTCAGAACGCTGACGCATGCTTTCTCATTCGGTCCCGCGAGACCCGTCTGCCGTGCCCTGTGCAGACGTAGTCCCTGTCGCGCAGATGAAACTGAGTTTCCGTGGGTGCGTGGGTGGCTAAAGGGCCCACAGTTAATCACGTCCGCAGAGGGAGACGCAGCCTTCATTCCGAGCTCTCCGCGCACCACTGCCCTGCGGGGCACCCAGGCTCACACCGGGCGTGGAGCACCTGAAAATACACGCCAGTGCAAGGGTATCACTGTTCTAACCAAAGTGGTGTTCCAGTGCGTGGGAATAAAGGGCGATATTTTTGCGAATACGTGCTGTAAAAGAAAACTGTGTACGCCAAGTCAATCAGCAATAGGTAATGCTTATCTAACACGAATACCTGCCTCCGTGTATCTTACCATCTTAGGTATCTTGGGACTTAGATCAAGAGGAGGAAGATAATGGCCATCTCATTGTACAAAAACAAGGAATATGCTCTGTGTAACGTAGCACGCGTCGGTTTTATAGGCATTTTACTTACGTATTTTTTTAAGTTTACTTATTTACTGTAAGAGAGACGGAGACAGCGTAAGTGGGGGAGGAGCAGACAGAGAGGGAGGGAGGGAGAGAGAGAGTCCCAAGCGGGCTCCAGGCCATCAGTGCAGAGCCCGGCGTGGGGCTCGAACCCACGAAGCCATGAGATCGTGACCTGAGCTGAAACCGGGAGTCAGACGCTTCACCGACTGAGCCACCCAGGTGCCCCTACAGGCGTTTTTAAAAAATATTTTCCTGTTTATTGAATTTAAAGTTTATAAGTACGTGGATTTACATGTTTCTCATACATAGTTATTTCATTTGGACGCTTTAGAAAAATACAAAGAAGAAGGCTATAAAAGCTTGCATAAAGCCTGTCTGTAATAGGTAGCCACTGTCATAAGGCAGGGTTGTTTCTTCACAGTGCTTTTTTTTTTTTAAGTTTATTTATTTTGAGAGGGAGAAGAGAGTGGGGGAAGCAGAGAGAGAGAGAGAGAGAGAGAGAGAGAGAGAGAGAGAATCCCAAGCAGGCTCCACACTGTCAGCACAGAGCCCAACATGGGGCTCAAGCCCACGAACCTGGAGGGAGATCATGACCTGAGCCAAAATCGAGTCGGATGCTTAACCGGCTGAGCCACCCTGGTGCCCCTCTTTGCAGTACTTTACGTATATGGTTTAAACATCAGGTTTTATTTTTGGATCCTTTCACATAAACCTGTGTTGTAAATTCCAACACGACACATGTTCAGAGAACCTTTTCGGGCTGCGTACCATATTCCGTTGTATGATATTTACCATATGAGGCATAGTTAACCCCTCGCCACCGGCTGTTAACGACTGTTCCACGTTTTTCACTCTTGTAGATAGAGTGCATGTCTTGCTATCTAAGTGTTCCCCCACAGCTCTCCTTTCTTGGGTAGATTTTTCAGATGTGGAAATACGGAGTCAAACGACTGTGTTTATTGGCATTCGGGGGGAGGTGCCGTCCGCAGCACATGAGGACATCCGCTCCCCAGACCCGCACCAGCACAGAGGGCATTGTGGATGCCCATGCATGTGGATAACTTGGATAACACGCTAGCCAGAAGGGCTGCCCTATCCTTGTAACTCATTTCTTCTGTTACTTATTATGCATGTGCGTATCGTGCCCCGCTCAGCTTCTTGAGGATTAGGACGCTCTGTCAGTCATCCTTACTGCTCCCCAGCAGTCCCCCAGCATCCAGTACGGTGCCGAGTAGAACTGAATGCGTTTATTTACTGGAGTAACAAAGGCTTTTTTGTATCAGATGATAAACCTCGTGAAGCTGTTCAGCGAAACTCAGTATCCTGTAATTCAAATAAACTTGAGAAGGATGGGAAGGTAGCTGTGAGCGTGTGATGAGTGAATGGTGTTTGTTGTGTGTTCCTTAAACATGGCTCTTCCTGAAAAATAAAATACTAGACTGTTGTATGGGTTGGTGGGGTTTTCTTTTCCATACCTTTCATGCTCCGTCGAAAGGAAGCATCTTCAGGTTTGATGGCTTTGTGGTTTACTTGTTGCCTTTTTACAGAGAACGCATTGAGGGTAGACACTTTGTGTGTTCAGTTCAGTTTTCAATAGTATTGATTGATTGGA
Organism: Felis catus; assembly: GCF_018350175.1. Lineage (NCBI taxonomy): Eukaryota > Metazoa > Chordata > Mammalia > Carnivora > Felidae > Felis > Felis catus. The sequence goes on from NC_058378.1 coordinate 16,049,680, forward strand.
GTTTTGGGGAGCAAGGTGAGGCAGACAGACCTTTGCTCTGCAAGAGTTTTCACTATGGATTTAGTGGAAAATTACGGAGGGAGTGGATTGGTTCTGTCTGAGACACACAACAGGACAGCTCGCAAATAGTCTTTTCTGAAGGCTCTAGCCTATCAGGTTTTTCTTATCAAATGTTCCTGTTTCCTTCTTTGCGACCCCAGTGTCCCTAAACCTTTATTTAAAGAATAGAATAGATTATTTTCTGTGATTTTTTTTTTAAGTGAGAATAACAGAAGAACAGTCTAAATCAGTTGGCACTGGGTTGAAATTCTGTTTTTCTTTTGTTGTGTTTTCCTATGACAGAAATGCCTCAGCTTAAATTATTAATCGGAACGTCTGATTTCCTACTGTGTCATCTGTAATTCAGGGGCCACATCGCTGAAAAAATGTATTAACTAATAACCTCCTGAGGGAAGGAGGTACAGGGCTATCTCTTTTTATCTCTTTCTGATTTAAAAGATTTAATGGAAAACAGTCAATACCCACAGCTGTTCTCGTGTCTCCTTGGAAAAAAATTCCATGATCAAAATGTTCCATTTAACAAAATGGCTCTTTGTTTTTTTCTCCTTTGACATTAGCTGGCTGACTGGATAGGGGAAAAGCTTACTACCAAGAATTGATTCCTGGTTTTTATTGACACCCCGAAAGTTAAAAAGTGCCAAATAATCTCATTATAATTTAATAGCATTCCCTTAAATAATTTCAAATGGAAGTTCTAGCTGGAAAGAGGGCAGCACCTGACCGGAGATTGTTTTGGGCATTTTCTTCACTTTCTAGAAGCTTCTGTCTGCCTCTGGGAGAATCAGCTTAACTACCGCAGGTCAGTTACTGCTTTGTGTCCCTGTTGTGGAGTGCACATAAATCAGCAGATACCACATTACGTTTTGTAAACAACGCTGTGTTCCTGGGGGATAGTTATGTATCTTACTCATTTTAATTGCTCAGTTTAAGTCCATCAGTTAATAAATATTTATTCATATGCACATCAGTTTTGTGGGCTAATAATTCTAGAACTTTCCATGCAGGATACACGGGATAAGCGCTGTGCGTCTACGTTTCATTGAATCTTTCGAATAATCCTTTGAAATAGGTAAAAATCCTTCCCATTTTACAGGTGGGAAACTGAGGCTCGGGGAGAAGGTGTCACTTTACCATGATCTCAGGTCGCACGCGGTAGATCCTGGGTATTTGCCGAGTGCCCGGTGCTGAGAGCCGAGGGGAGGTTAGTGACAAGTACGTAGGTCGTGTCCATGGAGTGGTGCAATGTGTTGTAAGGACTATGGTAGCAAGGTAGAGGGAAGGAGAGTCTCAACAGTCTGTGGGTGGGGGAGGAAGCCTGCGCAGAGCCCTTTGCGTGAGAAAATGCAGGGCAGACATGGCGTGTGGATCTCCAGCCGCTGAAGATGGGGCTGGGCAGCTCCTGGCGGACCCGATCCTACGTGACCTGTCTTACCTTGAGGCAGTCAGGCCTTACTGTGATGAAAATAAGAGACTGTTGAAGGATTTTATGCTAACCCGGGAAAAAGAAGAGAGCAGTTCGACCTGTGGCGGGGGCAGTTGAGACGGCAAGGTGTGCACGGATTGGGAAACATCCGGAAGGTTGCAGACAGGCCTCGGGTTGGGTGTGGACTGTATAAACGCTGAGGATTGTCAGCATTTAAGGAAGGCCAGTGGAGGATCCAGAGAGGAAACCGAAAAGAGAGAGAAGCAAGAATCACGGTGTTCCATGAATGTGTCGCGATGATACGTCGACTCAGTACTTTGGGGGACTTTGGTTCACGGCCATTTCAATGTAGATGGATGGATGTGAGTTCATCGTGAGTGCCAACTCTAGAGGCCGGGGGTACAAGCATGAACAAGTGGATCAGGACCCTACTCTGATGGAGTGCCCGGCCTCTTCACTTAGAAAGCCACACAAGGGGCACCCGGGTGGCGCAGTTGAGCGTCTGACTTTTTTTTTTAAATTTTTTTGGAACATTTATTTATTTTTGAGCGACAGAGTGAGATAGAGCATGAGTGGAGGAGGGGCAGAGAGAGGAGGGGGACACAGAATCCGAAGCAGATTCCAAGCTCCGGGCTGTCCCCCAGGCGGGGCTTGAACTCACGGACCGTGCGATAACGCCCTGAGCCGAAGTCGGATGTGTAAGCGACTGGGCCACCCAGGTGCCCTGAGTGTCTGACTCTTAATTTCAGCTCAGGTCATGATCTCACGGTTTTGGGAGTTCAAGCCCCAAGTTGGGCTGTGCAGTGACAGTGTGGAGCCTGCTTGGGATAAATAAATAAACAAATAAATAAAAGGAAGGGAAAAAAAGTTACATGAGAGCAGAAACCTTTCATTTGTCCCTTTTACTCACCATGGATTATAACTCAGGATAGACTCAGGACATAGGGTTGTAGTGGAAGCCGAATCCTTTAGGCTTTTTACTGGGGTCTCTGTTTTACTCTGATGAAACACTCCTTAACTACACCAAGGGGATCAGCTTTTGTGAGCACATCATGTGAGAGTTTTTCTAAATAACAGCACAGGATACTTCAAAAAATTGTATAGCACCGATGTGAGCATTATACCAGGAGAAGATTTTATGCTCCTCACAAATCTTAGGTTACCCCTTTGTCACAAAACCCCAAAGAGGAGAGAGACTTCTGCTCTTTTTAAAGTTTCCATGGCCCAGAATATTTATCTGTGGTTCCACCCCATTGTTTAGTTCAAGGAAAATACCTAAGAACTAATTTTCATGTCCCGATCTGCCAAAATCTTGGCAGTCAAAAGTCTGATGACTGAACTTCGGATATCCATTTATGACCATTATTAATAACAGCCCATTTATCACATTGTCTCATTTCCTGGAGTTTAGGGGTCTGCTCTGATAGGCATTTGAGTTCATGGATTGTTTCATAGCTGTTTAGCCATAGCTTCACTCAATACCAGGCTGAAGGTACCTGAACTTGGCGATTTTATGGCGAACGCGTTTCAGACCTTAGTGTGAGCGCGCCTCAGCTCCTGTCCTGCCATCCTGGTCACAGGGAGGGTACAAGTGGGTACAGTGTGTCCCTCCATTTAGTCCCTGTCCAATTATACATGTTCATATTAGAGCTGATGGAATATGAGTATGAAAAATAGGCATTTTTTACAGTAGTTAGACTTTTATTATAAGTCTGCCATATAATTTTAACCGTTTTTTCCCTTGAATGAGGCTCATAATTTGTGTGTTTTGTGGTTTTCAATCCATTTGCTACAGCTGCAATCCTGATAAGTGGCTCAATTATAACTGTAATGTTGGTCTTAAAGACTCACTGATGTCTCATGGAAAACTTTGAAAAACATCCTATCTAAAGACAATTATTTTTCTCCATTTCTCTGTTCTATCCTTTACAAATTATTGCCAAGACCATTAGCATGAGAACAGATTATGCCTTCAAGCTGTAAAATCCTTCGGTTTCTCCTTAAGTTGTGGGTGGCTGCCTTGCCCAGCTAGCCCCGTCCTCACCGGAGGCCACCCTCCCGCCCGTGAGGTCACACCGGTTCGCACATGGATTTTTTTTTAAGTTGCCCACAGAGTGCGGCTGACAACTTCCCATTTTTAGTGGGGAACAAGAGCCGTAGACTTTGACGAAATGTAGGAATCGCTGGAAACGGTGAGGGAGGGGCAGTGCCCTTGACATCAGAGCTCAGCTCAAAGAAAGGAAGAAAAATGTAGAAATTTTAATTAGTGATCGTTCAGAGATGGGCTCTGTACCGTCTCCGGTCTTGGCATGTGGTCAGTTGTCCAGGTTTAGGGGGTTACCTGGAGAGATGGGCATCCATGCAGCTCAGCAGACCTCAGTGCAGATTATTAGTCCATTCTCTCCATTATGACCTAAAGAGGGAACTAGACGACTTCCATTGTTTTTGATGTTCGGTTTTTTGTAGCCATACCAGGTTGGCAAGGTGAGTTCATTTTGCCGTGGAATAAGCAAAGTAGCATGTTTGAAGATACTCTTAAGTACTGTCTTCATTTACTAAGGCAAGAGGGGGCAAATGACAATGGCGATGCCCGTAATATGCCCATAGAGGGGGGGTCTGTTTCATTTTCCGCCTTCCTAATATCTGATGAAACAGCACTTCTGTCTTTCATGGAAAAAATACCATGGCCTTTTTTGCTTGAGAACTCTGCACTTGCCAGTTTAAAACTCTCATGCCAGGGGCGCCTGGGTGGCTCAGTCGGTGGAGCGTCTGACTTCAGCTCAGGTCATCATCTCGCAGCTCGTGAGTTCAAGCCCCGTGTCGGGCTCTGTGCTGACAGCTTGGAGCCTGGAGCCTGCTTCGGATTCTGTGTCTCCCTCTCTCTGCCCCTTCCCCGCTCATGCTCTGTCTCTGTCTCTCAAAGATGAATAAACGTTAAAAAAAATTTTTTTTTAACTCTCATATCAGTTTTTTACCATCTGTTAGAATGACCCAGTCATTCTAGGACCAGACAGGAGCAGACGCACTGCTGTGTAGTAAAAGTGACGTGGGGGCTCTTAGGTTCATATGGCTTTATTATGGCATGCTTTCCTTCCATACGGTTTGAAGACATTGTCTATACCCACCTTGTGTGGCCAGTACAGTGGCGGGGGGTGGGAAGCTCTTTCCAGAGCAAACTAGGTGTTGACTCTTATGTTCAAGGTAACCTGTTCTGGGAAGGATCTGGGCCTGCCTTGGCACAAACAGCGGCCTGCAAGGAGCTAACAGCTCTCCATATTTATCTGAGTTTCTGTCATAAATGTTTCTGCAAAATTATTAAACTTTCATGATTGCGGTATATTCTGTAAGCGTAAGAACTCTCCATTTAAGTGCTAAACGCTTTATCTCATAAAAGGTTACTGTCTAACACAGGACTTTAGTAATTTATTCATTTATTTAATAATATTTATTGAATAGCTGCCACACGCTAGAAACCGTGCCCGGCGCGGCAGGTTAAGTGGTGAATGGAACAGACCCAGCCCTAGGGCCTTGAGGCGAGGAGGTTGAAGCAAGGGGGGGGCGGGGGGAGGGTGTCTGGGAAAGAGAGGACACCAAGGGAGCGTGTCACAGAGACACCCAGTCAGGGATGAGAGTGATGAGGCTGTCAGCTCGGCCCAGGCAGCTGACGCTCCGTTTCCAGGGACAGCTCAGACGCAGGGGTGGACAGGTTGAAGGCTGGAAAGGCACTCAGCATGTCTGGGCCACAGCACAGAGGACAAGGAGGGAGGACCCCGAGACAATGAGGCTGCAGCCTGAGCAGGACAGATCAGGAAGAGACTTGTCAGGCACAGTTTGGATTTTTATCTTAAGAAAGCTGGTAAGTCTTAAATGATTGTCTGCCAGGGGCTCACACGGAGGGACAAGTTCAGGAGTCGGCAGGTCCGTTAAGTGATGACAAAAGTCCAGTGAACTATTTACATTGGCTTTATTTTTCCCCTGAGAAGTAAGAAACTGCGGTATTTGCCGAGAGGTTGGGGCTGGAAGTGTGAAGAGATCAAGGTCTTTCCCACGGCAGCTGTGCAGATGGGGGAGGAAACGGGGCGGAGGGGTGGGGCGGGGAACGGGACTGAGCTGGATAATAGTCCCAGACTTTTCATATCAGCCTCCCAGACTCACTGGAAACCCGAAAGGACTTCATTTAAACACGGTTCTGTGCTTGGGGGGATTGTATTTTCTTCGGTAGTGATGCGCACCTGTAATTATTGTGAGCTCTGTGCCTTGTGTGGGGGCCGATCACAGTCCCCTGATTTCTGCAGGCTCTTCTCTAAGATGCCATCCTTTTCCTGTCTCTTCTGCCATTGTGGTGTCCAGCAACACCAGTCGGGTACGCCACCTTGCACTTGAGATTCACAGTGGGTGTGAGCACAGAGGCTATACAGATACTTGGTCAGTACAGAGAATAAATCTGGGGACAGATGTCTGCAGGACTTCCGTTACATTCATGTACATGCCACTAAGAGTGCAAATTTCGGTCTTTCAAAAACTTAGCTCAATGCTGCGGGCTAACAGGCAAAGGCGGAAAGTTAGAACTTGCAGACAACGTAAAGATAATGAAAGATGACAGAAGGTCCTCCTGTGCCAGACATGCTGCTCCAGACGCCCAGCTCGTCATCCATGACCCTGCAGGGTGAACACGATTCACTGGTGTAGGGCTGTTGTGTGTGTGTGCGCGTGTGCACACGCATGCATGTCTGTGTCTCCCTCCCAGCCAGAGCCTCCCCGCTAGGTTCTGGATGATTCCAGAGGTCATTCCAGCTCACACTTTAGATTTTCATCCCCTCCATTGTCGTTGCTTTTTGCGTTTCTCCCTGTGTAGAGCCTGTACCGTTCCTTGTTAATATCTGCTTTTCAAAGACCTTGATTTTAATTCTTCCCCATGTGCTGTAATACCGGTTTTAATTGCATGATGTTAATATTTCTACCTTATCTCACTTGCAAACAAGTCCTGTGATTGTTCTGAGGGGTCTTACTTTTACTGTGGTAGTAAAAATAATTCGCCTGGGAATACTTTTTAAAAGAAGGTGCTGTGTATCATACTTTGTGTTTAGTCCTCTATTTAGTAGTCCTTGTAAAAGGAAGGCGCTGTCTAGGATTCTGTCCGTAGGTTGACTTTGGGGAGCTACGGCAAGCTGGAAAATGTGGCTGGAAGGATGAGGGGCCAGGAGGGGAGCTGCTGTAACCCTGCTTCAACTTTAGTAATCAGCTACCACGTCAGGAATTTTTTGGCTTTGAACACTTTGGGTTGTTAGCGGCGCACGTGACATGCGTTGAAGGGCGTATATTTACATGAGAGCAGGATCTTGCCCAAGAGGCGCCGGTCTCGATTCTGGATCCAAGTGCGAGAACTACACTTTCAATTCATTTCTTCATGGACCAGGCAATGTGCAACACAGTACAAAGTATTTTGGTTATTGAATTTGCTGTCTTCGGTCTTTCACTGAGTATAAATATGGTCTCTTAGAACCTTTAAAGTTGATCTGGACTACACAAAGACCTAACTCAAATGGAATAAACAAACAAACAAACAGAAAACAAAACAAACAAAAAAACCCCACTAGACCTGGTGCCAGGTCTAGTTGGGAGTCAAGACCTCTATCCTTAGGATTCCTTCTTTCCTTCCTGAGGCTCAGCCTCAGCGCGGTCACACCAGCTAGTGAGCCCCGCAGCTCCGTGTGTATGTTACACCCCCTGAGCCCTGCCAAGAATCCTAGCCCAATACTGGGGGGGGGGGGGGGGGTGTCACTCACTGTTCTGGGCAGGGCAGGGCAGGGCTGTCATTGGCTCATCCCTGGACCAATCCCTGAAGGCAGGAGAATGCAGCATTTTCATTGGTCAGATCTGTGTCACATGTCAGGGGTGGAGTTAGGCCCCCAGGATGAACTGATTTTAGAGGTAAGGTTCCCCAGCGGGATTCAAGAGAAGGAAAGGGAATAATAGGTCCTAGCCAGGACGAGCCACTAGCTGTCTGCTACGGCTGATGTTTTCACACATCAAAAATTTAAAACCGTAACTGAAGCAATGGTCTCAGAAGATTTCTTTGGGGAAGAGTTTTGTGTGCTCTCAGTTTGCTGTTCTTTTTTGTTTTCTGACCAGCGTAATACTAAAATTCAACAGAAATTCATCTGTCTTTAATTGTTTCTATCTCTTCTGTTTAAAAATAATCTTGGGGTACCTGGGTGGCTCAGTTTGTTGAGCATCTGGCTTTGGCTCAGGACACGATCTCACAGCTTGTGGGTTTGAAACCCACATCAGTAGGGGCGCCTGGATGGCGCAGTCGGTTAAGCGTCCGACTTCAGCCAGGTCACGATCTCGCGGTCCGGGAGTTCGAGCCCCGCGTCGGGCTCTGGGCTGATGGCTCAGAGCCTGGAGCCTGTTTCCGATTCTGTGTCTCCCTCTCTCTCTGCCCCTCCCCCTTTCATGCTCTGTCTCTCTCTGTCCCCAAAATAAATAAACGTTGAAAAAAAAATTATTAAAAAAAAAAAAAGAAACCCACATCAGGCTCTTTGCTGACAGCTCAGAGCCTGGAGCCTGCTTCGGATTCTGTGTCTCCCACTCTCTCTGTGCCTTCCCCACCTGCACTCTGTCTCTCTCTCTCTCTCTAAAAAAATAAACATTAAAAAAATTTTAAATAATACAAAGTAAAACTAATCTAATTTTTTACAGTGTATTGTCTTCCATTTCTATGGGAGATCTACGGGATAAAGATTTTGTATCTTTAAATTCTGTTACAAACAATCATACATTTAGAAATGTAAAAGGGTATAAATGCTCAGAATAGACCGCTGACTCTTTTATGGTCTGTTTTTCTGGAAGTAATTATTCAGTGAATGTGTTGTTCTTGCTAGGTTTCTGTGTCTCACAAATCTCCCGGCAGATGGCTTAACCCCAGGGCTGCCCCCAGAAGTGTGGGGAGTGGGTTCCCCGTATGGGGAGGTGCTGGTTTGTTCAGCTTGAGGCGTGGTGGGCTTGGGCCAGAGTCCTACCTGCGCCCAAATCTTGAGTGCTTCCTGCTTTGACTGCCATGTGCTGTGTGAATATTGGTATTTTCAGCACGTGCCATGACACGGAAAAGAAAGACTGGGATACTTCCTAAATTTTTTAAATAGTGTTTGGTCTCATAAATGGGAGGATAAAGGAGTTTTAAAATGGTTAAGATGGCTCCTTGCGTCTCATGGGTACACTGGCCGTATTTTTATGTAGCGATTGGTTACGTTTCTGTTGTCTTCAGCAAGAATCAACCTTTACATTTTCCATTCTCGGATCAGTTTGGGGAATTTGTGGTTTGCCAGGAAATCATTAGTTTCCTCTGTGTTCCAAGTTGTTGCTTTACAGTTGCTTGTGGTATAATTCTTCTTATGCTTAATATTTATTTTAATCTCCTGTATATGTGGTCATGTTTCCTTTCCCATGTCCAGACTTGTATAATATTGTTCTTTCTCCCTTTGCCTTTTTCAGGCTTTGGAAGGAGTAGATCTGTTTTCTTGCTCTTTTAAAAAAAAAAAACTACCGTTTGGATTTGTCCCTTGTTTTTCCCTCATTCCATTAATTTCAGCTTTTATCTTTATTCATTCCTTCTTTCCTGGTTTCTTTGAGGGCATTTTGTTCTAATATTTTAAGGTGGTGGTGCTTAGCTGCTGATTATATTTTTTCAAAGTACAGTGTGGTGGTTTCGGTGGGCATGGTTCTTCCTTCTTTATACACAATTAATTAGTATGTAATTAATAGTATATACTTGCAAATGAGTGTCATATGAATGTCTGTTGAGAATTCACATATCTCTGTACCAGCCATTAGAAATCATTTGTAAGCCTTCAAATTCATTGGGTTCTATAAGCAGCAGAATTGTCAATAGAATTTAGAGATCATGTAGAAGCCGGTCTAGTAAATCAAATACCATTTCGGCAGCGAGACTGTAGGCAACAAGTTGTTTTCTTTCATATCTCAGTTGTCATTTTTTTCAGTTTCCAGGAAAGCATTCTGTAATAGCCTAAATCGTACAGGAAATAACTGTCATTCAGAATCGCCCGTGATCCTTTTAAACACAATAATTCCAAGTGAAATAGAGAAGATGCAGGCCTGTCTCTTCTCTTTCTGAGAACCACGGACAGGCACCAGTCTGTTGGGTTCACCGAAGCATCTGATTGTTCGTTCTCCCTTTGTTTGCCACAGCCTAAAACATCATTCTGTTTCCTCAGTTATGAAGTTGCCCTGCGAATAGACAGCATCTTATCATTCCCAGTCCCATTTTTTTTCCCCCCCAATGAGGGGAAGGCAAGTTGCCATGATAAGAAAATATCAGGTATTCCAAAAGACTATCACATGTTCATCTCAAAGCCACTGAGAACCCATCGGAGGGGCACCTGGCTGGTTCTGTCGGTGGAGCATGTGACCCTTGATCTCAGGGTGGCGAGTTCAAGCTCCACTTTGGTGTAGAGATTACTTAAGAAAAAAGAACCCATTGGAAAGAGTTCTAATACTGCTCAGCTGTTTGGAATTTTAATATTTTCTAACAAATATTTGCGTTTTTTTTCGTGCTTTGATGAGGACTGAGGGAAACCAGCAATATTATACCTTCATCACCATCATTATTTTCAGAAGAATTAGAGCCATTCATACATTCTTATGCCAACAAGGAAGGCTTCCATCCGTTGGGGACATAATGATACCTGGACGATATTTTTGTCTAAATAGAGATGGAATACATTGAAACGGTGGTTTGTAATTAAAAATAAAAGTTGATTAAAATTCAAGTGTCAGGGCACCTGGTTGGCTCAGTCAGTTGAGCATCTGACTTCGACTCAGGTCCTGATCTCACAGTTTGTGGGTCTGAGCCCCGTGTCAGTCTCTGCGCTAACAGCTCGGAGCCTGGAGCTTGCTTCGGATTCTGTGTCTCCTGTCTGCCTCTGCCCCTCCCAGCTTATGCTCACACTCTCTCTCAAAAATAAATGAATAAACTTAAAAAAAACAAAAAAAGTCAAGTTTCTATTAACCGCAAAGGTGCACAAAGGTATGTTGTATCTCTGTGATTTTATTTTACCCTGCACATTTATCAGATTGCCAGTGGCATAATAAACTAGAAAGTTAACACTCGTGGGATGCCCGGGTGGCTCAGTTGGCTAAGTGGCCGACCTCGGCTCGGTTCTTAATCGCACGGCTGTGTGTTTGAGCCCCGCTTCGGGCCCTGTGCTGACAGCTCAGAGCTTGGAGTCTGCTTTGGATCTGTGTCTCCCTCTCTCGCTGCCCCCCCCCCCCCCCCCGCTCATGTTTTGTCTCTCTCAAAAATAAATAAACATTAAAAAAAAAAAAAAAGAAACACTCGTTCGGATAGTCAGTTCTTTTTTTTTTTTTTAATGTTTTTTATTGATTTTTGAGACAGAGAGAGACAGAGCATGAACAGGGGAGGGGCAGAGAGAGAGGGAGACACAGAATCCGAAGCAGGCTCCGAGCTCTGAGCTGTCAGCACGGAGCCCGACGCGGGGCTTGAGCTCACAGACCTCGAGATCATGACCTGAGTGGGAGTCGGACGCTCAACTGACTGAGCCACCCAGGCGCCCCTGGATAGCCAGTTCTTAAAGGCTCCCTCCCACTTCACCAGGAATCTCGGCGGGTTCTTATTCGATTGCAAGACCGAATTCTAAAAATACATTGAGAACGCCTGGTATTGATCCTTGTACTGCTGGACATTTTGAGTTTACATGTTTTGAAAGGAAGTATAATGATACTCAAAAAATTACGTGGTCATTGTGTTACTCTTTATAACTGATGGAAATGTTTTGTCTACCTCATTTGAGCCAGGCCACATTAACAGATAATGTTGGTACAGAGATGAAGGGCGTGTTCCGGGCTGAGAGGAGCTTGAAGTTAGCTGGTGGAGGAGACTGGTCGATACACCAGCCAGGAGGAGTATAAAGAGATCTGTTCCCATCTGTTCCCATTAGTGTTCCCATTGTGCTGTGGGAACACAAAGGAAGCACCCTTTGGCAGATGTGGGCTGAGGCAAAGTTTCTCGGAAAGGGTACTGCTCGATTCTGCATATAAGTGCCAGCCAGCCAAGTAGTGCGAGAAGGCAGAATGTTCCAGAGAGAAGGAGCAGTATGAGCAACAGAGACTTGAAACTTCGTGACCGTTTGGGGGAACTGGGGATGGGCAGAAATTGGAGAGAAGGACCGATAAGAAACCCTATGTGGAACGCATTGAACTTGAGTGACAAAAATTGCTAATGGCTGTTTTCTGTGTTTTAATTCAGGTGAAGGAAATACTCCAGGCCAGATGTCTTAAGGAATGCTCTTGAAAAGGACAGAGGCATACAAAATTAGTTCAACATCTGAGAAGCAAGCTGGTTTTAGAAAAACCATACTCTGAGGATGTTGTTTGCTTTCGGTTAAAAGGAGAAAGTACAGCTGTAGAGGAAGCCTTTATATCTGCGTTTACGGTCGCATCGTAAATGACAATGTAATTAGTTTCACCTCAGTCTTGCTGGTGAGCCTTGGAGCTTCTTGCCTCGGCCGACATGAGCGACCCAAGGCAGTCCCAAGAAGAGAAGCACAAGCTTGGCAGGGCCTCTTCCAAGTTCAAGGATCCTCCCAGAATCATGCAGTCGGATGATTATTTTGCTCGAAAATTTAAAGCCATTAATGGCAACATGGGCCCCGCCGCCTCTTTAAATGCCTCGAATTCCACCGAGAGCGGTGGTCCGGCTAATGGCACCCCAGCCGTGCCCAAGATGGGTGTGAGAGCAAGAGTGTGTGAGTGGCCTCCCAAGAAAGACTGCTCCAAGGAGCTGACCTGCAAGGCGCTGTGGGAAAGCCGGTCTCAGACCAGTTACGAAAGCGTCACGTCCATCACGCACAACGGGCAAAGCGACCAGAGCGACGGTCAGCAAGAAGAGAAGCTCGATCTAGACTTTGTGGAGGCGAAGTACACCATTGGGGACATCTTTGTTCACTCTCCTCAAAGAGGGCTGCACCCCATAAGGCAGAGAAGCAACAGCGATGTCACCATCAGTGACATCGATGCTGAAGACGTCTTAGACCAAAATGCAGTGAACCCCAACACCGGGGCTGCCCTCCACCGAGAGTACGGGAGCACGTCTTCCATTGACCGGCAGGGCTTATCTGGCGAGAACTTCTTTGCTATGCTCAGAGGGTACCGAGTAGAGAATTACGACCACAAAGCGATGGCCCCTTTTGGGTTCCCTGAGTGTTTCCCCTGCGATCCTGCAATCTCTCCCAGCCTCCACGCGGCAGCACAGATATCCAGGGGAGAATTCGTCCGCATCTCAGGATTAGACTACATGGACAGTGCCCTCCTCATGGGGAGAGACAGGGACAAACCTTTCAAACGGAGGTTAAAGTCGGAGTCGGTGGAGACGTCCCTCTTCCGGAAGCTGCGAACTGTTAAAAGTGAACATGAAACGTTCAAGTTCACGTGTGACCCGGAAGATGGTCGCCTGGAGCGGGGCGTCCGCCCTTGGAATTGTCAGCGGTGTTTTGCACATTATGACGTCCAGAGCATTTTGTTTAATATCAACGAAGCCATGGCTACGAGGGCCAACGTGGGGAAGCGGAAAAACATCACCACCGGGGCCTCGGCGGCGTCCCAGACTCAGATGCCGGCGGGCCAGACGGGCAACTGCGAGTCCCCTCTGGGGAGCAAGGAGGACCTCAACTCCAAGGAGAACCTGGATGCTGACGAGGGAGACGGGAAAAGCAACGAGCTCGTCCTGAGTTGTCCTTACTTTCGGAACGAGACTGGCGGGGAAGGCGACAGGAGGATCGCCCTTTCCAGGGCCAGCTCGTCTTCGTTCAGCTCCGGGGAAGGCTGCTCCTTCGAGTCCTCTCTGAGCTCCCACTGCACGAACGCCGGTGTGTCGGTCCTGGAAGTGCCGAGGGAGAACCAGCCCATCCACCGGGAGAAAGTGAAGCGCTACATCATAGAGCACATTGACCTTGGGGCCTATTATTACCGCAAGTTCTTCTACGGGAAAGGTAAGGGAGCGTCCTGGGTGTGTGTGCGTGTATCCCAGACTGGTTTTTGCATGTTGCTTTGGGCCGGAGCCCCTTCACCGGGGAGTCCGAGGCCGTGGTTCACTGGACCCTCCGTCGCTTCCAGACTAACCCCTTCCTCAGGAACCCCTCTTCCTGCCTTTGCTGATTGGTGATCTCCAGTGTGGAATGACCACCTCTGTCTCTCTGCCTTCGCCAATTTGTGAGCATCACAGATGTCAGACCTGCTCTAGATTTACCCCTTTTTTTTAATGTTATTTATTTATTTCTTTTGAGAGAGATAGAGCATGGGCGGGGGAGGGGCAGAGAGAGAGAGGGAGAGAGAGAGAATCCCAAGCAGGTTCTGACCCGTCAGCGCAGAGCCCAACGCAAGGCTCAGACTCACGAACCGTGAGATCGTAACGTGAGCCAAAAACAAGAGTTGGACACTTGACCGACTGAGCCACTCAGGCACCCCCATGTTTTAAAAAGTTTATTTATTTATTTGAGAGAGAGAGAGAGAGAGAGACAGAACATGTGAGTGGGGGAGGGGCACAGAGAGAGAGAGAGAGAGAGAGAGAGAGAGAGAATCCCAAGCAGGCTCTGTGCTGACAGCACAGAGCCCCACGTGGGGCTTGAACTCACGAACCCTGAGATCATGACCTGAGCCAAAATCAAGAGTCAGATGCCTAACCAACTGAGCCATGCAGGCCCCTCTAGATTTACCCTTTTAAGACCTCTTCCGTGGGTTAACCTTTATCCCTCCCTTCTTCCTCTGAATAATCTCTCCTCCTGTTTACGGTGGATAATTCTGTCGGGTGTTTTCCCCCTCTAGTCTTTTCTGTGCTTTTTGGGTCCCCCCTCTGTTTCGTCTTTCCACTTCTGTGTCTTCACAGCTCCTGCTGCTCTGTTGTGTGCATTGGAAGTGTTAAGCAAATCTTTGCTGAAAGCATGTATAAATTAGCACAACAGATAGTTTTCCCGCAGCTCTGTAAGTGGCCCTCAAGGTTAAGATACAAACAATTCTTTGGTATTGTGATTTTAGAAATTCTTTCATCCTATGTGAAATAGTATTTACTTTTGTTTAGATTTTCAGGCTCGAAGGCTGCATTCCTCAGAAGTCCTATAGTTGAGTCCTCAGCCGTTATATAAGTATCCTTAGTTATTCCAGGGACATAAAATATGCTTGGTTTGAGACACCTACAGAGAAACAGGTCCCATATACATATGGCAGCCACAGGCTCAATAAAAACACTCAGGGCATCTCACTGCTTTCTTACTGGGTGCAGCTTACCACTTTGGCCCCTTTCTTATATAGGATAGCATACTTTTTCTTTCTTTCTTTCTTTCCTCCTTTTTTTAAAAGTAGGCTTCACTCCTAGGGTGCAGCCCGAGTGAGGCTTGAACTCGGGACCCTGAGATCAAGAGTCAGATGCGTAACTGATTGGGCCACCCAGGCACCCCTTGGACAGTGTGCTTTTCAGGGCTGTCTTTTTCTGTTTTCAGTGGACCCAGCAGCCAGTCTGGAGAAGCTTCTCCACCGTCTGTCTTCTTGGTGAATGAACCGTTCTGCCACGGATGTGGAGAGTTGTCGGATCGGTTTATGTCGGATCGGCTTCTGTCTTCAGAAATGTTTACGTGCACTCTTTGACGCCAGTTGGTTCTTTTCGGTGGTGGGTTGGTGTGTGCCTCAGACCTCGGGAGGTCACTCCATCCATGTCAGTCCCTGGAGCGTCGTTTAATACTTTTCTCCGTGGGCTACAGGCTTTAAAGAATTTGCTTGCTGGATAGATGACAGTTGTTACATTCATAATGGTTTTCCCTCAGTTTTGCAATGAATTCAGGTTTCACCAGTGACCCAGAATCCTGATATGAAATCATGTCAGTGATAGAATGATCATGATGTTGGATAAACGGTTTAGCTAAATAGGCCCTTGCCTTACCACTGGTCACATGTTTGAGTTATCTTTCTGTTTTCATACTGATGACATAATGGGGCTCGAATAGTTCTGTCAGCGGGCCTTGGCTCCCCACGTGTGTTTCCCTGCTCCCGTCTCAGTCCTGGCTTCTGGTAGAACCCAGAGAAACTTGGGCTTCCTTTTTAGTCTGCGCTGTATGAAAGAATGCCGGGCCCTCGTGACCCTGTTCATCCAGGCACAGCGCTTTACAAAATGCTGTTCAAAGATGGCCTCCAGGTGGGAACTAGTTATTTTTGGAAAGGGAGGCCGGGAAGAAATAGGCTCCCTAATTAAGGTTCTTTTCATTGACGAAGCCATGGCTGTCGATGCCAGCAACAAAATAGCCTCTTAGAATTATGAGGCCCTGAAATCTTCAGGCAGTGAGTCATTTTGGCTTAGGTGAGTTTCGTAAATAGTTTATGGCTCACCCTCCAAAGCGTCAGAACGTGAAAGTCCTGTACGTGTCCGTGAATGCGTACCTGTGTATTTATGCAAATACTGAGGGCCAGCAGCCCGTGTGTACTTGGGGCATATGTGTACTTGTGTATTAAGTATACATAGACGTGTACATGGAATGAGGGGTGGATGCTTTCTGAGGCAAGGTCACCACCATTAATGACCTTAGGTCTGTTCCCAGAGCTGGTTTTCGGTGCTGGGTTCTGTTAGTTCTCTGGACTGCTTTTTGTAGGTTTTGGTTTTTTTTTTTTTTTTCCCCTTGAACTCTCAATTGTCACTTCCTGGTAGTTTTAAAGAGGGTCTGTGAGTGGTTGTACTTCCGCTTTTTTCTAAGCTGCTACTTAGGATTTTCCAGGGCGTTGGAAAGAACATCAGCAAACTTGTTAGCTTTGAAAGTGAAATTCAAAATAAGCTCCAGAGAACTTGAGGGCAGACGCCCCCCCCCCCCCCCCCCCCGCCCTTCCCGCCATGGGTGAGTCATTCGTGGACGCAGACAGAAGCCTTGGGGGTCCCGGCCGTCGGGCTGGGTCTGGTTCCAGGCTGCCCCGGGGATCTGTGAATGAGCCAGGCAGGTGAAATCTAGCACCTCTGCAAATGAGGGCGTGGGGCAGTGATCCCTGAGGTGGCTTTGTCCTGTGTTCCTCGATTCTGGGTTGAGGAAGGTGCCGTTGACCGAGCCGGCCCGGCTGCTCTTGCCCTGCAGCCGTGACCTCTGCTACTTTCTTCTAGATTTAGCTCTTCCCCTGTGGGCCTGTGTGTCTCAGGATGAAACTGGCTACCACAGCATCTGCCGCCGGCACCCCAGCGGGTCCCTCTGCGGAGCCTTGAAGGACTGGAGACGGGCCACAGTCTGTGGGCTGTGGCCTCCGTGGTGCGGGACTGGAGACAGGGAGCAGGCTGGCACCCTGGCTTCAGCCTCTAGACTCAGACCTGCAAACAAACCCCACGTGGCAGGAGCCTACAGATAGAGGCCCCCCGGGCAGCCTGGCCCAGAGAAGGGTGTGTTCACAGGGAAGGAGCTTCTTTTCTTTTTTCTCTTTCTCCTTCGCTCAGTTTTCCTCTTTGGAAGCAGGCGTTCAGGGATCGCCTTCCCGGGACCGCCTTTTCTTTTTCTCCACTCTCCATTGCTCTGTGTGAAATTGCATTTTCAAAAGAATTGAGCGGCCCCCAATCGCTGGGGAAGGTTTCCAGTACAGAGTCTTAAGGATGCAGCTTACCCTTTCCTGGGTGGGTGATGTGGGATGGCTGCCCTTTGTGCCAAGGGGCGCTCCTGTGACACACAGTCCCTGGACGGGCTCGGTGACAGCCCTGCAGAAGGCTTTACGCAGGGGAGTGGTTAGCCCGCAGCAAGCTATGGCCCAACATCACTTGTCCGGGCAAATCAGTCTGTAGCCTGGAGGGAACCAGCTTTATTTATTTATTTTTTAAATTTTTATCTTTTTAAAAGTGGGTTCTCTCCTACGGTGTTTCCTTCTAGATGAGGTGAAGAGGTCCTTAGGAATTGGTGATATGATACCTGCTCTTGAAAAGCCTGCCATTTAAAATTTTTAATGATTTATTTTTTGGGGGGGGTGGGAGACCGAGCGTGAACGGGGGAGGGGCAGAGAGAGAGAGACACACACACACAGAATCTGAAACAGGCTCTAGGCTCTGAGCTGTCAACACAGGGCCTGACGCAGGGCTCGAACTCGCAAACCATGAGATTCGTGACCTGAGCTGAAGGCAGACACTTAACCGCTTAACCAACTGAGCCGCCCGGACACCCCTTGAGTGAAACAGCTTTTTAAAGGAGAGCAGGGATTGAAGCAAGAGTAGGGAGTGCTGCCTAAGGATCCTCACTGTTGCTGGTGATGCCCGTGAAGAAAAACGGGTGCAGCCTGCCACGCTCCTGTTTCCCTCGTGGAAGCCCCAGTGAAATCACGACTTCCATCTTCTGTGAGTTTTCCATTTGGGAAGCAGGTGGCGAGGAAAGGCCCCTTAGACAGGGATTCTAGTTGTACGAGCCTGTTTGGATACTCGAGCTTCTGTTGCTGCACGGTGGCTGGCGTCGCGTCCTTCTGGACCTCCTGGGCACTTGGAGCCGCTGGTCAGCCATGGGCTGTCCCCAGCAGGGCTGGAGTGGAGCTGTGGGATCCCGAAGACATGCCGTGGGTCCCTGCATGCCAACCGTGCGTCTTTTCCTTTTTAGGAAATTGCACACCAGCAGAGTTACTCAAGAGTTCTGAAACTGTTCTCTTCCTTAGTTCAGACCACACTTGTCTTCTCTAGACAAGAATAGCTCTAGAAGGCAGCCTGCATCATTTTTAGGTAAAGAAAGCTCAAACCAGAGAGAGAAAGCTGGGTCTCTTTGGAGACTTTGGAGTGGAAAGCAGCCAAGTGTTGGAGCCATTGGGACATTGTTTTACGCGGGTACAGGAACATGTCCTCTTACTTTAGGGGAAAATACTAAGATTGCCAAGAATTTGGCCTAGAATTCTTCCACGGCGCATCAGTGTTACACGATCATTACAGGAAAATATAGTCAAGAAGCCAAAGAAAAAGGAGTAAAATCAGCCCAGTCAGTCCCTAAGAGACAATCACCGTGAACAGTTTCCTCTTTATCCTTGTAGGCTTTTTCTGATGCAAATACGTTTATGTAAATGGAACCTTCTATTGCTGTGTCTGTGGAACTTGCTCCGGATGATCATCCTTATGTGTTATTATGTGTAGAGCTATATCAGCATTTTATGAGCCATTATCAATTATCACTATCTGCTTGGGGGGGATGCCAGGTATTTGCCACCCATGATCCGGGCAGAAGAGTTAATGACTGGATTTGCTTTATTTCAGAGAAAAACCCACCAGCTTGATAGAGGCACAATGATAATGGGACTTCTATTTCTTACTGTCTTAGATGCAGTATATACCTACAAAACGACTCCTGTCAGATAGAGTAGTGTTCATTTTAGCAAGCAGATCTTTACTTACAAGAGTAAATTTTTATACAGTACGTTTTAATATCAAAGTTTGAAAAATTATAAAAATTTGAATCCTAGCCTCCCCCTCCCCCTCCCCCACTTGAATGTGGACTGACTCACTTCCAAGGGATAGGGCACGGAAGGGGGGACAGCTGCGGTGGAGAAGTCTGGAAAGCACCACCCGAGCCAGGTCACCAAGGTCAGCATCAACATTGATAGGTCATGCGGTTAGCGTATAACCTTGACATGACAGGAATGGCATTTCTGGGGTCTTCCTACAAACCCGTAACCTCAGTCTGATGAGGAAACATATCAGATCCTAGCCAAGAGACTCTCTGCAAAATCCCTAACCGCTGCTCCTCAGAACTGCCAAGGGCATCCGAAACTAGGAGTCTTAGAAACTGTCACGGTCTACAGGAGTCTGTGAGAGACATGACAGATAACTATAATGGGGTGTCCCGGATGGGAT
Source organism: Felis catus (assembly GCF_018350175.1). Taxonomy (NCBI): domain Eukaryota; kingdom Metazoa; phylum Chordata; class Mammalia; order Carnivora; family Felidae; genus Felis; species Felis catus. The sequence continues at coordinate 16,069,026 of NC_058378.1, forward strand.
CCTAGAAGCAAAAAAGGACATTAGGTAAAAACTAAGGAAATCTGAATAAAGATGGGCCTGATCGACATCACTATCAATATCCAAGCTTTAAGGGAATGAACATACCAAAGAAACGTAAGATGTTACCAACTGAGAGACTGGGCAGGGGGTGTGAGAAAACTCTGCTATCTATCTGCAGCTTTTCCACAAATCACAACCAGCTTCCAAATGGTTTGCTTTAAAATTTTTTGAAAAGGCAAGTCCTAAATTCTCATGATATATTTAACAGGAGAATCTTTAAAATAACAACAAAAAGAGCTTATAGGCAGTTCTTAAAAGTATCAGAAACCTGTAGGTTCCTGTTACTTTCATTAAGCTATTTAGGATTCCTGGGAGCAGCTGACTCCACTGTGTGTTTCAAATAGAGTGAAATTGACAAAATGTCACTTTCCCACAGCCCTTTCTATATGCATCCTGCCGAATGCCAGGAGTATGTTTCTCAAACTTACCTAGAAGAGCAGGGGAATTTACATTTTCATCTGTCTTTACTGAAATGCACAGACATTCCCTTTGAATTTCCCCTGAAATGTGCACATTGAGGCGAGGTGGTTGTGAGGTGCCCTTCGGGAAACCCTAGCTTCTCAGGCTCCCAAATTTCTGCTGAATTAACTGTCTGAAGAAAAAGCTTTATGCCCAACTCTTTTTTCTTGCCCCTTAGGATTTTCTATAACAAGTCCAAGGAAAGAAATATGTATCTTTTAGAAATCCTCTGTAAGGAGCTGAAATGGTTTTACAGGGCAGGTTTTGTTGCATAGATTGAAAAGCTAATCTTAGTTTGACCACTTGTCTCCCTTCTGTCTGGTGCTTTAAGGAGACCTGGCGTTTATGGTTCCGTCATTTGCCTGTGATTTCGTTTCTTCTCTGTTTCTTATAAAAGGAAGATGCCAGAGAGAACTTCTTTGATTTCTCCTTCCCATCTTAGCTTCACAAGACTTCTGGAGTGTGAGCAGATTGGACTTCTTTTTGAAAAGATTGGAACTTTCCAGAGAAGAGTTTTTAGCTGCCTCTGGGTGGATTGGGTCTCCAGCAAAAATCTCATCGTCACCATGATATAAAGTGCAAGACTGGCCTCTCCAAGGTCCATTTCTGCCCCAAGATGCCAGCCTTTAAGTTTTGAAGGCCCCTTCCTGTGTCTTTGCGCCGCCCCGGGCTGTGCCATTGGCACCGCCGGGGGATGAATTCCTCTGTTGGATCTGCAGCACCTCTGAGAATTCTTTCTAGGACCTCTCTTCTCTAAGAAAAGCTCACTGTTTTTATTAACGACTCCTGACCAGCTCTAGGTAAACTCACCTTTTTCTCCAGCAGTAATTTTTGTCATTAGTATTTTCGCTGAAGAATAATATTTGTGCGTACGTGTGCTAAATGAACAAATAAAAAGAACAGATTCTTCTAGAATGTGTGGAGTATGCCTGTCTGGATACCAACTTACCGTTTGGTGGCTGGAGAATTTGCCTTCCTGCCTGTAGGAAGAAGGGCCCATCCATTCTAACTATGAATGGTGAAGAGTCCAGAATGTTCTGAAGCCAGATTCCTGGGTTTACATCCCAACTCGGTTTTAGGCAAGTCCTTCAACTCCTTTGTGCCTCAGTTAGTCATGTATAAAATGGGATCACAATAAAAGTATCTCCTGGGGGCACCTGGGTGGCTCAGTCGGTTAAGCGTCTGACTCTTGATTTCATGTTCCCATGGTTTTGTGAGTTCAAGCCCCACATTGGGCTCTGTGCCGACTGTGGAGAGCCTGCTTGGGATTCTCTGTCTCTGTCTCTCTCTCTGCCCCTCCCCTGCTCTCCCTCCTCTCTCAAAATAAATAAGTAAACTTAAAAATGTATCTCCTGTAAAGGGCTTAAAATGGTACCTGTCACAAGGCATGCATCCTCTTTGTCCAAGTCGCTCTTACATGAACTTGCAAAACTTTCTGTCTAGAAAGAAACTATTGTCCACACCACTGGGACAGCATTTAAAGGGCAGTACTTTATTGTAATGGTTAATAAAAGACGAGGAGGGAAAACATAGAACCATATGGCGGGGGGCGGGAGGGGGGCTGGGGAAAGGTGTCTGATGAAGTCTGCCACCCTCTTCCAAACGTATTCACTTAAGTTTCACTAATGTGACAGTGACAGTTGTGGGCGGGAGTATACCTTACATGTCAAATGAACCCCACTGCTGAGCCATGCATGGCTGCATTTGCTCTGAATTTCATGCCTGGTGGCTCCTTTTTCTTTCCCCCCCTCTGGTTTTATACAGTGACTGAAGAAAATTAATAGGGAGTTGGACACTATTAAATTCATACGGGTGAACTGAGGACCACCTAACAATTGGACTATTCTGAGACCCGCATTCCTCCCTGAGCGGACATAATCGACTCCGCTCCTCACCTCTCCGCCTGGCCGGCGTGGCCTCCGCAGACAGAGCTCCCATTGAGGCCCGGCCGGCTCTCAGCGGGGAGGAGCTGCCCAGATACACGGGAGGCGCGGCCTCGTGGCTTCTCGTGGTACCAGTTCCGTGTGGCTGGCGGTGGGAACCTCCCGGGCTTTCTCACGTCCGCCACAGCAGGGAGGTCACAGCTGCCACCTGTTGCCGCGTTGGAGGAACTTGGGGAGGACTATGTGCACATGTCAGCCTGTTGACCCTTTGGCCTCAGAGGCTTTGCAGTCAGCTATTGCGGAAGAGGAACTAATGTTCTGTTGTTTCCCGAGAAGTGGAGGGTCGATGCTGTAGGATCCGTGAACGGTGTGACCGACGTGCAGTTAACTGGCTAGAGCTCCTTGCACTGTGCCCTTTACTGGTACCGTATGCTGGCCGTCAGAGTCTTTGGAACGTAAGGTCTCAGAGCCCCCAGAAGCTTAGCAAATCCTCCCCACCTTGTGTTTGTTCCCTTCCAGGATTTATGCCACTCTTGGTCCCACTCAAGAAGGACCATGCGAAGCTGGACAGCTACCCCCCCTTGGAAACGGCCCCCACCTCTCAGCTTTTATGCAGCGAATTCTTGCTTGCTGTCCTTCCCATTCTTGTAGCAGATACCCCTGAAAACGGTGCGTCGTCAAAGGAAGCCTCTCTGCCAGTCGCCTTTTTTCTCCAGTCTTTCCCTTTTTATTCAAGGTTTTCTTAAAGTGGTGTCTCCCAAGATACTGTCCTTCTGTTCGGAACAGATGGGTTGGCTCATCTGTAAGTTGTGTTCATTTTACCAGGCATTAGCTGATTTTCAGAATTCAGACCTTCCGTGACTCTCAGCACCCCTGAGTTGCTGTACGCGAGAGAGTCCTAGAACCAGCCCCGCCTGGGTGCGCATCCCCTCTGTCACACCAGGCTGTGACCTCGAGCAAGTCACTTAACGCATCAGCTTCTGTAATATTATCTGTGAAACGGGGTTACCTCCTCGTACGCAGGGAGGAGGAAGTGACTTCATTTATGTAAGGTATGTTAAGTGTTCTTTTCGCTGTAATGCCTCAGGGTTTCAAGCTTGGCTAATCCTTTGGTTAAATTTTGATCAAAGGAGCCTTCACGGGGCAAAAACGCATCCTTTTCGCCATCATGGTAAATTCAGTAATTGAATCCACGAAACATGAGCAGGGAGCTTGAGATTTCTTAAAGTTATCTGATGACTCTTAACGTTACCATCTGCAAAAGCAGGCCCCAGGGTTCTTAACTCCTTCATTGCTTCACTCATTCACTAATCCCTTGTCTCTTGCTGACTTTCTCCTTTGTAAGTCTTAAGAGGGCTCCGAACAGGGGAGCTGATCTAAAATGCAGACACGCAGTTGTTTGGAGGGAAAGGTGGGGAAGGAGAGACGTGGTAGGTGGGAACTCAGCGAGCAGCCACCTGCAGCCGTGGATGTGGCCCAGATGGGCCGTGAGCCAGCAATTAAGTGACCAGCTTGCCACCGAAAGAACAAACGTGAAACTGTGTTTTATGGAAAAATAGCAGGAAAGCTGCTGCTGTGCCCTTGAACCCAGTAAAGGGAGGGCCGCGGGGCCCAGATCCAGGGCCTCCTGTGGCTTTGGGGGACTTGTTAATGGTGCCGTGGGCCGTGAGGTGCTAACACCTGACAAATCACGTGAGGCCGAGCTGTGGGTGAAGCTTCTGCACACCTGGCCGCGGGAGGCCCCGCAGACTTGGGGATCCTCACCTGCTCAGTTCCATAGCCGTGAACCCGATAAATCTCCTTTCCAAGACACTGCAGGACCTGGAAACCGCCTCTGGGCTAGGGTCACAGGTGACTCCCTCCCCTTTTGCTTCTTAATTCTCCTGAGTTAGATTTTTCTTTCTTGACAAGCAATGCGCACCACAGAGATGTGCCGAATCTCCTTTCCTGCGCTGCAATCTTGTTAACCGATTTTTTTTTTTTATCTGCTCTGTTGTATTTGCATGATACGTGGATTTTCATTAGCTTCCTTTCTGCCAAGAGAGGGTTTTATCCCACGCACCCTGAAAGTGATTTTCTGGAAATCGTGTGCCTGGGATAAGGACGAGCTCTGGTTGGGGATGGGGGGCTTGCTCGCTGTCCTTTGCCCACAGATGGGAAGGCTCACGTGATGCAGGTGGACGAGCTGAGGTGTCCTGAAGGGGACCCAGGGTGTCCCCTTGGTCCTTAAGGACCAAGTTAAGTTAAGGAAGGCTTAACCGGGTCCTTCCTGGACACTTCAGAGGGGGCACCTTCCCAGTTCTTCATGGTTCACAGAAGCTGAAACAGCGAGTTAAGCCGTTCTCAGAATTCGAGTTATGATTTCTTTGGAAACACACCCAGGTCACCTGCTCTATTCCCTGGTGACACTGGGAGTATGGAGCCTAGCCTTAGACAATGGCTAGGAGGGGGCCAGGTGGCTGGCTCAGAAGGTTGAGCGTCCGACTCTTGATTTCGGCTCAGGTCATGATCCCACAGTTCGTGAGTTTCAGCCCCTACACCGGGCTCTGTATTGACGGGGTTCTCTCTCTCTACTTCTCTCTCTGCCCGCCCCCCCCCCCCGGACACGCTCTCTCTCTCTCTAAATAAAATAAATAAACTTAGGAAAAGAAAAAGAAAAGAAAAGAAAAGAACCAGGAGGTCTCAGAGCTGGGATGTCCAAAGATGTGATGATTGTAAGTGGCAGGAACGTCCCCTGTCCACTTGCATTCAGAAAGCGTGTCTTGTAAAATGGAGAGAGAAACATTGGAAACAAGTGTGGGGAGGCAGACGTGAAAGAAAAAAAATGTTCTCTCTCAAATTTGCCTGTCATCTTTGGTGAAAAAGATGATATACAAATTTCGGATTCCTCCAGTTAAAAGAAAAACAACTTCTAGTTCCTGATGGAACTCATTCAGCAAAATATATGCCTCTGCATTCATAAAAAGACTGCAACGAATGGGATGTAGCTCTCTAGGTGATTACAGATCAGCATTTTGAGATTAAAAGTGTGAATCCCCTTCAAGGCTGACCCTCGTGCTTTGCAGGACTATTGGGGCTCAAAATCAAAATGCCCCACAATGCTGTTTATTGTATGTTCACTCCTTTTTTGTTTTTGATTGATTTATTTTTTTTGTCAGTATCATGCATATCTTTCATTATAATACCTCTCTCAGATTAAGGATAGGTGTGTTATGTGTAATTGGATGGTGGAGGGGCAGGGAGCTGGCACTGAGGCTAAGAAGGGTTACATAACTAACCCGAGGTTAAACAGATGATAAGTTAGCATAGCCCGGGTTCAGAAACCATTAATCAGGCTTATTAGAATTACACATATTTAAGAATACACACGTTTGGGACTGCGAGTTCATTGTGGCAAACTGGAGGCAGATGTTATCTCTCCCTCTCCCAAAACCCCACTAAAAATGATAGTGAAGGAGGGGCGCCTGGGTGGCGCAGTCGGTTAAGCGTCCGACTTCAGCCAGGTCACGATCTCGCGGTCCGGGAGTTCGAGCCCCGCGTCGGGCTCTGGGCTGATGGCTCAGAGCCTGGAGCCTGTTTCCGTTTCTGTGTCTCCCTCTCTCTCTGACCCTCGCCCATTCATGCTCTGTCTCTCTCTGTCCCAAAAATAAATAAACGTTGAAAAAAAATTAAAAAAAAAATGATAGTGAAGGAATAACAAAAGGGCGTAAAGCCACGAAGGAAAAGAGAACTAGGGAGAAGCTTCATGAGGCAAGATAATGATGAAAGGGTTGGTTCCAAGTGCCTAAAAACATGGCTTCAGAGTATGGAGAAAAAGCCAAAACTGGTCAAACTAAAAGGAAGAAATCAAGTCTCCAATCTAAATTCTCTACATACCAAAAACATACAAATAGAAATGGAAAATTTTTGAGGGGCGCCTGGGTGGCTCAGTCGGTTGAGCGTCCGCCTTCAGCTCAGGTCACGATCTCACGGTACGTGGGTTCGAGCCCCGCGTCGGGCTCTGTGCTGACGGCTCAGAACCTGGAGCCTGCTTCGGATTCTGTGTCTCCCTTTCTCTCTGCCCTTCCCCCCTTCCCCTCTGTCTCTCTCCCTCTCTCCCAAAAATAAACATGAAAAAAAAAAGAAAAATGTTGAAAGATACTATTTACATTATCCTAAAAAATTAACAACCTAGGATGAAATCTAAAGACAGGTATGAATGAATGACAGAGAGCCACAAAACAGAGCCAAAATGAAGGAAAACCCTAGGTAGGTGGAGGGGACACGTTGTGGTTGTGAGTTAGAATAGTCGGTATGTCAAAATTCAAAGAATTTTTTCGTGGGAACAGAATTAAGAGTGAGGAAAGATTGAGCAGGGCCCTGCTATTTTTCAAGCCAAGGAGAGTGGCTTTTAAAATTTTTCTGCATATACTTATGTTAAAATAGAGTAGATAGGCCTTGTGACAGTTGCCTCGACTGCGTATGTGGCTTTTTCTTCTGGATTGTTGATTCTGTAGTGGATATTAGTGGTACCTCCGTGGTGTTAAATATGCTTGTTCATATTACAGAACCTGGAATGCGTAATCTCATTGGTTTTCGGTAGTGTTAGCCCCACAGGACTAGAACATTTTGAAGCAGGCACTATACCGTGTCCTGCTCGATGTTGTGTCCTTGTGTTTATCAGGCCTGGCACATGGCTGAGGCATAGACCACGCTGGGTGTTTGAGTGAATGGATTGAACCGAATTGCGTGTGGTGCACTGAATACTGGCCCCCGAAGATACCCAGGTCCTAATCCTCAGACCCTGTGTGTGTTGCCTTGTATGGCAAAAGCTTTCCAGATGTGAGTTAAGTTAAGGATCTGAGACCAGGAGCCCACGCCGGATTCTCTGGCCGGACCCCGAATGCCATCCCGAGTGTCCACGTAAGAGGCAGGCAGAGGGAGATCTGGGGAGAAGCATGCGTTGTGGCCCCTGACGCAACATCGAGGGCTGGATTTGAAGACAGAAGAAGGAATTCAAGGAATACAGCTCTCAAAGCTGGAAGAGGCTGGGAAGCAGATGCTTCCCTAGAACCTTCCTAGGGAACGTTGCCCTGTCACAGCCTTGACTGCGGCCCGTCGAAACTGACTTTGGGCCTCTGACCTCCAGGGCGGTGAGGCGATAATTGAGTGTTGTTTCGAGCCTCCAAGCTTGTGACAGTTTGAGCAGCGCTAGGAAGCGGACATTCTCAGGCGTATGCCTTCTCAGTCTTGTAAATATTTCGAGAAACCATATCGCCCCTCTCACGGGGGCAGTTCCTGCGGCATTTCTGGATGCTGAGACCTTTCACGCTGTCTTTTGCACTCGCCAGCACGAAATGAGCTGCCCCCTTGTTTCTGTTTTGATAGTCCTGGTTGAGGTTCAGTACGACCGGAACCTCTGAATGAGGGAGCCTACGTCAGTTCTTCCTTCAAGTCCAAGCCTTTAAATACTTAACACCGATCAGGCATAGTTCCTATCAGGCCTGGAGGATATAAAAGTTGAAGGACTTAGCGTCATCTGGAGGTGAGGCGAATATTTCCAGTGGAATCGATGTGTGGGGTTGAGTCTGAAATGATGACTGAGAATGTCAAGTGCAGAAAAGCGACAGGAGTGCCAGGCCGAGGGGGGAAATGGCACGAGTTGGGGGAGTTATGGGAGAGGAAACTGTGGAGAGTTTGGGGTGATGTCACTGAGGAACTTACAGGAGAAAATGGGTGGGGGGGGTGGAAGGACAGACGGACGTTCAGACAGATACATGTAAAGACAGAGAGAGAGTCAGAACACACAGCCATGGGCCAAAGGGGGAGCCCTAGGACACATCCAGGTGACGAGGAGAAGCCAGAGGGGCAGCCACAAAGGAGACCCAGAAGAAGAGCCCCCGGGGGGCAGGGGGTGGCTCACTTTGGAAGGACACTCCCGGAAGCCCACCGTGCCCAGCGAGGCAGACAGGCCTATGGAGACAAAGCCCCAGCAGGGGGACGGTAGAGGCAGGTGGAGCCCTGAGCAGCAGTTGGAACATGGCAGAAGAGAGCCTATTAATACTGAGGGGAGGGGCAGGACTTCTCCTCCCTGAGGGGCCGTGGCATGGGGGGGGGGGGTGGTCCACGGGGCTGGGGGCGTCCTCACGACTCCCATCTGTGCCAGAGGCCCGTCCACCTACCAGGCCCACTGGCTCTTCCTCTCACCCAGGTAGGGGCACCCGGGTGGCCCAGTCGGTTAAGCGTCCCACTTCAGCTCAGGTCATGATCTTATAGTTTGTGAGTTTGAGCCCCACGTCAGGCTCTATGCTGACAGCTCGGAGCCTGGAGCCTGCTTCGGATTCTGTGTCTCCCTCTCAGTCTGCCCCTCCCATGCTTGCACTGTCTCTCTCTGTCTGTCAAAAAATGAATAAATGTTAAAAAAAATTTTTTTTAAACAAAAAAAACCAAAGGTATACTTGACCTATAGTACTTCACCCCTTTTTAAGTGTAGATTTCTAACAGTTTTGACAGATGGATGTGGCCAGTAAGCAGTAGCACCATCAAGGTGCAGGCTAGCTCCCTCGCCCCAGAAAATCCCCACGTGTCCCCCTGTGGCCAGCCCCTGCCCCCATGCCTGGCTGCGCTAGCCCGCTGGGCCGGGCAGCACCTGCCGTGTGTGAGAGCAGAACCCATGGCCGAGCTCGGGTTATCAGGAATTAGAATTCATGATTCGGTTCCCCTATTCTGGGCTCTCCGTTTCACCACGAGAAGGGGTTTTGCTCACTTGGTCGGTCTTCTTCCCCCTAAAATAATTTGAAGCTCATTTGATTCTTGTCAGCAGCGTTCGTCAAATCCCTAAGAGGGAATCCACTTGAGCATTTTTGCAAGAAACTTACTGAATTGGGCCCTAAGAAGGAAGCTTTTGCCTGATGATGGCTGGTTGTGCTTTAGTGCACTTTCCAAATATTTTCCCTAACGCATCTGCCTTATGAGAAATGAGGTAAAGGTGCAAGTTCTTGTCAGGACAGTGAGTAACCGCAGCTAAGAAAATTCCACACTGATTTCATTCTAAGTTTGCAGGTGCATTTTCCACAGGATCTAGTATAATGCCACGATCCTAATAGTCACTATCGCCAGTTGAATACAACGATGATATACCCAGGAGCCTGAAGTAGACAATGAACTGTTGTTAGTCTCTGTTTTCAGTGAATATTTTTAAATTGTTGATTAAAACCCAAATAAAATGGGGCACCTGGGTGGCTCAGTTGGTTGAGCGTCTACTCTGGATTTCAGCTCAGGTCATGATCTGCGGGTCATGGGATCCAGCCCCATGTCAGGCTCCACACTGAGTGTGGACGGTTAACCTGCTGTAATTAGCATGTAATTTACTCGCGAAAAACAAAGACTTGTTTCCTAGGGTGTAAGTCCAGGATTATAGTAAGTCAATAATTCATCCTCCAGCCCCTAAAATTAGTTGACTTGCTGCTTGTAGCCCTGACTATAAAGAGAAATAATGTCAGCGTTAATCTCATTTGGTTGTAAGAGGTAAAGAGGTAAATGATTGTGAAAGTAAAGAAGTAAATGCCCCTACTCCTCATTGGCTTTGGGCAGTGTTTGCCCTGCCTGATGCAGGTGCTGTTTTCACCCTGATTTCCACTTTCTGAATAGCATTTCTTGTTTCTTCAAAAATTTAAAGTGGCAGAACACATTGGCATAACCAAAAGGCTTTAGAATACACAGTTTTCTTCAAGCTTCTAAATGTGCTACATTGTATTTATTTTTAACTAAAAATGAAGAGTCAGGAAAGAATGGGCCAAAACCCAGAAGGTGACAGTCAAACAGGGTAAGTGTGGTTTTGCATATGGGGTGTCGAATATATGTGGAGACTCATGACCATCTCTGAGGAGCAGTGTCCTTGGGGGTTCCCGTGCTAGATGGACGATAGGACCCCAGAAATCTGTTCCTGCCATGAGACTCCATGGATCAGAACCCTACAGGGCCAGTGATTTTATGGGAACGGCATGATTAGGTGATAACAGAATTAGATTATAGAATTAGTAGAATTAGTAGAATTAAGTTATAGAATTAGTAGATTTGGGGGAGCCTGGGTGGCTCAGTCGGTTAAGCGTCTGACTTCAGCTCAGGTCATGATCGCGTGGTTCATGGGTTCGAGCCCCGTGTCAGGCTCTGTGTGGATAGGTTGGAGCCTGCAGCCTGCTTTGGATTCTGTGTCTCCCTCTCTCTCTCTGCCCTCCCCTTCTTGTGCTCTCTCTCTGTCTCTCTGTCTTGAAAATAAATAAATCATTAAAAAAATAATAATTAATAGATATAGTTTGACCGCAGCAACCCAATGACCTTTTATGTCTTTTCTGCCATAAAATTTCACCTCAGACGGTTAGGTGCTTTAGTGACATCCTAATGCAGGGGTAGTCTTTGCCACCACACTGGGCCCCAAGATTACCTGACTAGTCCAGGTGCTGACCATGCAAAAGAGGGTGACCTTCCCAGCAGGAGGGGGGAACCATTCAGTAATGGTCTTCAAATAGCTCGATTCCTCTTTTGACGGTTTCTAAGGAGGGCAGCACCCTCCTTCCGGTGACACTCTTCATGTGACACCGTGAATTGTGGCAGGGGACAGGAGGTCTCCTGCTGCTCGCGAGCTGGAGATGAGCCGCAGGAGAGGAGGAAGTAGTGGAAAATGAGACGTACGAATACATCTGACTTGGAAACAAAACACTCCGATCAAACCCCGGTGGGGAATCGTGTACCCAGACCCGTGCAGTATTTCTTCAGAGATTTGACAGGCGGACGAGCCCGGAGATACCCACGCGGTTCTTTGTTCCTTTCTTTTTATGCCACCACTGCCTCCTGTTACAGAGCACCAGAACTACTTTGGGATAGATGAAAACCTTGGCCCTGTGGCAGTCAGCATCCGGAGAGAGAAGGTGGAAGACGCCAAGGAGAAAGAAGGGTCCCAGTTCAACTACCGGGTGGCCTTCAGGACGAGCGAGGTAATAGCTGCCGTGCGTGTGTCATTACTGTCCTGGGCTGAAGTTACTGCTTTAGATTATTTTGGACAAGGTATTGAGTTTCCTTTTGAATGTCACTGATGGTAGTCTTTAAGATCTTTGACAGAGTCTGCGGTATCTTATTCCAAATAAAAATTTGAGAGCCTGTCACAGATGTTAGGCGGCCACGATGTTACTTCCCCCTTACGTGGTAGAAAAGGGAAAATGGTAAGAATGTGGGATTTAGGGGCTAAGAGGGGACACCTATGACCTGGACAGTGCATGTCAGAACGTGCAAACTCTAATGCAGGAAACCCAGGAGTCGGCAGTAGGGGTGAGCGTGGCAATGCCGCCCCCGCACACCTCCCGCGTTGGGGCCCTGGCTTCGTGCCTCGCTTGCCTCGCTTTGCGTGAAACGCGAGGTTGTTGTACGAACGGCGCACGGCGCACACCCGGATCAGTAGAGAGGCTGATTACGAGGAATGAGATCTGGCCCGCATGTGAGGTTTTATCCTCGTGACCCACTGCACTTAGAGGGGGAGCGTATGTGACAAGCATGCCACGCGTGGGTGTTGGCTGGCTCCTTCCGGATCAAAGAGAGAAGAGAGAGCCCTTTGCCAGTCTCCTGTGTGTGCACGAGGCCGTGTACCAGAGTGGCTCTGGCCAGGTGCTCCGGCGATGGCGGGCTCTACGCAGCATAGACAGGAGGTGAGTCCCTCTCTCACGGTGCCGGGTTTGAAGTTATAAACCCGTGCTGTCCCGTTCAGTAGCCATGAGCCGCACGCGGCTGTTTAAAGTAACGGAATGGAATTGCGAAGACCCGCTGGTCACAAGTGCCCAGTAGCCACGTGGAGCCAACACGGCTCCTGCATCAGCTGGCCCAGATGAACGCAGTCTCGCCGTTGCCCCAAACGCTGCTGGGCGGTGGTGTTCTAGAGTGTGACGCGCATGGCAGACGTCGTTGCTACAGCCCTCACCCCGCCTCTCTTGCATGCTGACAGTTCTCTTCCCAGAGTCAGGGTGGGTACAGCCAGAGCGAGTTGCTGCCGGGCTTTCGCCTCTGTGGCGTGTGTCAGAACGGCGAGCCCGTGCGTGCCTCAGAGACCTGAGGACCTCTCACGAGTCACGGGGTAACATGCGAGAGTGAGGAATCCTCAGAGCCCTGAATCACCCTGCCCGGGCCTGTCACCGGCTATCCCCATTCAGCTTCAGGACCGGTCAGCAGTGGAAAGTTAAATAGAAAAAGAGAAAGGAATGGAAGAAACGTTGGTGTGGAACAGTAGGGCAATAGGGAAAGAGAAGGGAGGGGCCGGAGGGGGTGCCGGTGACCAGGCCCAGCCCCGGGACCTCCAGCTGCTCCTCTGTGTCGACGTCCTGTTGGGTCTGAGAGCGGTGGGGATGTCCGTTTCCCCAGCAGCACTCGGCTTGCCCCCCGCCCCCATTCTGCAGGCCCACGTCTGTTGCAACCCCCTCCCGGCTTAGCCCCCCAGCCCCGTGCACTTTTGTTGTTTAGAGGCCGTGCTAATTTTGCTTCCGCCAGTCAGGAGCTGTCGTCTCCCCTGCTCCTCTCGGAAAGGAGACCTCCTTTCCTTCCTCTGCAAGGCAGCTCAGAACTTGTGCCTCAGAGAAGTAACCAGGAGTAAGCACGAACTCTTCCGTGACGTTCTGAAGCCTTCTGTTTTGCCCCTGCAGCTTACAACCCTGCGCGGCGCGATTTTGGAAGACGCCATACCCTCCACCGCCAGGCACGGGACCGCGCGGGGACTACCTCTCAAAGAAGTTCTGGAGTACGTCATTCCAGAGCTGAGCATTCAGTGCCTGAGACAGGCTTCGAATTCGCCCAAAGTCGCGGAGCAGCTACTCAAGCTGGATGAACAAGGGGTATGTACAGCGTGCGAGACTCTGTGTTTGGGGTATGACTTCGTGTCTGCGTTTCTAAATGTTTGGGACTTGCCCTGACCCGGCTAGCGAGACCACATCTGATTCATGATTATCAGACATCGGTGGTGTTTCTTCCGGGGTTTTAAAAAACTCACATCGCGCCTTTCACCGAACTAGCATTTATTCGTGTCCGCTGTGCACGAGGCGTTCCACACTAACAGGTAGGAGTGGACAGCGTGCCTTGGGAAGACTGAAGTTAAGACGTAGCCCCTCGCCCGGTGGGGATGGTAAGACCGAGAGCATAAAACCTCTGCAGGGAAGAATAAATACGGTGGTGGATCTTGGGGAGGTTTACGGGCAGTGAGTGTGCCTTGGGAAAAGAAGGAATAACACACCGGATGGCAAATCTCCTGAAGGGTGGTAGCCTCGCAGCTGGGACTTGGGTAGAATTCCAGGAGGGAGATGTGAGTAGTTGGCCGCTTTAGGAACTATGACTAGTTTCTGTATAAGACAGGGGCACATCTAGGGTGGTTGTAGTTTAAACAACAACAACAAAAAAGTATGCTGAAACTTAGAGCTAGGCTAAGGAGTTTGCACTCGATTCAGGAGGCAGTAGGGAGCCATGGAAGCTTTTTGGTAGGACACGGCACTATCAGAGCTGGATTCTAGGAAGATTATTCTGCTGGAAGGGAATGAGATAGGCTGGAGACGATCAAGAATGACGATGGCCTGGAGTTCAATTATGGTCTGTTGACATCATCCAGGAGAGAATTAATGACAGGCAGGCTTGAGACGGTGGCACAGAAGATAGAAAGAGGTCTTTCAAGTGTCATATGCGAGATAACTTGGAAGGGGAGACTGAGAAGGAGGCACCCAAATATATGCAACTGATTTTAAATGAGCAGAAAAAGCAGAAAGACGCTAGTGATGTGTATTTCTTGAATTTGCTAAGGAAAATTTTTCTGCTCGTTTTGGAAAGAATGCGAGGCGTTTCTTGGTTGACCCAGTAACACCAGTGTGGCTCATACTCGGATCGCTGGAATTCTGAGAGTGCTGAGACAGGAACTTTGTGTAAGGAATTAGCGCTCTGTATGATCAGCTGGAGGACGTAGCCACCATAACATTGAGAATGAATAAGCCTGGGACCTGTCTGTCTCAGGAAGGCTGACATATTAAAAACAGCTAAACCAAACCGAAACTCCAGCCTAGAACAGTTGACTTGTAAAACCGCGTGGTCCACAAGATAGTTCGACCGTGATCATGACCGGGAAAGTGCGTGGAATGTACGAGATGTCCGGGAAGCCGATGAAGGAAACACGATCTTGGAAGGATCGTGGATGTATCAGTGCGGGTCCAGATGCTGTCACGTTCAAGCAGGCTTGTTGAGAAGAATCGCAATAACTTTCACGTCTTATTTTCATGTTTCTTTTTATGATGTTGCACGTCACAGGAGAATGCGGTAGTTCTGGGTCCCTTTATGTTGCCAGTGTATGCGGTTCTCCCCTTAAAGTATATCGCTGTACTTGCTGTATAGCAGGGTCTTGGCGGATGAGGTAGGTGGTTCCCTCAGGCTGCTCTAGAAAATTCCACAGATGGCCCATGAACCGCAGGCCTGAATCCCAAAGTCCTTAAGGCCCCGAGAGACAATTGCAGCAGCTACCATTGACCATCTCCTCACGAAATGAAGCACGAATTTGGGATGCCTGTTTAGCAGAATAGGTCCAGAAGCTATGCCAGGCAATTTTTTTATTTTAATCCAGAGTTTAGGTGCTTTTTATAGTGCGATGTCAAAATTAATGCTTTGAAAATTGGGTTCTGCTTTTAAGTAAACCAACGCGTTCTTTAGCTCTGGTGGTATTTCATGTGTTTTTTCTTTGGCAATCGTATTTGCGTGACTTTGGTATACTTTCTTAATGGTGTACATTGTGGTGTTAAACTTTCCGTACCTCTTGATGGTGTCTGGTTCCCGTATTCCGTGAGGAAGAGATGCTGTTTATTTTCATCTGTAAGAGATTGGACGGCCCTTTTTAACTTTCTGGTTTCTAAAGGACCCTTAAAAGTTGCCACTAACCATTAGAATGTCTGAGAGTTTATTCCAAGGAACGCCCTTCTTATTCTCCTTAAATGTAAATCCGCACAGGAATGGTACTGGCCAGTTATATGGTACTGTTCTTAAGGGTTTTTAATCGTGAAAAAAATACTCAGAGGATATATTGTCGTCTTCTGCTCTCCTGGGGTTTGTAGCCCGCCCTGGCTCAACAAGGTCGGAAAGGGCACCTGCTGTGTCCAGGGCACAGGTTAGTCGTGGAGAGTGACGAGGGAAGTAAGTAACTATTAAGCGAGACTCTGAAACTTTTGTTCCTTTCTCTGCATAAATTCACCTGTCAACCTCTAAAATCCCATATTTCCTGTTTTAAAACACTATCCTAATTTATGTAACAGGTGGCTTTCTAAAATTATGTAGGTTGACCAAAAAAAAAAAAAAAAAAAAAATTCAGGTAAGTGGTGGCGGCTCCCTCTCTTAGAAGATCATGGCTTCTGGGGCAGAATGGATAGTTTGTCCTTGGGCCGGCCATCCCTTCCTCTTGTCCCCTCACCACCCTAGATATTGGTGTTGATTTGCATACCATGCTTGCTTCTCAGTCACGCAGGTCCAAATAAATGAGGCTGCAAGCGCGCTGGGAGTAAACAGACCCGGAGAGAATAGAATGCCCTGGAAGGAAAGGGCTTCCCTGCACACTCCAGTTTATTTGCAAGACAATTCAGAAGCTTTGTGTTTGTCCCCTTCATTTAAATTTAAATTTTCTTGTCAGTGATGACTGGGCTTCTGGCCTTGGGAACCCAGCAGTCAGTCATTATCCAGTCCCAGAAACCAAAGGAGACCTCCCTCACTGGGTTGTCTGTCTGAGCAGCCCGTCTGTATGTCCAGCTCTCCGCACTGAGGCAGTATGCGGTTTCAACAAGCGGGGATTTCTGGTCTGTGACAGTGTGGACACCTGAGAGCCGGCCGAGCTCCCCCCCAGGACTGTGGGACTGGCCGTTGCCCAAGTCGGAATGGCTCAAGCAAGGACGGCGGGATGGGTCGGAGCGGAGGGGGGCGGCCCGAGGTCTGGAAAGCTTGGCTACAAACCCTGTTCCGCGAGAATTGGGCATTTTAGTATTTGGGGGGTGGGATCCCCCCTTTAACTGTGCCCTGATTAACTGCAGGGTGCGTTACCAGCTGTGTGCTAGGTTGCTAGCGTAAGGGGAGTGATGGTCGTATGGCGTTTCGACTGTTTTCGTGAGGTTTGTTAAAATGTTTAAGTCAGAGCTGTGTCTTCACGGTGTTTCATTCTGTTCCTGTTTTAGTGGAATGGAAGCCACCGTAGCAAGCCGGCCCCAACTGTTTGCTCGAAGTCCCTAGAGGTAGTTCCATCTTGCGGCCTCCTCACGGTAAACGTGCTCGGTGCCTTTGCCAGGCTGCGCGTGTCCCACGGGACATTTTCCCTGCAGCAGAGCTCTGGTCGCCCTCGTGGGCACCTGTGGGCTTTGAAATCTCTTGGAGCACATCCCGTAATTTCCGTGGGCCCAGGGGCTTCTTGGACGGTGGGCAGATTCACAGGCAGGGTCTGTGACAGGCAATCTGCACAGGCAGATTCTAGACCCATTCACAGGCAGGGTCTAGACTCAGGCTGGCTTGTCCCCGACGGCTGGGGAGAAGGGTGTGAAGTGGACAGCATCACAGCCAGCGGGGTAGGCCCAGGGGAGTTCGGTTCTCTGGGTGTTTGGCCTTTGCCCAAATGAGAGTCCACAAGGAATATCAAGTCCAGGAGACTCTGGAATCACAGAGAGAAATTGTGCCCGTCGGGTGAGGGCTCTGCTTAGCGGACGTGAGGCCGCACTAGCCCAAACCGTGGGGCCCCAAGCAGCTTTGCTCCTCTGGGCCTCCTCCCAAAGGAGTGGGAGCGTAAGATGGGAAAGTGGTCCCCCTCTGGAGCAGCCAGGGGGCGTCGGAGGCTGGGCCGCGTAAGACCGAGGCGGCCAGGTGGTGTTGGCACATGGCCTGGCAGCACTTTGACGTGAGCAGCAGGTTGAAGAGCAGAGGACAGGCCAACGGGACCGAGCGTGCGGCCATGCGGCCCTGTCTACTGGCTGCGGGGGAAGCCGCGGGTGCCTGGATGCAGGGACATTGGGGCCCACGGGACGCCGGGTTACACACGCCAGGGCTCACCATCCCGCTCTATTTCTGGCGAGCTCTCCTACAGGCTAGGGCCAAATAACCGGAGAGAGGTGAAGTCGTCTTCTGATGGCAAAAGAGAAGTCAAACCAACAAGATATCTAGGCCGGGAAGCAGGCATTCCGAGGCCTTGTTAGAGGATTACGGTGGATCCTGATGGTCGCTGAGATCACCAACGTCCAGGGTGATGCTTGCTAGTCCCGTGTTTCCCTGGCGTGCTGTAAGATCCTGAAACGTCTTCTGAGTCACTCAGGAACAATTAGCGTTCAGAATGAAGTAAAATTAGGCGTTTTTATTACATTTTGTACTACTTTTTAGACGATGGTCCGTTTGCAGTAGATACGGTGTCTCATTTATTTGGGGAGTTGGTCAGAAACGGACATCCCTCAGTCTCTGGATGAAGGGAAGTATTTTTGTACTTGACCCTCCTAAAGAACTGGTTCAATAAAATGCGCGATAGTGGGTAGAAAATAGCTTGTGCCCAGCATCTCATATCCCCACACTCAGGGCACGAATCACTGTGTTCACTGTGCAGTTGTGGTTGACTGTTCAACTCTAAATTCATCCTAATGCGCAGCAAGGTTACTTCCTACGGGCTGCTGAGATCACCCTGGCAGGTGGCTTCCTACCTTTCTTGGGGTGTACGTTGTCATCGGGTAACGTGGATGAGACCGCTTTTATCGCTTTGCCGCTCAAGGGAAATGAGTATCGTTTTGCCTTACTTTACGGAGAGTCAGCTGTAAATTTTGATTAAAGGCTCTCTTTTATAGCTCGATAAGGAAAGTGAACGGTGTTATGGATTGATGCCTTTAGGAAGCCGGCGATGTCTGATAATCTGTCCGTTTTTGAGGCTCAGATTGCCGGTAGTAAGATCAAGTGCGCTGATTGCGTGAGTGAGGAGTAGTTTCTCTTTGGATATAATAAGAAAACTGTAAAAATGGTTCCAGTTTCTCCCCGGCCTTGGGAGAAAGCAAGCCTTTGGCTACCAGCTTGATAAGAGATTGACTGCAAGATAGAGTTACAGCAGGATCTCCTCAATCGCTATCAAAATTCTTTACGGCTTTTGTGTATTTAGCAGATGTCTTCTTTTCAGGATAGCCAAAAACATAGAAATAACTGTAATTGTATAGCCAGAGTTATTTTTATGGAAACAAAACATTATTCTATTTATATACATATATCACAGTTTCCCCTGGGATTCCCTCCTTACCAGACCTTAATTTGGTTTGTGTTTTCATTACAGTCGTTCATATTTTCCTGAATGTTCAAACTAACAACAAAAGAAGCATCGGGAACCAGAGAGGGGAAACTTTAAAGTCGTGGCCTTTTTGGGTTTTTTTTTCTTCCCCCTAACTTAGGAGATGATGCTTCTTATTATATGAAGGGTATAAAATTAGGTATTTCCATGCTTGTATGTTTAAGTAGATGCCTGAACTTGTCTGTGCATTTTGGAAACCTGGTCGATCCCACATGGCCATTCTATACATTCTGTTTCTTAGGATTCCTGCCGTTTCTCCAGCTGCATTTTGGGGTTTCTGGGTTGTGTGTTTGTAGCATTTTGTGCAGTGACCCTTGCTTCTTCCTCTTTTCCCTTATTTGCTTATGGGAATCGTCCTGGTGTGCTCTCTGTAGTTTTAATCTTACTAGAAGTTAGCATGTCTGATACTCTTTGCCAAGTAATTACATTTCTCCCCCCATTTCAGCTGAGCTTTCAGCACAAGATTGGGATCCTTTACTGCAAAGCAGGCCAGAGCACAGAGGAGGAGATGTATAACAATGAGACGGCGGGACCAGCTTTTGAAGAATTCCTTGATCTTCTGGGCCAGAGAGTCCGGCTGAAAGGATTTAGCAAATACCGAGCTCAGCTAGACAATAAAAGTAAGCTTCATATTTGTGTGTGTGCACAAATCGAATCCTCCAGAGGTAGGCATACCGCATAAATCTAAGTGAGCGATCACATGCCCTCCCGTTCTTGACCCCAGCAGCAGCCTGGCCAAGCTTCTTCGGGATAGAGTTTAGATTTCCTCAGACGAGCAAAGGAGGCACATTTCTCAAGAGGTGTGTGTTTCACACGAGCTCAAAAGGTCAATTCTTTTTTTGTAACACCAGCAGAGAGATTCCCCAGTGCTTCGCGAAGAATCTTTTAATATTTCCTTCTTCCTTTTAGCCTCCCCTCTTCTACCACACCCTTGTTCCAGTATATACCGAGGACGTGCACTGCGTTCGTTTCTAAAAGACAGAATATTACCGCGTCCACTCCTGCCGTGGTCTCGGGCCCGTTCTGTGCATTTTTGGTTTCACGATGTTAACTGGGGAATTGAAGCAGTGGTTAAAAACGGATGCGTCCTGTTTCCCAGGGACCTTACCCACGTCCCCTTGAGTGGGGCACACATTAGCTCTGAGGTGCCGATTTAAAACACAGACTCTCCGCCATCCTGTGATGTGCGCATCTGTCTTGTGTCTTCATTTAGATAATCATGTTCCTTCTGGTCCTCATACATTCTAAATATGTTATCTTCATATTTACGCTGTTCAGTTTTATTGCTATCAGCCTTTAAAATATCAGCCAGAGTAATTATGTGTATTTTGGACAATTTTCCTTATTATCAAGCAATTAACCGCTTGCTCTTTTAATAAAAGATGAGCAGTGGGGTGCCTGGGTGGCTCAGTCGGTGAAGGGTCTGACTTCGGCTCAGGTCATGATCTCGTGGTTCGTGAGTTCAAGCCCCGTGTCAGGCTCTGTGCTGACAGCCCAGAGCCTGGTGCCTGCTTTGGATTCTGTGTCTCCCTCTCTCTCTCTCTCTCTGCCCCTCCCCTGCTTGCACTCTGTCTCTCACTTTCTCCCTTAAAAATAAACATTAAATAAATAAACAAACAAACAAACACGAGCAGGTAGTTTCTACACTTGGAGGATGTGGGAGAGCCCACAACCCAGTCCTAGTAGGGGTAGTGAAGTGAGGCCTTTCCCCGTGGGAGCATCCGTGCGAGGCCATCTGAGGTTCCACGACTCTGTGTCCCCAGTGTCCGTCACCTTGGGACCCTCACTGATTCTTGTCTACATCAGGGTGGTGCTGGGTCTTTGTATACCTATCAGTCAGATCCGGCTTTTTATCTTGTTTTTTTTGGAAGTTAAGTTTAAAACATGGATGATAAGACCTGGAAAGACAGTGTTAACTCGTATGCGGGCCCCTGTGTGTCCTTCACACATGCGAGGGCTGGAGTTTGACTGTTGTTTTGAATGCCTATTGCTCATGCCTCAGATCTGTAAAGACTGTAGAATAATTTGTGACACCCACTGTGAATATCCACATATTTTAAGAAAAAATGGTGAGACCTTGCTGGACTTTTCTTCTTTTTTCTTGGCCAACTCCCTTGCATGCAAACCACCACCCACCCCCTAGAGGTGCGGGCATGCTGCCCTTAGGGATATCCTTCCTGGAAAGTCACTGCTGATGTGGATTCATTATCATGAATGCCTGTCATCTTTCTTCAGCGGGGTGGATTGAGGAAACGCCGTAAGACCTTCTGATCCATCCATTCTGTAACACTGCAACACAGATAATGTGAATGTTTCCCTACGTGTAAGAATGGACATCAGCTTTAAATTTTTATGACCTAGGAGATGTCCTTGTTACATCACAGATGTAGCACTAAGCACCTTTGCGCAGGGAAATGATAATGTAAGAACTAGATTTTGATGCATTCATTCTCATAATCAACAAATCCAAGTTATTTTTATGAGTAAGGCGTTCCGGGAGATGTGAGGTCTAAGACATCCCTTTAGTAAGGAGGAAGTTTCTAAGAATTACATTTCATGAAATGCTCAGATAAAATTTTGTCTTTCATGGAACACACACAAAAAATCTTCCTTCTTAAATTTATGAGAGTTGGAGCTTTCACTCTGTCCTCCCTCTTTGGATCCGGGCCACAAGCAAAATTGAGAGTGTTGGGCTGGAGTATCTGGGATGTCCTTTCTGGCTTTGAAATGGGTTCTTTCTGTCTCAGGTACAAAGTGAAATGCAGTAGGATCACATGATCATGAGCCACTAAGATGCTCTCTGCTCACCAGAGTACAGACCCCAGGCCGTGGGCAGCCCAGCCCCTTCCGGTCTGGATGCAGAGAATGATGAAACTGGGGTCCGCCATGATGGCCTGCCGCTCTTGCCCAGTAGAAATATTTGCAGCAGATCCTCAAACAAGCTCATCTGTTTACCTTCTCCATTACCATACTGATATTTATGATGAAAACTTGCAGAATATATAATTTCAGAAGGCCATCTTATAGTACTGTTTGGGATAGACTAATGATGATCTTTTTTTTTTTTTTTTATTTTTATTTTAGAGAAAGTGGAGAGAGAGAGTGTGAGTAGGGCAAAGGGGCAAAGGGGAGGGGAGAGAGAGAGAGAGAGAGAGAGAGAGAGAGAGAGAATCCCAAGCAGGTTCCACGCTCAGCACAGAGCCCGATGCGGAGCTCGATCCCATGACCCTGGGATCATGACCTGAGCCGAAATCAAGAGTCAGATGCTCGACTGACTGAGCCACCAGGCGCCCCAGTGATCATATTTTTAAAAGTGTTTTCCCCCCAAAATGCATTTTTCTTCCTTCACTGCAATTCCCTGAAGCTGAAACCTGTTGTCTAGACTACTAACTACCTATAAGGATGTCTCTAACTGAATTTTAACCATCTGAATAGCAGTGTTTGTGATGGGAGTCATTGAATGTGCTGGGTTATCTCATCCCCTGGCCTTCATGTTGTTATTAGCCAGTCAGTTCTTCATAAAAGAAGACAATCATTGCTCCCTTATGACCGTGCTTGCTCACTTCCAAAGCCACATTCTTTAGCCAAGACAGTTGGAATGGAACGTTACTTTCCATGAAGTCCTATGAAAAGTAACAGATGTGTGTTTAATACGTAGTTAAAAGAGAAAATTGCTTTATTGGGGACCAGAAATATACAGCTTATTAGAGAAATATCCTCTCTTACCATCTGCAAGTTGATTTGTCAGTATCCGTATGTAAACATTTTAAATTCTTCCCTTTTTCCATTCAGTTGCCTTCTGTGAGTACCTCCTCAGACTCTGCAAAACTGTATGTGATGCTTTTTCTAGAAAAACTTTCAGGACTGCTTCTGAGTCAGAATGAATATTCAAAAAAAAAAAAAAAACTGCAGGACTCAGGAAGAAAATCATAAAGGCCCACGAATGCTAGATGTATTCATGTCTTTAAAGAAAATTAAAATATTTAGATTAAGAAAAAAAAAGTTAACCCAAGGTGATTACCTAGATCTTCCCCAACAAACACAATGAAATAAACTTCGTTTTAAATGACCCCGAATAGCATTGTTTCTTGTTTATAAGGTAGAAACATAAACCTATATGTTGGCCAAAGATTGAAAAAGGCGGCCCCGAATTCTGTTTACATCTTATTTTCCATGTATCTTTTTGTCTTTATTTATCCATATTCAAAGTGGTTCGAAACTACACCGTGAAATTATGACTTAAGTGTTTTACAGTCACTGTGTTGGTTCAGGTTCCTGACACTCTGCGTCTGTGATCATCTATTGCTAATACAGATGGATTTTGAGTTTGCAAAGAATCATTCTGCTTTTCAGAAGGTGAATAGCTGTATGATTAAGACGGGTTCGGATGTCATGGTTTCTAACATGTGTCAGTGCAAAATATACAGTAAGAGACCACCTTCATTCTCTGCCGTCTTAATCATAGGACTTCATCGTTACATTGCCTGTTGAAAAAAGAAAATTAATTACATCATTCAGGGAAAGAAATCCTGAATATTATTTTGTTCTCATTTCCATATTAACTCAGTCCCATTTCATTTTTTTGAGTTCTGGAAGATCAGGTGCCCAAGAATCACGCAAGAATTAACCGTAAACACACACACACACACACACACACACACCCAAGTGGGGCAGGGTGGCCGTTAGACACGGGTGAGAAGTGGCAGGAACAGCATGCAGCGAGAGGGCAGAGTGGCCACCAGGACACTTGTGGTTTGTGCTTGGGTGGTTTGTTGCTTGCAATCGAATTGCCTTTGGCAAAACGACCTTCTAAGTGTCACATCGCTGACTTTTGCACTTGCCTGGCTTATTTTTGTCATCATCCTCTGTTTTTAGCTGATTCTACAGGAACTCACTCCCTCTACACGACGTACAAAGACTATGAAGTCATGTTCCACGTGTCCACCATGCTTCCCCACATGCCCAACAACAGACAGCAGGTAGGTCCGCCCTCCTCTTTCCGGATCTCAGGTCAGCCCACTGAGGGGCTTCATGTCGTGAGAATTTGCAAAGAATCACTTGCGGGGGCGGGGGCGGGTTCTTGAATGGCGTTAATAATCTTTGACTCTTTTATCATCGGGAAGTATTTGGCCTTTAAACCGGAGTATTTCTGCATAAGTTATATTGCACTTTTTCCTCATAAAACTTGGAAACTCTTCTGCACACACCTTTATTGCTCGCTAGGCAAAATCTTAATGGAAACTCGTGTCGGCTGTGTTCGTTATAAGTGAGAGAGCTGGGTAAGTAACCTGAGCCCGGGTTTCTGCGTATGGGTGGATAACTTACTTACAGAAAATACTGAAAGGACGGATCTTAGAACTTATTGGTGACACGATTCCATTTTAGTGATTTGATTGCATTTGGTTACATCGGGAGTTGAAACAAAGTTTGGTTTCATGCTTAGGCAGTTTATTTCTGACGTCACATAACCACACTCCTTTGCTGCAAATACATTGATGTACCAGGGACTGCATAGGAATTGCTCAATAAGTGTATGTTCAATGAATGAAACTTCACTGTAGCAGAGACGTTTTCTTCTTTTTTTTTTTTTGAATGCTTGTAAAACACATGAAGGTAGTCAAAACACACATCCTGCACAGAAACCACTTGCACTGTCCCTATCACTAAATGCAAGAACCACCTTAGATCCGACAGCCGGGCCGAGAAGGCAGGCCCCTGATTTCAGCCCAGCACTTTGCAGCAGGGACGGCTCCTCTTTGACTTTTCCTTCTCGTTGCTAGCTGGGTTTTCTGGCCACTTGCCTCATGCTTCACCTCAATCCCTTGTCCTTCCTGAATGGTCTGAAGTGTTTCCCAATAATCAGATTCCTTCCCACCACCATCAGAAGATCTTTCTTTCGATTACATATCTGTATGTGTTTTTAAGAGACAAGAGTTACAATCCCTGGACCACACGTATGTATGTATCGATGTTTTAACCTAAAGGATTTCTAGCTCTCGAAAAAACAGTTATCTGGAATAATGCCACACGGATTCACTCGATATTAAGAAGCTTAATTTAGAGCAGTGCAGTTGCCCGGCAGATACTTGCGAACCATTCAGGAATTAAACTCCGTGTGAGTTGTTGCTCGGAAAACCGATAGGGCTTCTTCAGGCCAAGAAATCTGTCAGTACGGTAGCCAAAGTAGAGCCAATGCCTTTTGACCCCGGTCATCGACTGTTCAAACCACAAAGCCCTTCCAGCTCCCTAATTACTTGAGCCATCGGACTCCAAACTGGATTGGCCTCATCGTTTCCCATCTGGCAGCCTCTGGAATCTGAAGTCTGCTGGGCTTTGCTGTTTGTTAGCCGAACTCGAACCAGGCTTTCCCTGCCCCCTTTCTGTTGCGTGGTATTTGAAATCTGGGTTTATGAGTTCTCCGTACCTGACTTTTTCACTGAAACTATCCTTAAAGCCCTATACACACAGAAAAGTAGGTGGAGGGATGGGGTTGGGGAGTGGGGGACGGAGGAGGGGGCGTATAAAGTTCCCAAACTGGAAATTAAAAAAAAAACAAAAACACAAGCAAACCTGTAAATTAATACTGCACATTACAGACTCTGTAGCTTAAAGACTTCTTTAAGCTTCCCTGTTACCTCTTTGAGTTTTTTTGTTGTTGCCGTTTTTATTTTTGTAACTTGAGTGAGAATCCATGACATCGGGTCATTATGCTGATGGTAGAAAACTGTAAAATTGTTTTGCTTTTTTAAGTGTTCTTACTGTGTCTGGAATCCGTATGATCCTCAGTGTGGTCCACTGGGAAATCTGTGCACTAACCGCTGTGTGGGCAAGTATTCATAATCTAAAGGGGATGGTGAAGAGTGGAGATAAGGGTCCATGGACGTATGCCGAATTCGCCACACCCAGCCACTTGCCTTGTGGCTTTGCGTGAGGTCTTAGCCTCTCGGGAAATTCGATAATTGTATAATGGGGACGTGGTTCAGATGGCAGGCGGTGGCTGCTTGGAGCACTGTGTCGAGAAGGATTCTGGGGGGCAGCACCTAGGCTCAGAGGGAAAGAACGTTGGATTTTAAATTTTGTTTAATGTTTTATTTATTTGTGAGAGCACGAGCAGGGAGGGGCAGAGAGAGAGGGGGAGACACAGAATCCAAAGCAGGCTCCAGGCTCCCAGCTGTCAGCACAGAGCCCGATGCGGGGCTTGAACTCACAGACCGTGAAACCACGACCTGAGCCGAAGTTAGATGCTTAACCGACTGAGCCACCAGGTGCCCCAAGAACGTTGTGTTTTAGAGATATTTTCCACGGGTTTGGCAGTGGGGAGATGGGGCACACGTGATATTTGGACTAGATGGTACACAGCATTTCCCTCTTACTGTCAGATTTCTGTGACTCTAGGGTCCTCTTTGAGGCTTCCTGCTTCTAGGTGGAAAAACAGCTTCAGCAGAGATAGGTGGTTGTTACGAGCAGGAATTCTGGGGCCACGCTATCTGGATTTGAATCCCAGCTCCTCGCTTTGGGACCTTGGGCAAAATTTTCTCTGCTGTAGTTTCCTTTATCCCTGAATACGGGGGCTTTGATCTCATTTCTTCACTGAGGTGTCCCTGTGCGCCCAGAACCATACCCAGAACATGGTAAGCGGCCAGTAAATATTTGTTCAGTGAATGAATGAACCTTTCGTGGATGGTGACTGGAATTAGACAAGCTACTACATACAAAGCACTTCGTAGTGCCCGGCACAGCGTGTGTTCGATTAAGTTTCAGTTGACTGTTTTTCACCATTTATTAGATAATAAAGCACAAGTATTTTAAAAGACTTAATTTGCATTTTATTTTCCTATTCCCAGGCGTAGGGATCTGTCACGAACCACCTAAGGCCTGGAGTTGAGAAAGTAAGGGGCTAACTTACCAAGAGTCTCAGAAGATTATTTTTACTTTGGCATGTAGTATTTTGCTCATCCTGGGTTGTTACCAGAATATTCTGTCTGTAGATAAAAATGATGGCACTGTGTAGTCTTGGCACATGTGCTTCCCAGATTTGTTCTGGGTTGTACCGGCTCCCTCCGCGTCCCCCACCCACCCACCCCCCCATGCCTACAGATTATGTTAATACCAGGGGTAGAAATGTCTGAAACGACCAGCTGGGCTCATGAGTGCAGTCTGAGGCCACAGAACCTAGCACTTAGCTGGCCTGTACATGAATTGTGCCTGGAACTTTGGCCTCATTAGCACCATGGTATTTGTGACTATTTAACTGGCCCAGACTCGTCCACATCAGATATAATTTCTTGTGTTTGTTCTTGTAATAAATCAAGCTGAACGCTGATTGCAGGACGCATTAAAAGTCTTTCGAGAGTTTACCCCTGTTGCAAAAGAGTTTGGTGTTTGGAATGCAGGACTCTTACAAAGAAAACCTAGCCAGCCCCAGGGAATGATAAGAAAGCCTGCTCTTGGAGTGGTTTCCTCTCTTCCCTGAAGACCCCTCCTTCTCTCTGGGTCGGTCTGGCACCCGGGTCTCTTTTCCCAGGGCTGACACCCCTGCGTGCTTCCCCGTCTGCTTGTCCTGTAGACAGATCATGGGTCGGCTGTCGTGGGATGTTATCAGTGGAAAGAAGCCCACAAATGAGCTTCAGTCCTCACTTTGGCAGACAGACCTTTTCTTCAGTCTAAGTACGTAAAATGGAGGAAGGGAGCATGGTGCCTGGCGCATCGTCAATTAGTATTTTTTTAAATGCACGCGTCAACGGTAAACTGCTCCGCTTGGAAGAGGTGTCCGAGCCCCTTGGAAGGAATAAGGCCACGCTCCTAGGTCTCTGAGATTCCGTTTGAAGAATACTGGTGTTAGACTAGGGACGGACTTGACCTCGACAGAGGTCATGGAGACACAGCTTGTTAGGTTTGAGCCAGGCTGCAACCCTTTCTCCATATAATTTGGATAAATGGCCGGCCTGCCTTAAGGGGTTTGTGCACGCACTTCTGTAAGTCCTAATTGGAACTGTTAAGGAACCGTTCACATGCAGGAGGAATCTACCTCATTAAGTGCTGTATGAACCGGTCCTGGCTGCAGTTGGGTTCACGTATAAATCATAATATGGAATCTTTTGGAAGAATAAAATGCCTATGCAGCATTCCACGATTAGATTTATCCCCAGGCCCTAAATAGCAATGTGTACTTACACCAGACAATAAGAACGATTGCTTACAATAGGGTTGGTAGGACCCAGTATCAGAAATAGTTGTGTCTTCGGGGCGCCTGGGTGGCTCGGTCGGTTAGGCGACCGACTTTGGCTCAGGTCATGATCTCGCGGTTTGTGGGTTCGAGCCCCGTGTCGGGCTCTGTGCTGACAGCTCGGAGCCTGGAGCCTGTTTTGGATTCTGTGTCTCCCCCTCTCTCTACCCCTCCCCTGCTCACGCTCTGTGTCTCTCTGTCTCTCAATAATAAATAAACGTTAAAAAAAATTAAAAAAAGGAAATAGTTGTATCTTCATATTCCTCCCCTTATCTTCGCTTTATTTTTTTTTAATTTTTTAAATTGTTTTTTTTTAATGTTTATTTATTTTTGAGACAAGAGAGACAGAGCATGAACGGGGGAGGGGCAGAGAAAGAGGGAGACACAGAATCTGAAGCAGGCTCCAAGCTCTGAGCTGTCAGCACAGAGCCTGATGCAGGGCTCGAACCCACGGACTGTGAGATCATCACGGACTCTGAGCTGAAGTCGGACGCTCAACCGACTGAGCCACCCAGGCGCCCCAACCTCTTCACTTTAAAAATCCACATTCTTGGTTAATTTTGTTTCTCTGTTTGCAGAATATTCCGCCTTGCTTGCTCAACTGGTTTGTCCATTTACTTTTCCTAGTGGTAAAATTGTTTTATATAGTGTTTTGCAGTAAATAGTTTATGCAGTATTTTTATATCGGTTGTATAACGTGTATCAGTGATGAATTTTCAAAACTGAAGTTGAATTCGATACGATCTTGCTGATCTGAGATAAGAGTGGTTAGTTGCCCTGGTGTTCACTCTTTTGTGTGTGGGGAGCAGTGGGCAAGGCCCTCCGTCCCTGGATACAGATCTTTTGTATTTATGCGGTCATGTGCATAGGTTTCCTCCTCTTTCTTATTATACTACTGTTCTACATTCCTGTTTCTACTTTCCACAGGAAACTCTAGATGTCTCCTAAAAATCAAAACAAAATTCTAACCGCTGGTGTTGAGTCTTGAGTATAGAGTACGTGAGGGTGTGTGTGCATGCATGTGTGTGTGGGTGTTGTGTGAACACATGCAAAATTAGGAAGGTGTCTGAAGCGGGAGAAGCTAGCCCTTCGTGTGAGGGGGAGAAACTTCCCACACAAGAGGGTAGCAAGTGTAAAGTCCCTGTGGCAGAAACAAGCTGGGTTGTTGGAGGGATGAGGTAGCTATCTGGGAGGGGAAAAGGGGTGCATGATAAGGTCAGAGAGGTGGGAAGGATGGGGTCAAAGGACTCTTGGTCAACCCTGTTCCTAACGATGGGACGTGAGATTCCAATCCAAGGACTAAGACCCAGAACTTGTGATTGGTTTTCACAGGGATACATGTCATTTTTTGCTCCGTTCTGGGCTCATCTCTTTGAATTTCAGAACGTAAACTGTAATCATTTAATGGTGCAGTTTTCTCTTTGAAATCATGCTGATTTTCACATCTTTGCTTCTTCAGACCGGAGTCTCTCTCTGGAGATCGGCCTTTTCCAGTTTCAAATTAAATTTTTCTCTTCACTAATTCTGACTCTCAGAGACTTCTGAACCACATCCCAGTTGCATTTCTTTCACATTGTACAGCCTGCTTCCCACTCCCCTCCAGAATTAGGTGCAAAATGCTTCTTCTTACTATGCTTAAAAAAAAAAAAAAATCAACAAATGAACCTGTTTGCACAGAGGCCAGTAGATCTGACTTAACTTTCTGCCACCTTTGACCAAGGTGTGGCTACTGGACCATTGTTTGCACTTGCTTTTAATCGTTGCCCCAAGTTAAAACCGGTCCTGTGAGGCCGTGAAGGCTGGCGATGGGATTGAGCATAAACCCTAAGGTTCCTATTTCTGCAGCATCTGGATGCTTTTTGCTATGGAACTGGGTGAAGAGTCACATTTCACTCTAATTGTCCTGTTTCACTGCTTGAATGAAGCATTGGGCATTTCATAGGATTGTGTGAATCTAACACAATATGTTTTTAATAAAAGATCTTTTTTTAATAAGTTTATTTTGAGAGAGTGAGCACAAGTGGGGGAGGGGCAGAGAGCGGGGGAGAGAGAGGGGATCCCAAACAGACTCCCGCACCATCAGTGCCGAGCCTGACGCGGGGCTCAAACCCACAAACCATGAGATCATGACCTGAGCCGAAACCGCGAGTCAGACGCTCAACTGACTGAGCCACCCAGGCGCCCCTATCTAACACAATATTTATTAACTCAGTCTTGCAGTCGAAGACACGAAGGCGGTCCTCTTGGCACTGAAAAGTGCTTCACACGTTCAAAGGAGCAGTTAGCGCTAGAAGGCATCGGTCCTGCATTCCTGAGACAAATCGTGCCGAAGGGGGTCTTGGTCACCCAGGGGTTTGCCTTCATATCTTGCTGGATTGCCACACTCCTTCCCCTTCCCGTTCCGGACTCTGATCGCACAGAATTTCACTGACCAATGAGAAGACAAACAGAAGTTACAACTGAAGAAAACTGTTTTCCTTTATATAAGAAGTTTGAAAAATTACTTAAGGTTATTTAATGTTTGGCAAGATCCTGGAAAACAGTGAATATTTCTGTTACCCTGCCAGATGTTCTATTTCTTTTAGCCTCTAAACAAATTCAGGCATCCTGTTAATGGGCAAGGTGTTAATTTATTTTATTTTATTTTATTCTCTTGCAAAGAGCTTCAGATTTTACTTTGCTGAGGACTCTCCTTTTTCCCCCACCCGGCCAAACAGTTTACTGTCTCACCAAGTGCATTTTGCAACCGTGGTTAAATTAACCAGACTTTTACTTGTTTTTTTTTGTTTTTTTTTTTTTAATGTTTATTTATTTTTGAGAGCGAGAAACAGTGCGAGCGGAGGAGGGGCAGAGAGAGAGAGGGAGACACAGAATCCAAAGCAGGCTCCAGGCTGTGAGCTGTCAGCACAGAGCCCGACGCGGGGCTCGAACTCACAAACCGCGAGATCATGACCTCAGCCAAAGCCGGACGCTTAACCGGCTGAGCTACCCAGGCGCCCCTTAACTAGACTTTTAAAAACATTTTTGGCCCTGTTACAGAGCCAAAGAATGTGCTTAGGAAGGGACGTGTTGTCAAGGGAACCAGCCCTGAAGTTGGGCTTTCCGTGTTCCTGTGGTGTGAAGTGTAGAATTGGACCCTGTCTTCCCTTTGCTTGGACGGGAGTAGCTGTCCAGTTTGCTGTTGCTCCCGCAGCAGAGCGAGGAGGCACCGACTAATGAGTTCGTGCCTGATTAATTTGAGAGGGCTGGCCAAGGTCAAGTTCAACGCAGCAGCCCCACAGGCAGGAAGGGCTACAGAATTCACTCTGTGGCCTTGGCCATCGTGGCCGCCATCTTTCTGTCAATCTGAGAACTCTTGTGTTTCAAGGATATCGAATAAAGTATGGTGTGAGCTGGGGCGCTGGGTGGCTCAGTCGGTTGAGCACCCGACTCTCGGTTTCAGCTCTGGTCATGA
This sequence comes from Felis catus, assembly GCF_018350175.1. Classification (NCBI taxonomy): domain Eukaryota; kingdom Metazoa; phylum Chordata; class Mammalia; order Carnivora; family Felidae; genus Felis; species Felis catus. The sequence continues at coordinate 16,100,432 of NC_058378.1, forward strand.
CTTCCCAGTATGTGAGTTTGAGCCCCCTATCGGGCTCTGTGGAGCTCAGAGCCTGCTTGGGATTCTCTCCTTTTCTCTCTCTCTCTGCCCCTCCCCCAGTTCTCTCTCTCTCTCTCTCTCTCTCTCTCTCTCTCTCTAGATAAATGAATAAACTTAGAAAAAAAATGTTTTAAAAGTATGATGTCAGCTGTTGTGTGTCACATTCAGCCAATCTGGTGCACACGATGTTAGGTATTTAAGATCGTTCTTTTAATCGTTTCATTTGTTCCTGATTTCCCTGTTTGTCCTATTATAGTACCTATGAATCCTGTATTTCAGTTATTGTGGAGATGAGGGAAGAACATCTTAAGCTAGTGCAATTTTCAGCTATTGATGTTTGGTTTAGAGAGTTCTCCTTCCTTCCATTTTCTTTTCCTTATGTGAAACGCTTATTGTGGTTCTTGTCTGTGTCCATCTGTAGTATGGGTCAATAACCACACACCGTGTAGGACCTAGTTTGCTACAGATTTTTTTTCACGTGCGCCCAAAATGGCACATTTTAACTTACTTTGCAAACATTTTTAAAACTACAGATGGCCCATTGGGTCTGTGTTAAAATATATTCGTGTATGTTTCAATACTTGACCCAGACAGTAAGGTGGGCTTTTTTGTGCCTATGACTTTAGCCAGGCTGATTAAACTGGGAGTTTTTCAGCATGTGACTCGGTAATTTAACTGGCACGTAGAGAACTCGGGAAGAAGGAACATTTGAACGTTTCGTCCCCATGCTCCCAGACCTTTTATCGTGCTAAATCACAAGTCAGGGGCCTGACAATGAAACCCTTTTTGTGTCTGGGCTTCAAAGGCTTTAAGAGTTGAACTTAATGCTCTTTACTGTGAGGTATGTTCTATAGGTGCCAAATAAATTTAAGAGCAAGCTCGTTGTCTTTATTATTGCTAGTAAAGAGAGATTTACTACCTGAGATTATCTCATTCCCGCAGTGACATCACCAACTCCTATAAAGATTATTGTATCTATTAAAACTGAAGATCACAAACTTTGTGAGCACAGATGCTATGGTTTTACTCGCATAAACTTAGAGAGGGCTTTTGTGTATGGATTTATCGACATACGTTCAAAGGTGTGATCCCAGTTTTATTGCAGAGTGTTACGTGGCTGTGATCGCTTATCTCTATCACCCATTTATTCACTCAGCAAATGTGTACTGGGTGTCGGCTATGTCCTGGACAGGCCATTAGAACCTAGGAAATGAGAAGTCTACGAGACAGGTCTCCTGCCCTTCTGGACGTCATGACCTGATGCACGAGTCAGTCAGCAGCACAGACGATGGCAACTAATGTACTAGAAATCGGCCTGGGCAGCAGTCAGGGTGGCGTGCCACGGTAGGCTTGTCAAGAAAGTTCCTTTCAGGTGAGGTGATACCTAACGAGAGCCCTAAGTGAGTTGTCTAGGAGAAACTGGGGGTGGAAGGGAACGTTCTAGGCAAAAGGAACATCAAAAATGAAATTGCCGTTAAAATGTTACTGCTCTGGGGGCTCCTGGGTGACTCGTTTGGTTAAGTGTCAGACTCTTGGTTTCGGCTCAGATCATGATCTCACGGTTCATTGGTTCGAGCCCCACATAGGGCTCTGTGCCTACTTGGGACTCTCTCTCTCCTCCCCTCTCTCTCTTTTTCTCTCCGCCCCCTCTCCCCCCCCACCTCCACTTCCGTATTTTGTCTCTCTCTCTCTCAAAATAAATAAAGAAACTTAAAAACAATAGACTGTTACTGCTCTGGGGTTCCTTCTCTCCTGCCACGTTTGTAATTTATAAGATTATACCCCATTGCATTTTCCAGCCATTAATCTGGTAGAATTCTGTGTTTTCGAATTATATTTGAAAGGTTAGATTTCAGTTAATTAGTGTGAATGTATTAGCCACCAAAATAATAGTGTTGCAGAAATGCATGTGGAGACACAGGCTAAGGCCCTAACACACCGGTGTAGGGCTTTTAGCAAATCATTACCCTCTCTTGGACTGTCTCCTTATTGTAAGTTGAAGAACTTACATTATAAAATCCCTGAAAGTTTCTGAGCTCTCGCGTGCTATTATTTTAGGGTAGGAAAGATCCAAGGTGAAAAGGAGAGGGAACGCGAGTTGAATTTTAAGGTAAAGGGGTGGCTCAGTCAGTTAAGCGTCCGACTTCAGCCCGGGTCACGATCTCGCGGTCCGTGAGTTCAAGCCCCGCATCGGGCTCTGGGCTGATGGCTCGGAGTCTGGGGCCTGTTTCCGATTCTGTGTCTCCCTCTCTCTCTGCCCCTCCCCCGTTCATGCTCTGTCTCTCTCTGTCTCAAAAATAAATAAACGTTAAAAAAAAATTTTTTTTAAGGTAAAGGAATAACTTGGTTAGGCCTTTTTTTTTTTTTTTCCCTAGACGTTCCGGATGCAGCCCATCTTGTTCTTCCTGTGTCATACTGAGGAGCGCTAGCTCCCAGAGAATGACTCTGGCTTTGCGAATCACTGCTTTGACACTGAAAGATGAGGGGCGCCTGGGGGGCTCAGTCGGTTAAGCATCCGACTTCGGCTCAGGTCATGATCTCACAGTTCATGGGCTCAAGCCCCGTGTCGGGCTCCGGTGCCGACAGCTCAGAGCCTGGAGCCTGCGTCGGATTCTGTGTCTCCCTCTCTGCCCCTCCCCCCTCACACGCTGTCTCTCTCTCTCTCAAAAACAAACTTTAAAAAAAATTTCGTTTTGATGGAAAGACGAGTGAGTTGTGTATTTCTACACATCGGGTTTTTACAGAAAACCGTGGTGGTAACTCTGTGTGTTCGCTTTCTTGACCGCAGCTTCTGAGGAAAAGGCATATCGGAAATGACATTGTGACCATTGTCTTCCAAGAACCCGGAGCACTTCCTTTTACTCCACGAAGCATCCGGTCTCACTTTCAGCACGTCTTTGTCATAGTCAAAGTGCACAATCCGTGTACCGAAAACGTGTGTTACAGGTGAGTCTGCTATCCCTGATGCTTTATTCCGCGGGGTCTATTTCAACAGAACACCTTCTCCTGAAATATCTTTGTTTTGCAATTATTATCTCTAACCCCATAATTATCCTTTTTCCTTTTTCTAATTATATTTCCACTGTCTTCACTCAGGTAGTTTCTGTAAGAAATAATTGCCTCTTTTCCTGCTTTGAAAAATGAAATGCCTGAGCGTTCAACATTGTAGATTACACATTTCCTCAATTTCCCCTTAAAAACCGCATCCAGACCCTGCCGGAACCATAGCTTAATTAATCCCAGCCTCAGAGGTGGATGGCGTGGCCATTTCGGCTCTTTGCTAGCAGAAGTAGTTACTGCAGGGCTAAAACATTTCTCCTCCTCCGAGATCTTGGAAACACTCCCTCCCCCAGGGTGCCTGAGACCAGGAATTGGCGCTTGCTTTGGTGATTTCAAAGGGCCATACGCGTGCGGCGCACGGGTGGCTCAGATGGGTAGGCATCTGACTCTTGATTTTGGCTCAGGTCATGATCTCATGGCTTGTGAGTTCGAGCCCCATGTCAGGCTCTGCGCTGACAGCACAGAGCCTGCTTTGGATTCTCTCTCTCTATCTGTCCCTCCCCTGCTTGTGCACTCGCTCGCTCACTCTCTCTCTCAAAAATAAGTAAATAAACCTTTAAAAAAAAAAAAAGGCCATACGTGTGCCTCAGAATCCCAAGCCTGTTTCTGACTATCCCTCCCCAAAGACACGTGTACAAAGTAGTTACCGCTGGAAGATTTGGGGGTGTTGGTAAAAGAGTGGCTCTCTGACCTGAGTTTAGAACCCAGCCCCGCTGCTCGCGGTACTTTGTATGCACTGTTTTACCTTTAATTCCTTCCCTTAAAGTGGAGGATAATGGTACCTACATCCGCTTGTAGAAGAAGCAGAAATTATGCAGAATGCCACCGAGAGTTCCTGGCACTCCCCAAAGGTTATTTCCCTTTTTCATCCTGAAACTGTAAGTGCTGGGCCGCTGGGCCGAGGGCAGGGTGCCTGTGTGTGTGCCGGCCCGGGGTGGGGAGACCCTGAAGACTGTGAAGGGTGCTCTCCTAAAGGCAGAGAAGCTGGTCTGGGTGTTAGCTGTTGCCGGTACACGTCCCCGCCCCACGCCCAGCCCAGAGGAGCACAAGAGTCCGTAAGCTGGTAGTTCTCAGCCCGCGTGGTGCGTCGCGGTCAGCCTGTTAAGTGTGGAAATTCTCTGGCCCTACCGTGCAGTTTGCGAATTCCAGAGACCTGGGATGGACTTGAGCATTGGTGCATCCCCCCCGCCCCCCCCACACACACCCCGGTGATTCTTACTCACATCCGAGCAAAATGTTTTTAAAAAAGCATAACCTCCGTTCTGTCTAGAGGATATGTTTAAAACCAATAATGTTGGTACAGACATGGTAAATTGGATTATTTTTCTGAGATCTCACCCAATGAATGGTCCTTATGAAGAATAACCTCAAAGGAACCTTCCTAATGGGTTGGAAAAATTTTTTTTTAATATTTGTTTATTATTGAGAGACAGAGAAAACATGAGCATGGGAGGGACAGAGAGAGGGGGAGACACAGAATCCGAAGCAGGCTCCAGGCTCCAAGCTGTCAGCACAGAGCCCGACGCGGGGCTCGAACCCACAAACCCACGACCTGAGCCGAAGTCAGACGCTTAACTGACTGAGCCACCCAGGTGCCCCACATGGGTTGGAAACTTAAGCCTACAGCTTTATGGAATTTGGTGTTATCTTATTGGCTGCTCTTTTTAGGTCAGGTCAAGTATTTTGAATTACTTTCCATTTCGTTTATACTCACTTCATGAGATGGTGCACGAGCACCAAAAATCCTAAGGAACGGTAATCTCTATTTTCATTTGTTTCAGGTTTTCTGGTTTTTTTTTTTTTTTAATTTTTTTTTCCAACGTTTATTTATTTTTGGGACAGAGAGAGACAGAGCATGAACGGGGGAGGGGCAGAGAGAGAGGGAGACACAGAATCGGAAACAGGCTCCAGGCTCTGAGCCATCAGCCCAGAGCCTGACGCGGGGCTCGAACTCACGGACCGCGAGATCGTGACCTGGCTGAAGTCGGACGCTTAACCGACTGCGCCACCCAGGCGCCCCTGGAATCATTGATTTTTAAGAACCCACGTTGTTATCACTAAATTACCCTTTGCTCATGAGATTCAAATGTATAGTCAGTAGAGTACGTCAAATTCTGGAAAGTGCCTCATAAACATTCATACCCACTGTGCTTAAAAACTTCAACGAGTATTCCTCAACAAGTCGGTAATAATCTTCTTGAATACTATAGTCACATCCATTCCATCACATTTTATGAAGTCACATTAACTCTTGTCACATGGAATAAGGTTACGGCACTCACATTTTCCAAAAACACCTTCTAGGGCCCTTTCGTTTATTATCTGGTCCTCAAAGCAGACCAGTGACAAGATAAATTCATTAAGAGAATTTCCAAGGAAATGACAAAATATAGTCCAGGTCAACTGTTTTGCGAATTGCCGTGTCTTAATCCATGGACGTGTCTCAAAGGAGACCGGATGGACCGCACAGATCTCAGGGAACCCCGGCGAGTACCGTTTTCCCTGAGGAGCTCTGGGCAGGTGTGAGTGACAGCACGTCCTGGGTACCTGTGCTACCCCTTAGTGCAGACCAATCGTCTAGAAGTGCAGTTGGGTTGACGTGCCCTGGATGACAAGCCCAGAAACCTAGAAGGGCACGCTTTCACCTTGGAGAGGCAGGTCTGGAGGCAACAGACTTGCCAGGAAGTACTATTTGATAGTAACAATTTGCGTAATAATAGCTATGCATGCATTTTTTCGTTTAAACTTCACCATGGAGTTTTGAGAATGGCACAATTGAAACTCCACGTTGCAGATGAGGAAACTGGGGCGCCTGGGTGGCTCATTTGGTTGAGCCTCTGACTTCAGCTCAGGTTGTGATCTCGCAGTTCCTGAGTTCGAGCCCCGCCTCGGGCTCTGTGCTGACAGCTCAGAGCCTGGAGCCTGCTTCCGATTCTGTGTCTCCCTCTCTCTCTGCCCCTCTCCTACTCGCTCGCTCAGTCTCTCAATAAATAAATACACAGACGTACATTACAGATGAGGAAACTGAGGCACTGAGGGGATTACATCACTAGCTCAGAGCCTCTCAGAAAACAGTGGAGCTGGAATCCCACACAGGGCACAGAGCCTGCTCTCCACCACTTTGCTTTCCTAAAACCCTTTAACTTGCTTATTAGGGAATGCTCATCTTTATATTGTTCTTCCGGTGGAGGGGTCTTACATTTAGGTTCGCTATCAAGGTATTTGGGGAAAAGAAGAAATTCTGAAACACGTTCTTGTTTCAACCCATTGGCAATTATCTAACTGTGTCTGAAAGAATCAAGGATTGTATAAACTTCTATAACCAGCTATCTCTCATTGATCTCCGTCCCATAATTTCATAGTACTCCTAGAATCTCCAGACCTAAATTCTGGCTGCCTTTCTTATACAACTTGGTTCTTAGATTTCAGTTGATCAGGCACCATACATTGTAGGGGGAATGTCCACCTAGATATTCGGGTCAGTAATTTGGGACAGAAAGAATTGCCCTTCTACAAGAAGCCTCCCTCTGTCTACTGCGGAGCCCCTAGCTTCTAGACTAGCGAAAGCTTTTTCGGAACATATTTAGATATAAAAAGTTTTCCCCGATGCTTTGGCTCACGTGCACGTCAGCTGCAGTCAGAGTAGCTGGAGATCCATCGCGCCAAGTGCGGAAAGTAATTCTGCAAGGTGTCAAATGAGATTGGGCCTCCTCAGCCTTCTGTGGGTAAAATTCTTCCAGAAGTCTATGCTCATTACCAGAAGGAAAAAAACAGATCTAGGAGAGGTGATCACGTGAGCTTTTTGGGATGGCAGATCCCAGTGGCAAATAGGCCATGTGGGCTCACTGACGTGTAGGGAAGAAGCAACGAGGTGTGGTTACCCTCACCACAAGTCTAGACAGGTAGCTTTGTGACAGCTCTCTGGGAGTTAAAACGTGAGGACAAATGAATTTCCCGCTCAGTCTAGAATGTCCACTCTAAGCATAGTAGCAGAGGGGAGACGAGCCAAGTATGAGGTTGGTCCCAAAGACACTTCAGCCTCTACAGCATTTTTAGGGCCTTCCTGTGGGGACACGAGTCAAGTCTGCCCCATCACCATCTGGTTTGGTGCATATGCTGCCATCTGTGAATGAATTCGGTGCCTCTGTCCCAAGGGAGTGAGTCCTCCCCTCCCCTCTCACACCAGCTCCGGCCCCAGGCACACTGTCTTCCATCGCGCTGCCCAACCCCCCGGAAGTGACTCTCCCTCCTGAAGAGTGAAAGCAAAGGTGAGCGATGTGGAGACTGATCTGTTTAGAGTCTAGCCAACCACTTTCCAGAGGAGGAGCTCCCACCTGACAGTTTGGACAGAATTAGTTAATTCCTTAGTTCGCCACATTCAGGGTTTTCTACAGTGATCAAGATGGAGTATGGATTGTTCCCTTTGTTCATCCCACCACAGAAAGTATCCGCCCGGGCAGATGTGGGATTAGTACCACTCCTCGGATGGCAGTGGCTGCCCACTAACCCGGGCACAGATGTCATGGAATTCATTCATTGACCCACTCAGTGCTTCATTTGTTTAGTATCGTTAATTCACTCTGCATAGTTGATCTTATTCCAAAAAGGATTTGAGACAGCTATAGCTTCTGCCTGAGGTAGGCGAGCCTTGTTGGTTTTGACCTATTGTAGAGCATTGTCACCCTACATTTGATCTTTCCGGTCCCTGGAAACTCAAAATTTTACTCCCATAACACTTTGAGATTTTCAAAACGTGACCAAGTGAGCACTTCCTTAAAAAATGGGACACTTAAGGATTCTGACTCTGTAGGGGCACCTGGGTGGCTCAGTCAGTGAAGCATCCGACGTCGGCTCAGGTCATGATCTCACAGCTTGTGAGTTCAAGCCCCGCCTCAGGCTCTGTGCTGACAGCTCGGAGCCTGGAGCCTGCTTCGGATTCTGTGTCTCCCTCTCTCTCTCTGCCTCTCCCCTGTTCTCGTTCTGTCTCTCCCTCTCTCTCAAAAAATAAATAAACATTAAAAAATTTTTTTTCTTAAGGAATTCTGACTCTGTAAAGTGGGATCATTGTGTCCAGTGCCAGTGAGATCCCGAGCAGCCACCTGAGGCTAATAACCTCACTTCCACTGAAAGCGTTGCTCTCTTTCTCCATGATGACCAGCTGCAGAGTTAGAGTACCAGCCTGGTGCCATCTGAAATTCTGGGTTTCCCTTCCCACTGATTGGTCCATTACCCCCTATCTAAGTCCACTGGGGCAGCCATGACAAAGTACCCACACAGAGGGTGGTTTAAACAACAGACGTTTGTTTCTCACGGTTCTGAGTCTGGAAGTCCAAGATCAAGGTGTTGGCAGGTGTAGCTTTTCCTGAGACCTCTCCTTGGCTTGCAGATGGCCACCTTCCTATTGGGTCCTCCTATGGTCCTTCCTCTATGAACATGTGTCCCTAGTGTCTCTCTATGTGTCCAAAACCTCTTTAAAAGGATACCGGTTAGATTGGATTGGGCCCTAATGACCTCATTTTGACTTAATCATGTCTTTATGACCCTATCCATAAATAAGATCACATTCCAAGTTACTTGGGTTCAAGACTTAAGCGTAAAATTTTGAGGAGACACAATTCAGCCCATGACACTCCCCCCATCCCACCCCCATCGGGATACCTGACTGGTTCAGTCAGAAGAGCGTGTAACTCTTGATCTCGGGCTTGTGAGTTTGAGCCCCACATTGGGTGTAGACATTACTAAAATAAATGAATAAACTGAAGAAAAAAAAAAAAACCATCTACCAAGTTTGAAAAACAAAAACTAGGTATCCAGAAATTACATAACAAAAAGCTACCCAAAAAATGGTGTAAGTTGAGAGTATGGGTATATATCACATTTCTGAAGGTAAGTACGATGGTATTACAGCTCATCTTGTTTCTTTTTTTTCTTTCTCAGTGTTGGGGTGTCTAGATCAAAAGACGTACCACCATTTGGCCCACCAATTCCCAAAGGAGTAACTTTCCCAAAGTCAGCAGTATTCCGGGACTTCCTTTTAGCCAAAGTAATCAACGCAGAAAATGCAGCCCATAAGTCGGAAAAGTTTCGAGCTATGGCCACTCGAACAAGGCAAGAGTACTTGAAGGATCTGGCGGAGAACTTTGTCACGACCGCCACTGTGGACACCTCTGTGAAATTCAGCTTCATTACACTGGGTGCAAAGAAAAAGGAGAAAGTGAAGCCAAGGAAGGATGCCCACCTGTTCAGCGTTGGAGCAATCATGTGGCACGTAATAGCTCGGGACTTTGGCCAGTCTGCTGACATTGAATGCCTTCTTGGGATTTCCAACGAATTCATAATGTTGATTGAAAAGGATTCCAAGAACGTTGTATTTAACTGTTCCTGCAGGGATGTCATTGGGTGGACCTCTGGATTAATGAGTATCAAAGTATTTTACGAAAGAGGGGAATGTATCCTTCTGTCCTCAGTGGATAATTGTGCTGAAGACGTGAGGGAAATCGTCCAGCGATTAGGAGTAAGTACAGATCGTGTATTTCCACCATCCTTAGGGTCTTCAGTCCCAGATTCATGATGGCGTCCGCCGTGGAAATTCCACTGCAGTTGTGGCCCCTCGGGAATGAATTACCATCTTGTGTGGCTACAGAGCTTGATTTACAATTCCATGTCTTTTGAGCGGTTGCTGAATTCATGGGTGCTGGAGAAGCGCCCATTACAGACGAATTGGAAAGGAAAAGTTAAACCGGCTTCCGAAAGGGAACACCGGGTTGTATTTTTTAGTATCTGAAGGCACAAATATGGAGAATTGTCCAGATGTTACGTGTGTCTGTGGAGACTGACGGGACAGTACCCTCCCAGAGGGAGATTAATGGGCACTCAGTTGCTGTTGACCCTATGAATGAATAACTCCTTTTTGCAGCTTCAATTCTGTGCATGTTGATACAGCAGGTATTTTCATTTAGTCTGCCTGATTAAATACATTATTAATTGCCAGCCACAGTTTCTTGAGGAGGAGGTTTTATAGAATTACCCATTAAGTTAGACTTAAAAAAAAAATTTGTCATGAAAGAGATTTTTTTTAAATTTTTTTTTCAACGTTTATTTATTTTTGTGACAGAGAGAGACAGAGCATGAACGGGGGAGGGGCAGAGAGAGAGGGAGACACAGAATCGGAAACAGGCTCCAGGCTCCGAGCCATCAGCCCAGAGCCTGACGCGGGGCTCGAACTCACGGACCGCGAGATCGTGACCTGGCTGAAGTCGGACGCTTAACCGACTGCGCCACCCAGGCGCCCCGAAAGAGATTTTTTTATAAAATGTTGTTTTTAAGTACAGAACCCCTAAATGGCGTCCTTGGTGTTTACCAGTTACATTCCTGCTCCTGATTGTCACACAGAAAGATCCAGATTTCAGTTTGAGCCCATCCAGCCAGTTATAAGAGTCAAACATAGTACGAGAACACAAACGTGCCATGACCAAAGAATTTCTCATGTTTAAATCTTCTCCCAAGGGGATGTAGATTGCATTTCTAGAAAACATTTAGCCCATTACAGATCATGAAAAGAGGCCAACTTCTACCCATTTCCTGCCCTCTTTCTTCCCTCCGAATATAAATCTTCCCTTTGTCATTCAAGGCCATGATTTAGAGACAGTACAGTCAAGTCAGTGTCCGCAGGCTTCGGAGACAAAAATTCATTATTTGTAGACACTATTTACAGGAACAGGCCTCCGTGTGTCCAGCAGTATTTTTGGGTGCATGTGCACAAACACAGACATGATGTGGGGACGATCAAGTCTGTGATGGGTTTATGTGGTCTGGAGTCCCAGGACACATTGTGCTTTTGGTAATAGCATAAATACTTCTTTTTAGGAGATCCAGAGTTATCATCATCTGTGCTCCCGAAAACAACGACACAAACAAACACCACTTGACTCCCCCCCCCCCCCCCACCAAAAGTGCGCCGCAAATTATGTTGCCCTCCTGGGTACATGGCTAGGAAGCCACCATTTTCCTATGATAATTGAGCCCCTGTAAGTTTATAAAGGACTGCAAATAAACGATCCTTTATCCCTTGCAAATGTTAAGAAGCAAGGGACAGAAGGGATAAAAAGGTAGCAAAAAGCAAAAGTAGGGCAGGCAGCAGGTGGTTGGAGGGAAAAAAAGAAGAGACACGTAGGACTCAGGAAGAGCTTGACTGTTCAGTCTTCAAGCTGACACACGATGTTAAATTTCAACTGACGACTGCATTAGTATTTGAAAGAAGGCAGAGTATGTGTCATACCTATGTAGACTTTTGGTAGGAGAGCCTAGCTGAACCAAGGTTGAAAGAGGAGCGGAGGAAAATTTTACTCAGGTTGTGCGTGCGACAAGAGTACTTTCCCAACAGTTTTCAACGAGTTCAGCTCGGAACTTTGGAAGCTCCCGTCTTTCAAAGCTTCACCGAGACTGGCAGTCCCTTGCCCCGTTTGCCCTGAGCCCCAAGCCGTCACGTGTGTCTGTGAGAAGTTGATTGGCAGCACGCGCACCTGTGATGGTAACCATGGAAACCGCCAACACAGCGGCCAGACACAGAAGCAGCCCCGTCCCACGGCTGCACTTAACACTCTTATTAAGTAGGAATCTGTGCATTCAGAACGCGTCTCACGGAAATGGCGCATTTATTAAACAGCAGCTTCATACGTTGGCCCAGTGCTTTGGGGGAGACAGGCCTGACGCCCCCTGACTTTAAATGTGCCACGGATGAGGGATGCCGTGGTCCTCAAATGACATTTAACGAGCCTGTGTTTTCCTTTCGGTGCCGGTGCCGGTGAGTTATTCTCGGTTATCACTTTTGAGGGTGGCATTAGGTGATTGCCGGCGCTTTAGTGCACCGTGTGGGATGCAGACCACCCTGCTTCCAGGTTCCTTTTTGGGATCCTGCTGCAGACGCACGCTTTGGGGCGCGCAAGCTGCCACTGCTTGGCCCATGGCCAACGGAAGTTGCCCTTGGCCCCCAAAAGAAGGAGAGGTGGCCTGGAGGCACAGAAGGTCTCTGCTGCCTGCAGGAGCGCCCATCCTCCACGCTGCCCTTGTCAGCAGATGCCCGGGAGCCTGGCGGGCCTGCCCCCGCGTGAGCTAAACGGTGCTCCCCACCCAGGCGAGCGGAGGTAATCTGTCCCTACGAGAGGGCTTCCCGGAGGACAGGGCCGGTGCACAGGGAGAGCAAGCACAGAGAGACTTGCCCTCCAGGTGCTAGCTTGGTAGGGGGTTGGGCCGGTTTTTAAGTTGAATGAAATTGTCTGATAGCTCGTCATGTTTCATGGGCGATACTCGTCACAGTTTTGACAGAGTCCCTTTTTGCATTGCTACCGCCCGTCTGGAATCGCGGGGTTTATACGCTTAAGAGCCAAGTCGGTTGACCCAAGGAAGGGGAGGAGGGAGTTATCAGAGCCCGTCGGAAGCTCACGGGCTCCAGGTCAGTGACTTCTAAGTCAATGCAGGACACCCGTTTCAGGAGTATATTTGTCTTGGAAGAATGAAGCCGTAGTTTTACTTTTGTGATTTTCCCTGCATCTGACGCCACGGGTAATTCTGGTGAACTCGGGAAGGTGACGTCCTTACCGAGACAGCTGGAGGGAAGGGCTGGGAGGGTTATGTGCACGCCTCTACCCTGGGCTCCTCAGCGGTGTCTCTCACGGTCTCCTTCCCCCGCAGATAGTGACAAGAGGCTGCGAGACTGTGGAAATGACCCTGAGGAGGAACGGGCTGGGCCAGCTTGGCTTCCACGTGAATTTCGAAGGAATCGTTGCCGACGTGGAACCTTTCGGCTTTGCCTGGAAGGCCGGCCTTCGCCAGGGGAGCCGCCTCGTGGAGATCTGCAAGGTGGCCGTGGCCACTCTGACCCACGAGCAGATGATCGACCTACTCCGGACTTCTGTGACCGTGAAGGTGGTCATCATCCAGCCCCACGATGACGGCTCACCCCGGAGGTAAGGCACAGGAGGCCCTAAGCAGCACTCGCCCCTCCTTGGCCTCTGTGGCAGGTGCTGTTCTAGCTGCTCCCACGGGGTCCTCAGAAGATGCAGGCACGTGCGTCTTCAACCAGAGTTGTTTGGACATCAGCCATTAGAGCAATTTAAAAAGAGCTTTAAAAAAGTTATTAGCGTATAATAAATGATAACTTCTAATTTTCTAAGCAATTTACAGGGACATTGACCAGGTAACAGCTGAGATATTACAGACTAAGGGGCACAGCCCCTGCTTGATTCACCTGGACCACGAGACCCAACAGGAAATAGTCTTTATCACGGCTCAACCTTTTAGCAAGTTAAATACACCGCACTGCTAGAATTCCTTTCTGGAACGCGAAGCTAGTGATTATTAACAGGGTATGTAAGAGATCAGTGCCTGTATGTCTGAAGGGACAGTGGAATCTCAGACATACTGTGCCAAGTGACTAGTCCATTCTAGTTGAGCTGGTACGGGACATTCCCATAAGCTATCACGAGAAACCTATGCGCAGGAGCTCGGGTGGATGGTGGGGAGGAGGAACAGAATGGAATTAGGAAGTGATTCTGTTCCTTTGTTAATAGAAAATAACCATGCTCAACATCAGGAAAATATTAGGCCCAAAGGGAAAGAATGCTAATTAAGAACAAGCCATCCATCTGGCTGTGGCCCACCGTGTGCCTTCTCTCTCCAGCTTAGAAGGAGCTCCCGCAGGCTGCCTTCCAAGCTCTAGCTTTTGACAGACAAGGCATGCTCGGAATCCATGCCTTCGCTGTGTGTTCTTGGGTCACGCACCTGCTCTCTCTGAGCCTCGTTTAATATCTGTAAGATGGAGATTATAATATTGCCTACCTCCTACTGCTCTCACGAAGATTACGTAAGAATGACACACGTAAAGCACTTAACACCTTCCGGCTTACTCAGAACCCCCACACGTTTTAGGTAAAATTAAAAAAAATAAATAAATAAAACTTTAGGATATTCACATGAGTGTTTTCATGCTCTAAAACAAAGTGTTGTCATCCCAAGAGAGCAAGATGACTGTACCCCCTTCTGGACATATTTCCGTGGTAACCGAGGTCATTCCTGGTACCTTCTCTGTCCTCTAAACCAGTGCTGTCCTGTCTCGGTGTCCGCAATGATAAGGTTCTATATCTGCACTGCCCAAAACAGCAGCCACTAGCCACATGCAGTTGTCACACACTGGAACTGCGGTCAGTGCCACCGAGGAGGTGAATTCTGCATTTCAGTTAAGGTTTACTTAGCCACACGTGGCTACTGCTCATTGGCCACACCAGCTCGAAACCGTGACCTTTTTTAGAAAACAGACCAGAGGTATATATACCACCTTCTTCCTCCCTGAGGAATTTTGCAAACGTCTGTTGCTGTTAGATTTCTTACCGCTTGCTACCTGCCTGACTTTCTGTGGCCTTATTTCTTATGTCTGCCCGGTAGGTTTACAAAATAAAGGTTTAACGAGCTGAAATTCTTCTTGAAAATAGCAGCCGCGTGTCACGGGAAATATCCGAGGCACTCCTTGTTGCCTTGCCAGACTCTGTCCCATTTAGTCCGTTTGCTTTCCAAGAATCCCACGAAGCACACGTAGTGGTATGAATGCAAAGGAACCAAAGACAGACTATTTTTATTAACAACGAAACTTGGAGGGGTTACTGGGTGGCTCATTGGTTTGAGCATCTGACCCTTGATTTTGGCTCAGGTCGTGATCTCACAGTTCCTGAGATCAAGTCCCTCATCGGGCTCAGCACTGGCAGCACAGATCCTGCTTGGGATTCTCTCTCTCCCCCTCTCTGCCCTTTGCCAGCTCGCACCGTCTCTCTCAAAATGAATAAACTATTAAAAATATATTTAAAAAAAACGAGACTTGGGGCGCCTGGGTGGTGCAGTCGGTTAAGCATCCGACTTCAGCCAGGTCACGATCTCGCGGTCCGTGAGTTCGAGCCCCGCGTCAGGCTCTGGGCTGATGGCTCAGAGCCTGGAGCCTGCTTCCGATTCTGTGTCTCCCTCTCTCTCTGCCCCTCCCCTGTTCAGGCTCTGTCTCTCTCTGTCCCAAAAATAAATAAACGTTGAAAAAAAGAAATTAAAAAAAAAAAACCGAGACTTGAAAATAACAGAAGGCGAAGCCTTTAGACCTTTGAAGTCACCGTATTGTATAAGCGACGTGTTTTAAAATAAATTTTAAGCCAGGTTACCAGAAATATTCCCATATGGTAAGATGTCTTTCTTCCTTTGGTGGAAATACAGATTTATAAATCTAGTGAGACTCTTAGAGGTTGAGTACTGCTATGGAATTAGACAAAAGGGTTACCATGTTTTCT
Source organism: Felis catus (assembly GCF_018350175.1). Lineage (NCBI taxonomy): Eukaryota > Metazoa > Chordata > Mammalia > Carnivora > Felidae > Felis > Felis catus. The sequence continues at coordinate 16,115,851 of NC_058378.1, forward strand.
CTCTTTGAATTAAAAAACAAAATTTCTCGTCTGTTTATTATTCTAGCCTACTGTTTTTCAGTAAGATACTCTTTAGGCTTACAAGAGATCTGGTTAATAAAGATGTTAAAATTATTACGTTTGGTATTCAGAACATACGATTTGGAAGAATAGAATTTCCTAGGAAATACTGAATTGTTTTTCAGCTAAAACAAACAAAAACTTACCATTTAAAAGTTCTGGCTGTTAGTTTTCCATCCAAGGACGATGAGTTATCTCTGCCTTGGTCTGCACAGAAATGAATTCTTTCTTTGTTTTAAATGCAAATGTTCCTATTGAAGCTATTCAAGACGATTCGAGATTTTGCCTTAGTGTCCTCAGAGTCTCATTAATGTCATTCCCTGAAGATACAGATTTCTCTCCTGATTAATCTGGGATAACTGTCTTCTGCATTTTTACCTTTGCCAGGAGCAGAATTAGCTGTGTGCCTGGTAGTGACACTCTCCCTGCCCCCACCCGCATTCCTTCAAGTCACGAAGGTTTAAAGCCTCGCATGTATCATTTAAAATTCCTTCAGTTCAGTCTTCCAATTTTGTGGGCATTTGAATCTGTAAATTTTTAGATCCGTATTTTTGTCACTTTGGGGTTCGTGTTCCGCCTGGGACTGTCTGGGGGTCCTGATAAAACCACTTGCTGTCGTCAGGCAGCTTCACGTGACAGGAAGCAGCCCTTGCAGTAACAGTCCTTTGCTTCAGACCGCAGCGCAAGTGTGAAACGTCATTTGAAATTTCATCCGTGCTCTAGCAAGCTTAGCCTCTGCGTTACTAGATTTTTTTTTAGCCTCTGCGTTACTAGATGTTTTTTTTTTGAAGGAACAGTAGGAGAGGGGCCCTTAAAAGGGGAAGTGGGTAGCACTTCGACTCATTTAAAAAATTAAACTACAAACCTTTTAATGTTTATTTATTATTGAGAGACAGAGAGACAGAGCATGAGCAGGGGAGGGGCAGAGAGAGGAGACACAGAATCCGAAGGAGGCTCCAGGCTCTGAGCTGTCAGCACAGAGCCCGACGCGGGGCTCGGACTCACAAACCGTGAGATCATGACCTGAGCCAAAGTGGGATGCTTAACCGACTGAGCCACCCAGGTGCCCCAGAACTACAAACCCTTTATTTTTTCTTTTAAATTTTTTTTTCAACGTTTATTTATTTTTTTGGGGACAGAGAGAGACAGGGCATGAACGGGGGAGGGGCAGAGAGAGAGGGAGACACAGAATCGGAAACAGGCTCCAGGCTCCGAGCCATCAGCCCAGAGCCTGACGCGGGGCTCGAACTCACGGACCGCGAGATCGTGACCTGGCTGAAGTCGGACGCTTAACCGACTGCGCCACCCAGGCGCCCCAAAACTACAAACCCTTTAAATGAAACATTGCTTAGTGCCATGTCTCCTTAACAAAATATACAAAGATCTGCCTCAGGCTAAAACTACATGTGTGATTTGTGGCATGGGCAGTTACCACCGGTTTTCCCAGTGTTCTGAGTGCTTGTCAGGGAGGGGGCAAAAAAAGAGATGTTCATATGTGTGCGTGTGTGTGTGTGTGTGTGTGTGTGTATCTTTAACATAAGAGCCATAGGACGACAAAATAACCAAACCAATGAATGGCAAGATATTTCGATCTTCGATCTTCGTAAGCCTCGTGAATGATAGACTAAAACTTCAGTTCAGTTCAAATTTCAATTTGTTGTTGCTGTTTATCAGCTGGATTTTTGTCCTGCGGGATGTGAATGGGGGGGAACGATTCGCCTCCAGCCTGTCTATTCCCATCAGCAGTGGGATAGGCCCGTCCCCTAATAGACTTCTGGTTGTTCACAGGTCAGAAGGTGTTTGCTCATGACTCAGAAGCTGCTGGATTAAATGAAGTCTTTAGTCGGGAAAGTATTTCTCAAAAACCACCCCACACTTCGAAGCCCCGTTCCCCAGCCTAAGGGTGATGGTAATCCAGCTGTCCCTCCGCTTGGAAGGAAGACAGAGCCATTTTCCCTGTTCCTTGTGGAGTCCCAGAACACACTGAGCAGGGAGCATCCCTTCGGGAATGCTTATTAAGGGATGTCGTGCTGGGGTTGGACCGCGAGCGAATTCATACAGATGGGGGAATGAGTGGCAAGAAGCATTTTGGGAATAGCACTCTTCAGATGGAAATGAGGTTTTGAAGGGAGCGAGGGCATTTCCCACGCGGACCCCTCTGTGGCAAAGATAAAGAAGACCCACTGAAGACAATGGATCTCTTCCTTGGTTTGGCAGGGGATCACGTTGCCCCCGCCCCTAGCCTTCAAAGGTGCCTGACACTCTATCAATGTCATTTTAAGACGAGCCCATCAATTTAAAAGGCGGATGTAGAGGAAATAACCACTCATCACAATTAAGCGTGAGTTGTTACACAGTGTGAGCGATCGGGTAAATACGTCCAATAAATGTGGAAATGAAACGCCTTGCTGTGGCACATCCGTTTCGTGTGATTTTTCCTACTTTGCTGACCTACCATCCCGGACAGAGTATATGATGCAAAACAGTGGAAACTGTGTCATGTCACCCTGCATCTAAATTGCGATTCTCTCATCATCCTAGTGAAGCTTTATGCTCGTGTTTATAAATTTATCATACTTTGATTTAAGCTCACTCTGTAAATTGAAGCTTCACGTTGCTCTGCTTTGCTGCTTGGGGCCGGACCGTTTGACTCCCTGACGTGCACACGGGACGACCGGGAACTAGAAATAGGAAGGGAAACTCGATTTTGTCAGGTTAGCATTTTGGAGAGAGATCTGTGTATGTGAAGTAGACGGTGAGTTCAAATCTGGACTAACGGGAGGTTTCCAACTGACTTGTCTGGATAAGAAAAATCCGTTCCATTTGGAGTGAGTTTTAATGTGAGCTGGGAACAGGTTCTGTATCTTCTTGCACCGTCCCTCCAATGTGAAATTCAGATTCTTCTCTCCCTCCTTGAAGTAAGAATGTTGCATCTACCGAAGGAACGAAAGCTGGGTGGCCTCGAGTGTTTACTCAGTCATTCTTTCGTTCGCTCTTAACTAGTTTGTGCCACAAACTTGGCCGGGCACCGAGGCTATTCACGTGGCTGGGACAGACATCGTTTTTCCTTCCCTGGACTCTTTTTCGTCTACTTGGCATTCTGAAATACAGTACTTCCTGGGGCGCCTTGGGGTTAAGCCTCTGACTTTGGCTCAGGTCGTGACCTCACGGTTCCCAAGTTCAAGCCCTGCATCGGGCTCTGTGCTGACAACTGGAGCCTGCTTCAGATCCTGTGTCTCTCTCCCTGTCTCTGCCCCTCCCCTGCTCGCACTCTGTCTCTGTCTCTGTCTCTTTCTCTCTCTCTCGGTCAAAAATAAATAAAAACATTAAAAAATTTTTTTAAATAATAAAATTCAGTACTTCCCATTCATATTTCTGCTGCTTAAAAATGGATTTCCCAAATTCCAGTGTATTATTCAATATGACGTATCTCAGTGCGGAAAACGCTCTCACCCTCTCCAGCCAATGATCGACACTTTAGCGCTCCTGCTTTCTTAGCAGTTTGAGAGGTTGGAACGTCACTGACATTGTCACAGGACAATGTCACAGAGGGTGACAGTGAGCATGAGCGTTGTGTTAGGCAAATAACAGGCACATTCGTGACAACTAACACCACGCTATGGTCATGGGCTGCCAGTGGGTATTCTCATGGAAATATATTCATCGGAAATCAGACATCACGTAGCTATTGAGAATCTCCTGTGTTTCGCTTTGAAGTATGTAATGCAGTAAAACGTTATCCCCGGTCTCAGGCTTTCCAGGAGAAAAAAAAAAAAGAAGCAGGTTGGCTTTATGAAGAACTTTCCGAGCTTGTGTTTTCAGTTGAACAGTGTGCTGGGTATACAGTAGGTGACGAATCTGTTGCCCCTGTGTCTGCCGAGGAAAGAGAGGGGTGGAAGCCGATAAATTATTCAGGACCAGGTAGTCTCCCTTGGCATCTCCTATGACACACGCCTTTTCAATTCAAGACCTTTATGCAAAGGGCTTGGTCAAGTGGGTTTATGATCCAGATGAGTCTTTCTCTATGTATAGTCTAGGTGTCTTTCTATCTATAAATTAAGGAAATACGTGGAAAAGTGAATTAATATTTCACGTAGTCTCTATTTCATATATGACACTGCCCTAACCTTTACAGTAAGGTATGCTTTCTGGTTATCTCCCTGTTGGAAGCTTCTGATTTTTTTATGCAACAGAAAGAAAGATTTTGTGATTCAAGTGAATGAGCATCAATTAGCCCTGTCACCTTGTTGGATGATTTGGAAAGAGTCTTTTAGCTATTAGTAGGCTATTAGCATAACAGACATTAAAATGATTAAAATATCAGTGATTACCTCAATCCCTAGGGCTATAAAAAGGTTCTTTTACAAAGTGCATAATATAAAAGAAGCAGGTAGTTCATTTGAGGGGATCCATCTGCCTTTGTTCCCGAAGATTCTCTTCGCTCCTCCTGGAAACCATAACACGATGAGGGCCACATCACTGTTCTTTGATAGTTTTCTAAAGGAGATGGCCAAACACTTCAGAAAGAGCACTGAGCTAGGAGTCCAGGTTCCTGTATGAACCTGTCCCTGATCCGTTGTAGCCGTCCCACCGTGTGTGAGCCTTCTTCTAAAGATGGGAGATTTCCTTTGTACTACCCCCCCGACATTTTTGTGAAATTGAAAGGCTGTGGCGTGTGTAGGAAACTTGGGAAGTTTTCTGCAGGCGGTGGGTTGGAAGTCCAGGGTCGCGTTGCCGTATGTTGTAAGGCTTTCTGGTAGATTACTGGGTTCAGTTAAAGGTTCTCTGTGATGCAGCCAAGAAAAATAAAACCAAAAGGCAGTCTCAGAGTTCAGTAAATGCAAGTTACAATTATGCGATTAAGCCGTGGCTGGTGGACCATGGTTTACCAGGTGCAGGTCCTGCTGACTTAGCCAACCGCCCCTCCCCCCACTTTTTTTTTTTTTTTTAGGACTATAACTTGTTTCTTTAAGTGTTCTAGGTGTTTGGTTTCATTTCACTACTCTTCAGAAGTATTCTCCCTGTGAATCATCCCTAGAACCCTTCTCCCTTAGTTTTGAAGTGGCATAAACTCACGTGGCCGACTTTCATGAAGATGGAAAGAATAAAGGAACGGGATCACGATGTATTATTGTTCTCAAAGTGAATGTAGGTACCCCCAAAGGAATTGTGCAGCCCTAAAACGTTCTGCAATTCTGATTGTTATAGATGCTTTGCGATTCCAAAGTTCTGTAAATCTGTACATTACCCAGAACGAACCTTCATGAACATTTATGTGCCTTTCGCTGCTTAATATTAGCTTCTTCACTTTTAAAGAAGGAAAAACTAATGGTGTCTGTTTGAAACTAACTTCTTTCTTGGGAGACCAGCACTTCAGGAAGCTTCCGTACCTCCTAAGATTTAACATGGGTCCACAGAGACTGGGTTGTCTCCAACCTACACATTGGCAGCTTTGGGTTTTAAGCCAAGAGCCCAAACTGTGTCTTTCATGGAGAACAGCATGATTCAATGAGAGGCTTCCTGCTGGGGACAGGTGGAGAAGACCGTGCCGCGGCCTGGCTGGCCGGAGCCATCCGAGATGGCCCCGACAGTCAGGCTTGAAGGTGGAAGCGATCCCGGCCAGTGCCGGTTCTGCAGATGACCGGTGACACACGGAGTGTTATTCCAGGAAACTGGGGGTGGCATTTGAAAGGAGTCAGTTTGCGTGAGTGGGTGCCACCTTGGGGGCCTTGCGGGGTATGTGGGAAGTTAGGGTGCACAAGGGCAGTGCCTGGCAGTGCAGGTGACCCCGAGTGGGTGCCACCCCTATGCCGGCCATGCCCAGAAGCCGGGTAGTGGCTGTCGATCCCAAATCCTGCTGGTAGGAAACCGCTTCAGGGTGCAGGAAGCAGGGAGAGCGCTAATAGGGGTGGAGAGAAGGAAGTCAGTGAGCGTCCCTTGCCCCGGAATAAGCCATCCCAGGAAGTCACCTCCATGCCAGGTTCAGAAGGACAAGTAGCATTTTTCAGAGAGAAGCAGTAAAATGTGGGATCCTCTGAGGGCTCCAGCAATGGAACCGCTTGTCACCTTTACGGTTTTGTAGTATCGCATTTTCAACGAGCACGGTTTTTATGGCCACTTTGGTCTGAAGAACGTTTTGCCTTCCGGGGTATACTACAGAGCAATATTAGAAGCGGAGAAAAGTTACTGGCTAGACAAACAGTGTCAAAAATTATATTTATTTTTGACCCTGAAACGGAGCGCGTGTTGATCTCTACCCAGCATCTTAATTAGAAGCAGAATCAGGTGACGTGTACATTTGTAAGTGACTGAACGAGGAAATCAACCTTCTCTAACGTCTTCGAGTGCCTTCTTTTTCACGAGCAGACTGTGAAAAGCGTGCCAGGAGCTAGAAATGCACTTCACATCCGGGGACTTGATTTGGTGCGTGTCAAAAGTGCGCCGAAGGCATTTATCGGAGGGCTCCAAATGTATGCCCTCATGCAGGAAAAATCAAGATCTGTCTTTGGTTAAAAAAAAAAAAAAAGTTACGCACAAGACTAACGGCTCACTTTTTGGGGAATGTCTGTTTTGTGCGAGGTCTTTTCGCCTTTGGTCGGTTTGGGTCTCCGGCGGTCTTTTCTTAATGACTAGAAATACTTGCTGTGTGCCCCTTCATGGCAGCACCAGGCTTGATGCTATAGAGGAGCGGGGATGTCTCGCCTGGTTCCCCACACTGTCTCCCCACGGAGGCAAAAGGAACGCGTGCAGGGACAGGTGCAGGTGTGGATGACGTTCCGTATTCCCCGCAGCAGCAGCTGTAGCCAACTGGCAATTCTTAATCGAGCCCTCTTCCCACGTCCCTAAAAATTGGTTGAATTTTCTGTACATGTCCTTCCAGACATTCCTTTTATTTTATTTTATTTTTTTAACGTTTATTATTTTTGAGAGAGAGAGAGAGATTGACAGAGAGTGGGGGAGGGGCAGAGAGAGAGGGAGACACAGAATCCAAAGCAGGCTCCAGGCTCCGGGGCATCAGCACAAAGCCCGATGTGGGGCCCAAACTCACGAACTGTGAGATCATGACCCGATCCGAAGTCGGACGCTCAACCAACCGAACCACCCAGGCGCCCCCAGACATTCCTTTTATATAGACAGCAGGACTACAGTGGACTAGGTATGATAATATGGTAAAATTAGCAGTATTTACTTGCTGTCTTACTCTCAGAAGTGAACAAAGCAGACACCTAGGGTTTATAAGAGCAGTTGCTGAAAAAATGTCACATACTAACAGAATCAGTTTCGATTTTCAAATAAAGCTATTTGTTTAAGTACGTGATTTGTATTCGGGCAAAAGTATGCCAGTTTTTAGCATCCAAAAGATCATTTACATACGACTTCATGCAAGAGGCTGGAAGTGAAATAACTCCTCCCCGAATCTCCCCTCCACCACATGGGTTTGCACACGCTTGTGTCAGCACTCTCTAAAATATTAGTCATGAGCATGAATTTATGTAATGTTTTCGCTCAGAGATTCGAGCTAAGTTACAATGTCTTATTAAAGACTACAGTCTATGAGGGTGAATTAAATATTCCACACTCCTCAGCCATCTGTCTTCTGTTTGCTGCTTCTTCCTTTTAAGTCAGCCCAGAAAACTTGGAACCCAAACAAGGCGCTGGAAATACATGTTGCCCTTTGGTCCACAAGACTCAAACTTCCGTGTTCCTTTCATTCAGATCTAACTCCAGGACCTTTAACTTGGGTAGGTCTCCCTCCTTTTCGGATTCACAACTGCGGCCTTTGAGATCCCCGAATATCAAGTCACTTGCTTAGAGCACCAGATAGGGCGGAAGACAAGAGTAGGTTTTCTTGATGTTTTGGTATGACCGTAATATCCCACCCTTATGATTTCTACTTACGTTGTTGGTCGTATGGATGAATCACTAGTCAAGGGGATGTGTCCTCTGGTTAAGTAGAAAAACACTTGGAAAGTGCCGTCCATGACAATCCAGTGTAAAGCTGGACTTATTGTCCTTGACCAGTAATTTAACTAATGCATTCAGTAAATCCAGAGTAATTTAAACTTGCCCAGGTAAGAGGTGAATCTTGCTTTGGGAGAAGGAGAGTTAGGATAACATATGAAGTGAAGTTTACTAAAACGGGCGTTAAGTGTCTCTTTCCAATGGCTTGTTCAGTCTGCTTCTCTCCTCGGAGGGTAGTGCCACCATCCACGTGGTTTCCCTAGCCAAAAAGCAGGCCACTGTTTTTGATCCCTACCTGTCTCTTCCTCCCAGGCTCCAAGTACTGTTGATTTGATGGGTGAGAAGTAACTTGCATCCAGTTGTGCTGTTGAGAAAAATAAAGCCGTTCTGTGCCCCAGTCCTTTATGTGAGGCCGGCCCCCCTCTCCAACCTCCTGCCCCCCCCCCACCGCCACCCTAGGAATTCAGGATCTTCTCTGTAACCCAAGGGTTTGTAGTTCCATAAGGATGTCTGGGGGAAAAAATAATAATAATTATATACATATATATATATATAGAGAGAGAGAGAGAGAGAGGTATTATGGACATAACCAAGCTGTATACATCTAACACATATAGCTCGGTGAGTTTAGAGATAAGTAGACACCCATGAAACCATCATCATAATCAACACCATGAACATACCCATCGCCTCTGAAAGTTTCTTCCCATCCCACCTATGTATGTATGCACATATATGTCTCTTGACGTGGACCTTTCTTCACTCACTGCACTGAGCACTCTGTGGACCTTTTAATCTGATTTTATGTATCTTTTAGTTCTGGAGATTTTCTTGTATTGTTTCTTAATAATTTCCTCTCCACCCTTCTCTCTCTCTTTTATCTTTCTGGTACCTCTGTTAGGTAGACATTATTAGACTTTTTGGAATGAACTTTAATTTTCATATGCTCACCCTCCAGTAACGTTTTGGGAGAGCTCCTCAGTTTCCCTTACAGCTGTCTTTTTTTAAATTTTTTTTAACATTTATTTACTTTTTTTTTCTTTTCTTTTTTTTTTTTTTTAACATTTATTTATTTTTGAGACAGAGGGAGAGAGAGCATGAACAGGGGAGGGTCAGAGGAAGAGGGAGACATAGAATCTGAAACAGGCTCCAGGCTCTGAGCTGTCAGCACAGAGCCCGACGTGGGGCTCGGACCCACAGACCATGAGATCATGACCTGAGCCAAAGTTGGACGCTTAACCGACTGAGTCACCCAAGCACCCCTTTTTTTCTTTTTTTTTTTTTAAATTTTTTTTTCCTTACAGCTGTCTTAGTGGACTTTTTTATTTTGAATTTTAGCTGTCATGTTTTTAAATTTCAAAAGTTCCTCCTTCTTGAAGGATATGGTTGGTCAGTGAGCCTCACACAGGGTGATTGGGTGGCTTATATCTAATATACATCTCATGGTCTTTTCTCTAGAGGGAGATCCTCATCCGCCTTTGTGGGGTGATCAGCATTATGAAGCTGGGTTTGGAGTAAGAAGAAATGACTGTAGGTCTCATTTTCCAGTGAGACTTTCACTTAACCTTTTGTTTTCGGCCGTGCTTTTCCTCTGTGTCTGGATCCCGTCAGGTGGCGGTCCCTCGACCATTGTTCCTGCCCCCTAGAGGCAGGGGTGGTAATCGCCTGAATGGACCCGAGCCGCCCAGTGTCAAACTTTTCTTTTGTGTACTCTTCTAAATAACCCCCACCTCTTAAGCGTTCTCCCTCACTCCTGCCTCCTGTGCTGCCTGATGCTCCCTGTCCCTGCACCTGCTCGGGGTTGTGCGAGGGGGATGGTCTCATCTCTCCTTGTCTCCCTCTGCACACCCTTGGGTTTTGCCTTCCTCTGCTCCGCTAAACCTTTAGCACTGTTCCACTGGCCTTTCGTCTTTGATTGCTGAAGTTTACAGTTTCAGTTGTCTCAATTTTTGTAGATGGTCAAGTTTGTGTCTATTTCCTGTTCTCTTTGTTGTTGCATTATGATTTGGACAAGAGGCTGAAACGTTCTTCTACCATCCTGAGAATAGAAGTCTCCTGTTTAAAGAACCATGTTACCCTAGTAGGTTTCTCAAGGGGTGAATATTACCAAGTTTTTACGTTGACTCTGGAATGACTGGGGAGAGGCACCAGCACTCAGATTTGAAACTTACCCAGGCTTCCCGTGTCCTTGCCAAACGGCGCCAGTTGGTTTCACGGGCCAACTTTGTCAAGTTAATAGTACTGTGTGCACTGTGTAATTAGTGAGAAACTTGAGAGATGTCTCACTTAAATCATATTTTGAGGCTAACAGGTTCCTGACTGGTCATTTGAGCACACGAGAGAGCATTCCAGGAGACGACGTTCTGGGAGCTGTAGCGCTAGTTTCAGAGAGTGACTGTGTAACTCAGACCCACACTGTGACGGGATGGGCACTCGGGTTTCCCCTGGACTGTGACAGCTTTTACTAATTTTATTTTCCACTGTTCTCAGACTCCATAGAAGAAGTGACATGCGACTAATTCCCGGTTATAGAACTGTACTTCTCTTGACCCTGTTCAGATGGTATAGGAGGCATTTTTTATCTGTTAAAGTTTGTTTATTGCCTGTGTTCACTGTGCACGATGTCACGTGTGCAAATTGGTTAAAGATACGTTCGAGACTAAGAAGTTCGCGAAAGACGTAGAGAGGGTATCTGCCATAAACCAGAATCACCAGCGTGATACCAGATCCTACTGGTTCATACTGGAGCATAAACAGAGGCACCAGAAGCCAGGGATACTCCTTAGGGTGCATGGCTCTCCTCCGGTCTCTGCAAGCCGCCGGCAGCCGTGCTGATGGCTCGGCGCCCAGCCTCCCTCCCTACTCATCCGCTCTTCTCGGCCCCACAGAGGGTGTTCGGAGCTCTGCCGGATCCCCATGGTGGAGTACAAACTGGACAGTGAAGGCACCCCCTGCGAGTACAAAACGCCCTTCCGGAGGAACACCACGTGGCACCGCGTGCCCACGCCCGCCCTGCAGCCGCTGTCCAGGGCGTCCCCGGTGCCCGGCACGCCCGACCGCCTGCAGTGCCAGCAGCTGCTACAGCAGGCCCAGGCTGCCATTCCCCGGAGCACCTCCTTCGACCGGAAGCTGCCAGACGGCACGAGGTAATGCCGATGCCCTTTCTCCAGGGACGGCGCTTATCAGACCCTGGGGCTGGAACTTGACGTTACAGGGAGACACTTCGGCTTTGGCTTGATGGGTTCTGGGTTGGCCTGTTCTGAACAAGCGGGCCAGGCAGGCGGCAGGGCGGGCCCCGGATGGGGTGGTGCCTGGGATCTGTCCCCGCCCCTAGCCCAGCGCTGGTGCCGGTGGCACGCAGGTTCTGTTCCAGATGCGCCCACCAGGGCGGCGACTTTCTCTCCGTCCTGGTCCTCCTGGTCACCTTGCTCCCTAAACCTTACGGGGCACGAGAACGGGGAAGGCATTCCCAGGAGCCTCTAGATGAGCGCAGGCAGTTTTAAGTATAAATAAAACTGCAAACTGGGGGACCGAATCCCATCTTCCTAATGTAGTATTTTAAGTGTAGCATTTTAAGAGGTCCCAAGGTCATTAGCACATCTTCACTTTGTTCCTCTTATTTTAAGCAAGTTGAGTTAAACTTCAAGTTAATTTTTCAATGACAGAATGTGCTTGTTTAAAAGTTGGCATTAGAAGCTGGTGAGAATTTTTAGGTGCATAATTTGCATTAGGTAGTTTTAAGGGAACAAAATGGTAAATTTGGCTTTTTGTGGTTAAAGCAGTTGATTTCTCCCGCTTTAGTTTTCGTTTTCTCGTAACTTACGGGCCATGGAGAGGCTGTGAGTTTGTGCAGAGTGGCTGGTGGGGCTCTGGTATCTATTAGAGCGTTGGAAACAAGGATGTTGAGCCGGGCTGCTCACCCTCTCCCCACTCCGATTTCCTCATCTGAAAAATAAACCCAGTAATAAGAGAGGACCTCTTCAGGGCATTATGAGGATAGAATCAGTCAATACGTGCAAACCGCTTAGAACCATTCCTGGCACATAGTAAGCCTATACAGGTATTAATGACAATTAGATTAAAACATGAGGTCTTTCTCCAGTTTATTCTTTATAGGTTGAATGCAGGAACGATGTGCCTTTAATTTGGCATTAAATTATCTTGGCTCTGGGCCTCCTCGCTCAGATGTCTGCTGAGTTTATAAACTCGCCATATTCAAAGAAGTGCACGTGGTTAGCCCAGGTAAAAGGGCAGCATGTGGGAGGGACGGGGTCTCCAGAGCCTCCCTTTTTAATGCAGAATGTAGTAAATTATAGGGAAAAAACCTGGAGCGTTCTAGCAACAAAATGGAAACCTGGCAAGCACATCTTTATCAAGTGAGCTCTCAAGGGTCATACTTATTTTGGTGTATCTGAAATAAATAGGATTGCATTCAACAGATGTATGAAAAAAAAGGTTTTGACCAATTTAGGGTTTTCCCTCCGCATAGATTGCAAATATAGGACCCGAACGTGCCTTGCATGAAGCTTTATAGAACAAATGGTAGTAATGTTTTCATAATTCTGTATTCTTGGGGGATTGTGTGCTGTCCTTCCATATTTCACCAGAATCATTCTCTGCACTTTAAGTCTTCAGATGGTGAAGGCTTGTTCCTGCCACATCTCCTTCCTGTGATAAATGGCCACCTAATGTCTCTGCCCCCCCCCCCCCATTCCTGGTGTATTTGCCCACGGTTTATTCTGTTTCACGCTGCGATGCGAATTTCTTCCTTTTCTCTGTCATTGTAAGATGAGTTTATTTGTAAAACAAACTGGGCCCGGTTGCCACGTTGGCCGCTGTGCAGGCCCCTCGGTGCCCCATTAATAATTCTAGTTACTGTTCCAGAAGTTCGCCCAGCAACCAGTCCTCCTCCAGCGACCCCGGGCCTGGTGGCAGCGGACCCTGGAGACCGCAGGCGACATATGACGGGTACTGCTCAGTCTTACCTCCTTGCTGGCCCCTGGGCGGGACCTGGTCAGTAACTCACTGAAGCGTGTACTGAGTGCCTGCTGTACATGGGGCCACTTGGGGGGGGGATATAAAAAAGCCAGGCAGGCTTGTCATAAGTCACTCGTCCAGGCCAAGCAGCTCGTCATGTCTGTGTACGCCGAGCTCATTTGTCCATATTCTGAGCCTGTGTGTTTTTTCGTCTTAATAAGGAAAGTCTTTTTGAAAATGAAGGGTTAGGGGACTCTCTAGGCAGTGGCCCTCGGGAGTTTTCCCCTGACTTAAGTTGCTGACGAGGAGCAAATTCACAGCCTCTCTTGGAAGTGCTTTTTCTCTGAAGCGCAGCCCGACATCAGAGAAGTCAGGTAGAGTGCTTGGCCGTCTTTTCCTGCCTCCTGTTTGAGAACAGTGGTGGGGGGGGGGTGCTCACACACGCAGCTGAGGACCGTCCCCGGTAGCGTGCGTGTGTGTGTGTGTGTGTGTGTGTGTGTGTGTGTGTGGTGTCCAAGAGCCGGCAGGTCAGGTCGAGCCCAAGGATGCCCGAGGTCTGCTGAACCGACAGATACAGACACCCAGGAGAAACATCCAGCAAAGTCAGGGACGAAAAGGGTGAGGGTGGTGTTCCTGACAGCATCTTTTTGCACGTACTGGTTTTTTTTTTTTGTTTTATTTATTTTATTTTATTAATGTTTATTTTTAAGAGAGAGAGAGAGACAGAATGCAAGTGGGTTAGGGGCAGAGAGAGAGGGAGGCACAGAATCCGAAGCAGGCTCCAGGCTCTGAGCTGTCAGCACAGAGCCTGACACAGGGCTCGAACCCACGAGCCGTGAGATCACGACCTGAGCCGACATCGGGCGCTCGACCGACTGAACCACCCAGGCGCCCCATGCCACGTACTGTTTTGCAGTTGAGTCTGGAGAGGAGAGAACCGCCAGGGCAGAGAAGGGCAGAGAAGGGTCTTGCTGGGGGAACAGCAGCTTCGTTACTGCTCTCACAGAAGCAGAGGGAAATGTCTCTCCCTGGATCCCTTTGGTTTAGGCTTAGCAGTCGATGTTTGTAACCAGATTCTGTAAGTGAGAATCGTTTTGTAACAGGAAGAAGTTTCCCGTCCTTTATTTCTTTTGTAGAATTACGTTGCCCTCTTTGGGGTTTTCATACCACGGAGTCCACCGAGATGTAGTCTAGAGCGAAACAGTCTTACTTTCTTGTCCTTAAAATCATTAATATAAAGAAGTATCGGTTCCATGTATTCTCAGCAGGAAGGAAAGCGGAAGAAAACGAAACAGAAGCAGTGAGCTCCTCCTTGGCTTACTGGGGACAGGTTTTCTGACCCTGGACAGCCCTCCCACCTACTGGCATGGGCAGCCCTTTCGTGTCTGTAAATGGCTGTCATCCAGGTGCCTCTGTTGAGCCGGCAGTGACACCATAGGGTCCCCGATTACAGCCGCTTGAAGCACTCCTGGCAGGGCCGGGCCGGCACACGACTTCTGCTGAGGGCTCCCCCCACCGCGCCCCCATTCCGGAGCAGCACCCCCAGGGGATGTGTCCGCGGATGCCCGGCCGGCCGGCCGGCCACTCAGCTCTGTGGTCTTTGCAGGTGCCAGTCTCCCCTGCTGCTCGAGCACCAGGGCGCGGGCCCTTTGGAGTGTGAAGGAGCCAGGGAGCGGGAGGAGGTGCTGGAAGGAAGCAGGCATCTGGGTAATGAGAAACCCGGCTGGTAAACTGGCCTTCCTCCGTGCTCTTCAACCCCGTTCCCTCCTTCCTCCTGTCGCTTGTTTACTTGTTCGTTCGTCCGTTGGCTCAGCCCACTTGGTGAGCACTGTCGTGGGAGCAAGCCCGTGTCGTCGGCGGGGTCTTCCGACGCCACGGGGCACCTCGTCCTGGGTGGTTGTGCTTGTGGTACCTGTGGCAACGGAACATTGACCTTCTGGTGGTGGTCCCGCCCACCCTGGGGGTGTATCCGCTGGGGAGACCAGAAGGGTCTAGAACCACAGTCCCGCTCGTTGTCTCCACACCATTTTGTTCGGCTTCTGTGTTGCTTTGCTGTCTCGTTAACACTAAAAACCAGATATTCTCCTCTTCTCTCTTTATGTGACAGAAACCAAATGGCATGGCCCACCCTCCAAAGTCCTGAGCTCCTATAAGGAAAGAGCCCTGCAGAAAGATTCAAGTTGCAAAGACTCCCCCAACAAGCTTTCCCACGTAAGTCCTTCATCTGTAAACGCCCCTCTCACGTGGCCGGCCTCATGCATCTCCGCACACGTCGCGTGAGGATCCAGGGACTCGGTGGCAGGTCGTCTACCTCCCAGGTCTCTTGGAGGCGAGGTGAAAACAAATCTATACATAAGTTACATTTTCTTTTCCCTCCTTGATTTCTAAAGAACTTCAGAGAAAGGCCACACGGGAAATTACTGGCAAAGCCAAGACTATGTCCTCCAGCCTTTCGATCCGTGACATCTGGCATCGCGGTTACTAAACCACAGTCCTGTTTTTATGGTCAACGGTTTACGCCCTTGTGGGCGGTGCCAGAAAGTGCAAAGCAGCATACCCTGCCCAGAGCTGGCCGCGTAATGATTCACGGTACTACTCGTGGCCGCTGACTAGCGGTCAGCAGCGAGGACTGACCTGTAGTGCTCCAGAGCGCCCGGCATGGGCTCCCGGGCATTGGCACATGCCGTTCCATGCATTAGCACATGCCGTTCCATACAGGCGGCCGTAGCTCAGTGAGGCAGAACTTCCTGTCACATGCGAAAACGTGACCTGTTGGCCGTTGGCCAAAAAAAGCCAACATTTGAAACTAGCTTAGTTTTGAGAGCTTGCAGGTGAAGAAATTTTATCATTTCCTGACCTGAGCTGCTTTTTCCCCTCTTTGTTCGGGAGTCACTGGCGAGCCCTACAGCCGAGTGCCCGGGGAACCCACGGGACCGTCCTTCCCTTAGCGATGTCAGGGCCTTGTCTTGAGCCAGCCTCACAGTAGCCATTGAATTCCACCTTGACAAATCTCTGACGGTGGTGTAAGACCCCTTTAGGAAGGCAGGGGGAGGAGTAGACGTGAGAACAGCAGTGTGTGCTAAAAAGGTCAGGGGGGCGTGCTTAAGGATCTGACGGACGGCAGGAAGGAGAAAAGGCCAAACCGCTTTAAGGTAGATCAGGGCATGAGTTGGCCTCATGATGCCAGCCCTTGGCTCCTGCTTCAGGCCTTGTCCGTTTTCCCAGGCTCTGAAGAGAAGCCAGTCGGTATGATTCCCTGAGTCAGATGCTCTCTTTGCTTTGTGTCTTCCAGAGACTGCAAGGAGAACCCCTTCTCATTAGCACCGGGGGCATACGGTGACTCCGGCTCCCTCAGAGAAGTCACTTGTATTAGATTGCGCTTCGCGGTGGCAGCGTGCGGCCGTGCATTATCTCACTGGGCCCGCGCATTAATCATCGGAGCCCAGTATTGTGAGCACAGGGAGGGGCTAAGTGACCGGACACCATCCCACCGCTGTGATTCAAACCCGGGTCTTGTGCCCGAACCCAGGGCTGGCACTGCAATTTGTCACAGGAGAGCTTTCTTGATAAAAGACTGCTCTCCTCTCTGTGCTAATTTTCCATGCGCCTCCCCGGTTTGTGTGACGTTTGTTGATTATTTTCCGGTTGGTGACACCGCGGCAACACTTTCATGCTTCACGCACGAAGAATCGAACAAAGGCTTGAGGAGATTCCCATGTAACTTAAGATGAGTTATGAGCCGGATTAGGAGTCTGGGACTTGTGCATAAAGCCAGGAGAGTTTTTAAAAGTGAATTCTAGGGGTGCCTGGGTGGTTCAGTCGGTTAAGCACCCGACTTCGGCTCGGGTCACGATCTCACGGTTCGTGGGTTCAAGCTCCACATCGGGCTCGGTGCTACCAGCCTGGAGCCTGCTTCCGATTCTGTGTCTCCCTTTCTCTCTGCTCCTCCCCTGCTCAGACTCTCTCTCTCTCTCTCTCAAAAATAAATAATAAAGATTAAAAAAAAAATTAAAAAAAAATAAAAATAAAAAAATAAAAGTGAATTCTAAAAACACAAAAACAAAAACCCATAAAAGTGAGTTCTGTCATTCATCGTCTCACGTTGCGGGACGCATCCAAAGGGTCCCGGGGGGGATCCTCTGGCCTGTAGCTCTGTGAGTCTGGGCGAGAAGAAGTTTCACAAGGAAGCAGAGCCTGGGGTCTGTTTGACGCCCCTCCGTTTCTCTCTCTTCTCCAGATCGGAGACAAAAGTTGCTCCAGTCACTCAAGCAGCAACACGCTGTCCAGCAACACGTCCAGCAACAGCGACGACAAGCACTTTGGGTCCGGGGACCTGATGGACCCGGAGCTGCTGGGGCTCACCTACATCAAAGGGGCCTCCACGGACAGTGGCATCGACACGGCCCCCTGCATGCCCGCCGCGGTCCTGGGCCCCGTGCACCTGGCGGGCGGCAGGGCCGTGATCCACAGCCGCGCCGAGCAGTGGGGCGACCCGGCCGACCTCCCGGGGCCTGACGGCGAGGCGGCGAAGATGTACGCGGTGCACGGCTATGCGCCGGCCGGCAGCGCGGCCGACGGCAGCGTGGGCGACCTCAGCGAGATCTCGTCTCACTCCAGGTCAGTGCCCCTGTGCCACTGGCCGGCACCGGCGAGGGGGCCCATCCGGTCCTGCTGGGGGCGGGGAGGGGCCCCGGGATGGGAAGGGCGTGTGCCGGCCCGGTGGGCCGGCCCCCTGCGTGCCCGGCCGTGTGACTTCAGAGGAAGGGCTCATGTCTCAGGTCCGACCGTGAAATGCGCACCCCGGGAAGTCACTCGCGTGGGGTGTCGCTACCCTTCTCTTTAAATCGGAGAGAAAAAGCTGCACAGCGCAGTTGCTCGCTCCCGTAGGCACTGACCTCTCTCCCAGTTCGGCTTGTTCCTAAGTTTTTAGAAGTGGTGGCAAGCGAGGCGGCCCTCAGGCTGCAGCGCACGGTAATTCAGGGGGCTGTGCGCAGCTCCCTTAGATGGAGGCCGTGCCCGCTGAGCTGTGTCCCGGAGTCCCCTTTACCGAAAGGGGGGACCCGAGGTCCGAAAGTTCGTTCAGATGATTGGTTCGGTTTTTTAAAACAAAGACTAGCTGCATTTAACAGGATGCTATTCTGAGGTGTAGATGTTTAACACACGGTTACGAGTGGTTTTAAACTCCTTGTGTGTGTGTGCGTGCATGTGTGTGTGTGAGACATATGTCTGTACAACATTTCAAAAACCCATCTAGTCTGTGATTTCTGCCTTCAGAGACTAGATGGAGAAATCCATTTGTTCAGAGGTGGCTGTGGACAGACTTTAACCACACCGGCTACCCTGATCTCCCTCTTGCCTGCGAGGCTTCCTAACCCAGCTCCCAGCTACTGTGGGACTTGCCCCCAGAGCCTTTCTCAAGGCCACTGCTGCCCTCCCCCTCCCCCCAGTCTGCCGCCAGACCTTCTCCCTTTGTCACACAGCCACCGCCAGGGGATGGGGACCTCACGGAGTCTCAGCTGGGAGCCACGTTGGACAGACCCACACGCAGTCAGTGGGCACAAACAGGAGTAGCCGTGGTCAGGTTCTCAGTGCCAGCGTGCAGAGCATCTCGGCTGTCTCCCCCAGAAGTCGTGGAAAATTCTTTACGTCAGACTTGCGCATGTGCGCACATACTCACTGCTGCGGTCCCGCGTTTATTGTCCTGTGGCTAACACCTTCCTCAGTGTCTTACTTACCGCGTGTGTCACTCGAGGGCGTTTATGTTACAAGTCAAAGAAGACCCTCCCCCCCCCCCCCCACTAATCGGTTCACACAACAAAGGCAGTATTGTGGCTCATGTAACAGAAAAGTCCAGAACCGTCAAGGTGCTGCTGCAGCTCGCTTGATAACCACCCAAGACTGGACTGCCCCCATCATTAGGCTTGACGTGATAGGCCCCGAAATCATGGTGGGAGGATCCTCTTGGCTGAATTTGGCCGTGTCGCCTGTAGGCCCCCCGAGCTCACACTCCTTTGTCCACAGGAAGAAAGTGTGGTTCTTGTCTAGTTTCAGCAGAAACTCTACCCCCCCCCCACCCCAAATATCTCCTCACACTCCCTTGGCGTTCACCACCATTGGTAGGGGACACCATGTCTGAGGCAGGAGGCAGCTGAGGGGTGGTGAAGACAGCTGCTTCCCCAGAAGAAATCGGGGTATTGTTACACCAGTAGAAGGGGGAGCGGATGCCAGGCAGGGGAGTCCTAACTGTCCATCCACCCCATACTCTGTCTTCTTCTACGGAGGCAGATGGAGTGTAGGATGCGGAGATTGTTTTCAAGATAGACATTCTTACCACTGTTTACCAGTTCTCTTACTAACTTGACTTAAAATATGTTTAGGAATAAATAAATAATATAGGAGTATTAGCAGTGACTTCGGTTACCTGCATTATTCCTATCCTAATTTCAGGGACAGTTGAAAATCGGCCATACTTACAGAAATCATCTCGGGATTCCACCCGCTTCTAATGTCTCGTTCAGAGTTGACGAGACTTGTGACACGGCTGACTTCGCGATACCTTGTTAGACAAATGTAATTGGCATCGCAGATGGAACTGTGTCGTACTATTAAGGAAAATTTCTGTGGAACCTGCTTCTCAGAGCACCTTCATTTGTAAATAGAGGTAGGGATATTTATAGGATTTGAAGGAGATTTTGTTGAATACCTGAACCATTCGTTAATTTAGTGGGTTAGGCTATTAGAAAGTATATGAGAGTGCAAGATTGAATTTCTGATGGATTTGCCTTTTTTTCTACCTCTTTAAACTGAGTGCGTCCACAGCTGTTGTGGAAATGATATATGTTGAGGGACTAGGAGCCGTTCCCACCTGGCTGGGTTTTTTCTCACAGTCGTTCGCTGACGGTGACTCTGAGGCCACGTTTCAACTTACACTGTAGGCTTTTGCTCAGTAGGAAATTAAGTCAGCAAATTGAATCTTTTGAATACTTCCTCCTGTCTGTCCTCTGACCTGTGCAGAAGAACTAGAGAAAATCAGATTTAAAATATTTTGACATTTTTAAAATATTCAAAATATTTAAAAATTTTAAATGTTATTTTATGTATATGTGAAATATATATTTTGTTTTTGAATTCTGTATTAAATATATCAATATTTTACACTTCCTTATTTATTTTAATGTTTATTTTTGAGAGAGCGAGAGAGAGAGGGAGACACAGAATCCAAAGCAGGCTGCAGGCTCTGAGCCGTCAGCACAGAGCCTGACGCGGGGCTCAAACTCAGAACTGTGAGGTCCTGACCTGAGCCAGTGGGACGCTTAACTGACAGGAGTCACCCAGGCGCCCTGATATTTCACATTTAAAATATTTAAAATGAGATTTAAAGTCTCTGAGGGTGGAAGGAAAAGGAATTTTGCTCAGTAAGGCCTCTGTCCGATTCTGCAAGCCCGAAAGGGCCTGTGTGTCTGTGGTGATGAAATCACCAGCCCCCTACTTTCTCCTCTGGTCCTCTTTGGGCTGGGAGCTGAGGCCCAGTGCCTGGCGGTCTGGGCTACGACTGGGAGCACCCCACGTAGGAGAAAGAGCAGAATAAACCTGGGCAGGGGCTGACACCAGGGCTGAGCACCTGGCGAAGATCACAGCCCCGGCCCCCATGCCCTCTGTACCCCATCCCGTGTTTTAGTTTCTTTTTAGCCCTCACCCAGAGCTGAAATGGTTTGGGCCTATTATGCATCCCCCCGCATAAGAACTTAGCTCTGCCTCCCCTCACTGGAGCGTCCTGTTTGGAGGCCAGAAGGCACTTGGCCTGCCTCGTTCACTTGGTAGCCACAGCACCCGCTACACTGGTTTGCACAGGGTAGGCCTTGGAATACGTGGGAGACGAGGAGGGCTGGGTAACCCCTTACCGATTGAGTTCATAAACCCACTGGGGATTTCTGCTAGAGAAGTAGGGTGCACCTGGGATCAGCTGCTCCCAGTTCCCAGTTTCAGGAGGCCCGATCAGTGGGTGGCACACACTTAATACTCTAGTTCTGCTTTTTTGCACGACTGCCACACTCTCCCCCCCCCCCCCCCCCCCCCCCCCCCCCCCCCCCCCCCCAGCGCTCACACACTTAACTTCCCAGCAGACGTCCGGGAGGAAAGAAGCACAGAGTTGTGTGTATGGTAGGATTGCAGGACTGTGCGGAGGGAGACAGAGGACTTCAAATTCTTTAAGACAAGCTTCCGTGGCGTAGGGCAAAAACAGGCGGGGGGAGGGGTGTGCAGAGGTCATCCAAGATGGGACCCCAGGGGTTTGCAGCCTGCTTTCTCTGCTGCTCAGACCTTTAGTGCAGCAAACCCATTTTCTTCTGCCAGGGGAAGGCGCTTAGGTAAGAGCTCAGAACACAAAGCAGGATTTGTATCAGCCTAACCAAGGTTCTGCAAAGTGAAATAAGTCAACTGCAAAAAAATAATAATAATTTCATGTTCTGGATTCTCCTGCAGAATGGCTCATAGCATCCCTTGTATATCATTATTCATACCCTTCTCTTAGTAGCAGTGATGGGAATCTGGCGGGTGAAACTCTAAAATAAGAACTTTAGTCTAGAAGGCAAGGATTCATGAAAAGCTTACTGCCAACATTCTAGAATATTTACCCATTTCAGAGAAAACTTTGATAATGATGTCACTGCTGCTAAGCATAGATTTTTGCCATGTTGCTCATCAAATCGATTTGGTGAATTTGCTCTTAGAGTTTAGTGTTTAAATATTTTATACTGGTGGGGTGCCTGGGTGGCTCAGTCAGTTAAGCGTCTGACTTCGGCTCAGGTCATGATCTCACGGGTCGTGAGTTCGAGCCCCGCGTCGGTCTCTACGCTGACAGCTCAGAGCCTGGAGCCTGCTTCGGATTCTGTCTGTCTGTCTGTCTGTCTCTCTCTCTCTCTCTCTCTCTGCCCCTCCTCCACTTACACTCTGTCTCTCTCTCCTTCAAAAATAAACATTAACAAAATTTTCTAAAATATAGGAGTATGATAGAGAGCTTGCCACCAATTCTCAAATGGTTCAGAGAGGGATATATGTAACAAGATAGTAACAGTGAATGTAGGTGAAGGATATAGGGATGTGTTTCTACTATTTGTATACCTTGTCCGTCGATCTGAAGTTTCTCAAAATTCGCAGCTTAGGTGGAAATCTCCAGGCCTCCATCTACAGACCCCATATGTTGGGAGTGTATCCCCGGGTGTATACCCGGTAAATGGAAAGAGTTCAAAGCTCCCTTTCTCAGTGCTCCTTGCTTCTTCCTTGGGTAGCTCGGGGCATGGGAAGGCAGTGACATATCTTCCCCCAGAGTCCACGATTTAGAGCCCAGATGGAAGGAGTTTTGAGCCACGCTCAGGAACACCAGACCCACCACCCGTAGCTGAGTTACTTCATAGTAGTAAATGAGGTGTTTTGGTTTTTTTTTAATGTTTGTTTATTTTTGAGAGAGAGAGAGTGCAAGCGCGGGGGGCGTGGGGCAGACAGAGAGAGGGGGACACAGAATCCGAAGCAGGCTCCAGGCTCTGAGCTGTCGGCACAGAGCCTGACGCGGGGCTCGAACTCATGACCCACGAGATCATGACCTGAGCCGAAGTCAGACGCTTAACTGACTGAGCCACCCAGGCGGCCCTGTTTTGTTTGTTTTTTAATTTTTCATATACCACAGTGCCTCCAACACGTAAACCCTCCAAAGTGAGTTGGTTTATTTTGTTACCCTCTTTCCTTCTGAACGTTTATAAAAAGCCCATTTTAATAACCATTCCTCATTTTGATTTTTTTCTTTTACTTCCTACCTTGTAGGATACTTAACTCTATACACAGGGTTTTCCGAAAGGTAGCGCTCATCGGGTTTCAGAATAAGGTTAATATTTCATCCTACCAGAAAGCCTGCCACCCAGGGAGCCCTACGGTAAACTCTTTGAATAGCAAGTACTCCTACTTATGGACAACTCGTTTGCGTGCATCACTAACAAAAATTGACCTTCCTGTAATGCCTGCTCTGTGGCATGTATTGTTGTAAGTGCTTCGCTAATATTAACATAGTCTTCGGAGCAGTCCTTTGAGGGGAGGCCCTGTTACAGCCCCTTTCACAGATGAGAAAACTGAGGTTCAGAAAGCCTCCCCGGGTCTCACCGGGGAGTTAGCATGAAGACACAGCCAGTCCGGCCCCGGGGTCCTCAGAGGGCCCTGGCGTGTCAACTTTCCTGAAAGTGAAGCCCTCCTTGCTTTCTGAATTCTGGCACTTATCACTGCAGTTTGTCATTTGTCACGAAACTTTCTGTTGTCAGTTCTTCCTGAATTAAAAAAGATCTGTAGGCTTTTCTATTTCTTTTTTATTTTTTTTTTTTCAACGTTTATTTATTTTTGGGACAGAGAGAGACAGAGCATGAACGGGGGAGGGGCAGAGAGAGAGAGGGAGACACAGAATCGGAAACAGGCTCCAGGCTCTGAGCCATCAGCCCAGAGCCTGACGCGGGGCTCGAACTCCCGGACCGCGAGATCGTGACCTGGCTGAAGTCGGACGCTTAACCGACTGCGCCACCCAGGCGCCCAGGCTTTTCTATTTCTGTGGGCAGGTTATACTGTCAGCGGGGAGTCCCTCTGGCCTTAGTAGCTCAACTGCTGACTTCAAACAATTTTTGTTGCAATTTAGGGATTCCATCATTTCAGTAGTAGTTTGTTGTTGGGTCACGTGATCGCGCAGCAAACGCGCATACGACCACCAGATGCGGAGTTGGCCTTGCGGTGTCAGAACCCACTCCCATGCCCTTCTCTTCTCCCTGGAGGGAGCCTCTAGCCGGCTTTCCTCGTCCCCCTCCCCTCACCTCTCCTCACTGTTTTCCGAACTGAATACCTGCGTTCCTGAGCAACCTTGTCCCGTTTTGCCTGTTTGTAAACTTTATTTAAACATGGAACCGGGGGCGCCTGGGTGGCTCAGTCGGTTAGGCGTCCAACTTCGGCTCAGGTCACGATCTCGCGGTCCGTGAGTTCGAGCCCCGCGTCGGGCTCTGGGCTGATGGCTCAGAGCCTGGAGCCTGTTTCCGATTCTGTGTCTCCCTCTCTCTCTGCCCCTCCCCTGTTCATGCTCTGTCTCTCTCTGTCCCAAAAATAAATAAACGTTAAAAAAAAATTAAAAAAAAAAAAACCATGGAACCGTGCGACATATTCTTTGTGGCTTGCTGCTTTTTCTATGTGAAGTCTGTGAGGTTCACCCAAGGTGTTGGCAACCTCGGTTCATTTGTTCAGAGTCTTCCCTTTATCCATTCTTGTTCATCGACTGGCCGTCCGTTTCGCCACTGATGATCCAGGTGGGGGGAATCGGGGACCTGTTACGATCAGCCCGCCTATCGCCATGGGTACCTGTTGCACACGTGCAGGGCTTTATCCAGGGCGCACGCTCAGGAGCGGAATTGCTGGGTCGTGTGCCACACAGGTGCACACCTTTACGGGTCGTGCCCAGACTGGTTTCCAAACCGTCTGCCTCACTTCTCACGCCTGCGGGCGGCGGGCGGGCACTCCTTACCAGCCGCTCCCGTTCCTGCCAGCGTGGGGTGCGTGCCCCGTACTTGTCGTGGTTTGCGTCGGCACCTTCCCGGCAGCACTTGACGTGGAGCACGTTCTTTTGGGTTTCCTCTCTTTCGGCGCATCGGTTTTAAGTATGTTGCTTATGTTTATATCTGATTTTCCTCTGATTGTTTTTAATATCCTTCCAGCCACAGGCGTACCGTGTGCACGTGAGCATCCTCGGCGCTGGGAAAATCAGGCACTCCCAACCAGGCCCACGGTGGAAGGACCGCCCCGTCTGCCTGCTTGGCTCGATTTTGCTGCCAGGGGGGAAGCACAGCGAGGCGAGGGGGTGGGGCGTGCCTGAGGTCCGGCAGCGTGCTGGCACTGATGAAATCTGGTTGTATCACAGCATTTGTCTGCTCTTCTCCTCAGCGGTTCACACCATTCAGGAAGCCCTTCTGCTCACTGTTCCAAAAATAGCGGGTCTCTGGATACGTCCAAAGTCTACATCGTGTCCCACAGCAGCGCCCAACAGGTCCCCGGGTCCACGTCCAAACCCTACCACAGGCAAGGGGCAGTGAGCAAGTACGTCATCGGCTGGAAGAAATCGGAGGGCAGCCCGCCGCCTGAGGAACCCGAAGTGACCGAGTGTCAGGGGTAAGGTGGCCAGTGGCTCTTCTCTACCCAGCCTTACACACCTTTTGGGGACGGACTAAGCGGATGCATTTTTCCCCTCGACAGAAATATATTTTCGAAGAAGGGATAACCTAGAAACATCCTTGTACATCTTCTTAAATGTTGGCATTTATGTTTCTCTTTCAAAGTCTTCTCTTTCCTTGAGTTTCATGTTTAAAAAGTGAAAGAAATCCCTGTTCTGTATTCTTCTGTCCAGAAAACTGCCTGCAATAGAAAAGTCACGGTCATGGGCTGTTGACAGTGTGAGGATAGAGTCTGTAAATAAACAAGTTCAAGGGCGATTTGAATCCCCCCCAGTGTCCCTGAGTGTTTCTTAAACTGGTTGTGTGACACCATCAAAGAGAAAGTATTCTACCCAATTTTAACATGACTTTGATTTCCCTTCCAGTTGTTTGGTTTTGTGGGGTCAGGTAGGGAGGGACGTGAGGTGCCTCTTGAAAAAGAGAAAAAAGATGCCGATAATCCGTTTTATAACACCTGTGGAAGCTCTGCTGTCTCTCTGAAGAGACAAGTTAAAGAAATCACATGTCAAGAACCCAAAACAAGGATGGTCAGAGCTATTTTCGTTGTTTGCTTATTTTTTATTTTATTTTTTAAAATTTTTTTGAATGTTTTTTTATTTATTTTTGAGAGAGAGAAAGAGAGACAGAGCAGGAGCAAGAGAGGGAGGGAGGGAATCCGAAGCAGGCTCCTGGCTCCGAGCTGTCCGCTCAGAGCCCGACGCGGGGCTCGAACCCACACCTGCAAGATCATGACCTGAGCCGAAGTCGGACGCTGAACCAACTGAGCCGCCCAGGCACACCCGTTTCCTTATTTTTAAAAGGACAGCCATGGGGAGCCTGGGCGGCTTAGTCAGTTGAGCATCCGACTCTGGATTTCAACTCGGGTCATGATCTCGCAGTTTGGGAGATTGAGCCCCACATCAGGCTCTAGGTTGACCGTGTGGAGCCTGCTTGGGAGTCTCTCTCCCTCGCTCTCTGCCCCTCCCCCACTTATCTCACTCGAATGCCCTCTCTCTCTCTCTCTCTCTCTCTCTCTCTCTCTCTCTCAAAATCAATAAGCATTTTTTAAAAATAAAAGGACAGCCTTAGGAAAAAAGAAACTCCCATGCACTAAACTGTGAGGCCATTGTGTCTGCAGCATCGTCACGTGTGGAGGGCGCACGGGGGGGCTGCCCTGATTTTCACAGAGCTCTTTTACGTCTTCAGCTTGGTTGATGAACTGACACCACTTTTTTTCCCAGAAAAAATGATCCCGCTTTTTAAATATGGAGAGCCTGCTGCTGCTCTCTAAACTAAAAGTCATTTTAGGGCTGAAATTGAACATGGAGTCTTTTTGTTAAAACACACACACACACACACACACACACACACACACACAAAACCCATCATGTCAATAATTGCAAACGAGGTATTTAGAAAGGAATTCAATAGTGATAGCCACACTTTGGGACCACAAATGCAGATTTCTCTTTCCTTTTTCTTTTTTTTTTTTTTAAGTAGGCTCCGTACCCCACGTGGGGTTTGAACTCACGACCCTAAGATCAAGAGTCACCTGCTCTACGGACTGAGCCAGCCAGGCGCCCCCATAAATGCAGATTTCTAACGATAACGTTGGTACTTCTGCCTATTAATCCGTCTCCTGAGCGCCTCACACAAATTCATCCGGAGCCTTCTGAGTTCTGTGTGAAAGCACTGTTTGAGGGCTCTCTGCAAGAGTCAGGGAGGGATGACAGGTGCCCATTTGGACATTTTGCTCTCCCGAGCCCCCCCAGAGTTTGTGCATTTGAACACACAGGTTTGAAGGCACGGCCTCTCAGTAAAAGAAGGGCAGAGTCAGGAGCATCGTGAGGAGGAGGTCTGGGCATGTGGGTGACAAAGCTTTACTTCCCCGCATCACACGAGGCTAGTGCTGGGATTTGAACCCGGGCCTCAGGCCGGATCTCTGTGTGCTGTGCCGTGCCCGTCCTGTGGGGGGGCACAGGCACCCCAGGGGCAGCAGGCACCCCAGGACTTGTCCAGCTAAGTCAAGTGCTCCTGAAACAAGGGAACACACTGTAATGTGGAAGCGATGAATCTAGAACACCTGCAGACAGCAGAAACAGCGTCCCACCTTATCACCAAAAGATGCTTTGAAACGGATGGGCCAAGTCCGGTGCGTTTGTGCCACAAAGGATTAGAGAATGTCAATGTCCCGTTGTACACAAAAGATAAAACTCTGAAGTTTCCAGTCATCTCTTTAACATCACATTGTGGAACCCTCCTTGACCCAACCTGACCTACCTCAGCAACAAAGCAAAAGCCAGAGAGACTTCCAGATAATCACTGTTAATTTTGAGCACGTCCGTGTGAGTTCCTTACCCTGGTAATTTCCCAGTGAGCTGTCGGACTGTGACAAGATGGCCTTGCCTCTCAAATAGAGTCATCTCAGTGACACATGACAATAACATACAGGTCTGTTGCCCTGTGGCCCTGGGCCATGGATTCCTAGAACATTGCATTTCAGGTCATGTGGCAAGTGCCGTTCACTGCTGACAGTACAGCCACTGATGATTCACTGTGTCCTCCGGAATGTTCGCTTCCTCGGATTGAGTTTCCAGAGTAAACTTTTAAAAATCGAGTCCCTGGTTTTCTCCCTGGAAAAGAGCTGAAAACAGTAATTCCGCTAGACAGTCTTTTGTTGTTCGTAAATACATTTTTATATCCTGATAATTAAGGGAGACAGCTGCTTTATTTATCCAAACGGCTTTGCGGAATTGCCAATAATAAAACGTGCTTGGCACACGCCTGAATCGATTACTCTTAAATTTCAGGCTCCCTCGGGTGCCTCTCTCTGTGTCGCCCGGGTGAGCTGGGGCAGTGCGGTCGTCTACCTGCGAGAGGAGGGTTCTCTCGAGTCTTCTGAGAAACGCAAGGAGGTGTTCCTGCAAAGGACATATGATAATCTCTGATGAATTATTGAAAATGTGTTTTCTGACAGATTGGGAAAAGAAAAAGCACGGCCTTAAAAAAAAAAAAAAAAAAGGCTATATTTTTTTTTCCCCATCCAGGGCTTCAAGGATCTGACTTGATTCTGAATTATTCAGAAATCTACCTTTAGAGTTGAGCTCATTTCACACGTGTAAAATGACACGGGGGTCTGGAGCAAACGCGGCAGTGACCTGACTCCATAATTAAGAATTGCGCGTAGGAGTAGGTGGTGGTGGAATCGGCGGATTTTAATCCTTCGGGTTACACGCGTTTTACAAATGGGCTGACCCCTCCCTCCTCTTAACTTCCCCTCTGCTTTGTTTCTGTGCAACAGGCTGTATGGTGAGATGGAGATCCTGTCCACGGCAACCCAGCACCAGACCGTGGTGGGGGATGCTGTTGCAGAAACTCAACATGTTCTGTCCAAAGAAGATTTTCTGAAACTGATGCTTCCTGACAGTCCGTTAGTGGAGGAGGGGAGAAGAAAGGTTAGCGACTTTCATGAGGCTTTGCAGTTACCAGAAATACCGAAGAAAAGTCTAAAGAGGCTCGGAAGTTTCCAGAGTCCCCCCTCGTGCGTTCTCTGTCATGACTCTACCTGGTACTCTGTGCATGGCTGACCGTTTTCAGGGGGTTTTTCTATCAGCAGGGCAAGCCCGGGGGAGGTGAGGAAGGGCAACTTTCTAGCATGGATGGAGAGGACAAGGGGCAGGCAGGCCTGGCCGAAAATCCCAGCTCCAGTGACAAGCAGCCATGTGACTCTGTGCAAGTGACTTGACCTCCCGGCCCAGGGTCGTCCTCTGAAAAAAGGAGACCATGAAACGTGTACCAGAGAGAAGAAATAACACAGCCACAGCCTCTTAGCACTGGTACATTCTGGGTGATCAGAGGCAGTAGCTATGAAATCCATACTACCTGACTTGTTACAGAAATCTGTCCTCTGCTCCAAGCCGGGCACTGTAAATATGACAGAGCATGCAGCACGCCGTCAGTCCCAAGGGAAGGCCAAGTGTCAGTCTTCTAAGCCAACTCACATTCGGTGGCACACCTTCATTCGTCACGTAGTAGACCCCCGCTAACGTTAGATCACTTCTTGTTAACAAGTTGTAGCTTCGCTGTTATTACAGTCTCTTAAACCACTTGGTTACGTAACAGAAAGGATTCGAAAGAACCTGCCGGTCATTTAGCTCAGTCTCCTCTTTTTGCAAGTTCCTGGGTCCCTATGTGGTGAAGTGAGAAGTTCATATAAATGTAGGGTGTCAGAGTCAGGAATGGAAGTCAGATCTTCTCCCTTCTCATCCAGTGCTCTCTCTCGTCCAAATGAAAAGAAAAACATACATATATATATATATATATATATATATATATATATATATATACATATGAGGCATTGCCATGTTGACTGGGATCAGGGTAAACACCAAGTCTGTGTGCTCCTGTCTTCTCTATAATAAAACAATACTGCAATTAACCTAATTGTGTTCTTAGAATAACACTCTAATTAGATACTACCTGAAAGCTGCTTTAATCTAATGCTCCTGTAATCATGTTCTGAAGAACCTGCTGGTGTGTGTGAAGAGGGAATCCCAGAAGAACTCGATCATAATGAGCCTCTTTTTTTTTTTTTTTTTTTTTCTAAACTTGTATCAAATCACATATACGGTACTGTATAAGCTTGGGTGCAGCCTTGTAAAAAGGGGCAGATAGCTGTTCTTTTCATAGAAATGAACTTCTCTCCTTGACGTGGGGTCCCCCCCCCCGCTTTCTAAGACGAATCACCTTCCTTTCATGGTGTAAATTTAACTTTGTAGTCAACACACATTCCAGTTGGACAGAGCAGACAGAATGGAAGGAACGCATACAATAGAAATATGTTTAGCTTTCTCGCTGCACTCACAAATGTAAATAGCCATTTCTGTGTTTGTTTGATGCAAACATTCTGGCTTTTACTATTGTTTATATAAAAGGAATGTGGTTCGGTATGCAGAAGACGAAGTTGGAAAGTCAGATCTGATTTAATTTTTTTGAGTAGTTTGACTGCTGCTTCTTGAGTAAGAATTCTCCCTACCCTGTCTGCGAGTTAACACAATAATTTCAGTGGTTCCCTTAAATCCGGTAATGATCGATTACTATACCTCCATTTTCAACAATTATAATAGACTCCTGTGGGGGATCGCTTTTAAGTAGACAAGATTTTACTGGACTGATAACCATTGCTTCTTGAACCTGCTTGTGTGGCCTAGAGAGCCTCAGTGTTCAAAATTGGTTTTATTTATTTATTTATTTTTTTTGGATGAGATTGAACCTCACATTGCAGTGGATTGATACAGAAATTGCCTGATATTAAAACGTAGTCATTTCAAATTAAAATCAAGCCCACGCTATGTGTGCTTTTGCATAACTGTGCCCGAAATGGCAACCTTCCATATTTCCAGGACCTGGCGGTGTTATAAGGTTATGGAGGTTCCATTTAACATTTCAGAATTAATAAAGCTGCCCTTGTCTAATTCATGATAGTAGTTCACAGAATGTCAAAGGAGGAAAACATTCAAATCCAGTAACAGCACCAGAGCCCTGGTGTGTTTGCCTAGATGACCCACGTGCCTGGTTTAGCATTCCTGAGCTAATGGTTGATGCCTGCCTGCCTAGGGAGAACTCAGAGATGCTATCACGGTGGTACTTGTATTGCTGGATTTAGTCAGAGAAATTCCATGCTTTCAACTCTTTTGTGTCTCTCTTCCCCCTTCTCCCCCCCACCCTAGTTTTCGTTCTATGGGAACCTGTCTCCAAGACGCTCGCTCTACCGCACCCTCTCTGATGAGAGCATCTGCAGCAATCGGAGGGGGTCTTCCTTTGGCAGTTCGCGAAGTTCAATACTTGA
Source organism: Felis catus (assembly GCF_018350175.1). NCBI lineage: Eukaryota > Metazoa > Chordata > Mammalia > Carnivora > Felidae > Felis > Felis catus. The sequence continues at coordinate 16,146,919 of NC_058378.1, forward strand.
CCAAGCCCTGCCCAACGACATTCTGTTCAGCACCACCCCACCCTACCACAGCACGCTGCCCCCCCGCACCCACCCGGCGCCCAGCTTGGGGAGCCTGAGAAGTAAGTGTGCGGGGGCTGAACTTCCGTACGCGGGGGCCCTTCGGGTTGTGCCCCGTAGAGATTTGGGAGGGGTTAGGTTTCTTTTTTAAGATACATATTATTTGGTGCATCTGCTTTTCTTTCCTTTTTTTTTTTTAATTTTTTTTCAATATGATACAAGCATCAGAGTGGATACTTTTTAGAACTTAAGCAGTGCCGCGAGTGTTGAAGAATATTGAAAAGCCCACATTCAACGTTTTTTATCGAGTCATGACTATATAAATAAAAGATATATGTGTGTGTATAAGAAAAAAATACCTAAGACCTGATTTTATAAAGGCAGAAGTGGCACGGGAGGTAGAATTTCCATTGGGCAGCAAGCAAGGAGGAAGGTTTGGTTTCCCTCTGTCCCTGACATTGAGCACCAGGGGATGGGCAAGGTGGTAGATGGGCTCGGGAGCCGTGGGTCTTCAACCTGACTTTCCCCGTGGGTGGTGGAATAACCCTGTGTTCATCATTCATGCGCTCTGTGTCCGGTTTACTCCAGTTTAGGGGTCACAGACTGGGTAATTTCTACACGATTTTCCTTCAGATCTTAAAATCTTTGACTTTTACGTGGTGTCAGCGTTTAAGGGTGCTAATTTTTTTTTACTCTGGCTTTGTTTCCTTTGTCAGAATTTAATTTCTAGTGTACGGGATGATTAAGGATTTAATCAGAACTACATTCATTATCCGTTTTTTTTTTTTTATTTCATAAAAAGCATTATCTTTAGAACCAATTTGAACTTCATAATATGTGTGGAAATCTCAGGCTAAATGAAATAAAAGTTCTAATAGTGCTTCTTCTAATGTTGAACATAATTGGAAATGAACCTTGTCTCATAAAATCCTTAATCTATTTCTTTAAGTAACATAATATCCTGCCTGCTATAATGAGTCAATTTGCCTAAATTGAAGAAACCTTTAAACTCCTTCTTGATAACCCCATGAAAGGTCAGACATATTCTAATAACCTAATATTTCTCTAAATGTTTTTCCTTTTTTGTAAATAGGTAAATTTAACGTCCTCTTGAAAGCGTGCGTAAAATCAGTAAGACTGTTTTCTCGCAGATGTTATTTCTTTCATTTCTAATACTTGATGTGTGGTCATGAAATCTGTGGCCTGTGCGTCGATGTAATTCTTATATTCACCCTTCACTGCTTCCATTGTGAAAGATACTTTTTTTTTTACTTTACTTTTTTTTTAATGAAAAAAAAATTTTTTTTTTTTTAAGAGCAGTTCTAGGTTCGCAGCAAAACTTAGCAGAAGGCACAGGGGGTTCCCGGATACCCCTGCCCCCACACATGCACAGCCTCCCTCGCGATCAGCGTCTCTCACCCAGGGTACATTTGCTACAATCCGTGAACCTGCATTGACACACCGTCATGAACCAGAGTCCATCGTTGGCTCACATTAGGATTCAGTCTCGATGCCATACACGCTGTGGGTCTGGACAGTGCCAAATGACATGTATCCACCACAGCAGTATGGCAACCGCTGATCTTTTCACTGTCTCCCTTGTTTTGTCTTTTCCAAAATGTCATATACTTAGAATCATACAGTATGTAGCTTTTTCAGGAGAACTCCGTGTCTTTTCACGGCTTGACAGTTTCTTTCTCTTCAGCACTAGATAATATTCCATTGTCTGGATGTACCACAGCTTCTCTATCTGTCCACCTACTGAAGAAATGCATCCTTTTTTAGTATTTGCAAAGTATAAAGGCGCAAGTAGGAAACAGGCAGGGCACATTACTTGTTCACGATTCAAGTGCAAAACTGCCTCACCTGTCTTCACTGGTCATTTCTCTGGGAAGAGCAGTGAGCGTGGTCCTTGCCGCTGGCTCTTCTCTGTTGAAACCTGATTTGGCAACGCGACTTCAGTTTCCTGTAGAAACTACTCAGAAAAGGTTCTGTCGGTTCCATGAGTGAAATGACACGATGTGGATAAGGGAGCTGGAAGTAATTTGTGCTAACGTGTCTGACGCCCGCACTGAACCTGTGTGGTCGTTCCTTTTGAATCCACAGATTTTTGTCATTCTTCACTTTCTGTGGTTTCTGGTCGCTCAGCAGAACCTCTGTAAGAAGAGCCCACTCTCTGAGAGTAGTTCAGAACCGGAACAACGGATGTCTGAAGAGAGAAATGAGGACGAATTGAGGTTGTCTAGTTGTTTTCTCTTAGTCCCAGAGACTTAGCTTCATGTGAAAGCTTGGAGGGGAGGTTCGTTCCGTCGAGCTTCTAGAAGCCACGTAGAAAGACGTAGGCAGATGCTCAGAAGGCGTGCATGTGCTTCGGGTAAGCCTTAAAACTGGAGCATTCCCACCACGGGATCCTCACAGAGAGAATCTGTCACTAATAGGGACTGGTCAGCAAGTTCGTCTCTTTACAGCGAATGTTGCTGGAGCTTTTCCACGGGTAATTGTTATTATAGTCACAGGCTTCTCGTTCGGATATTTTTAGCTAGTACCTGTCCCACATCTGAACCTGTCTCAGACTCTTTCTTCTCTGGAGATCAAGATCTTGATTCAACCTTGTGAGACCAGTCCCTCACAAACACATTTTGGATGTGATTGATATCACAATTCATGTAGATTTCCTGTGAAGTCCCTGAAATGTGCTATATCATTAGGTCTTCAACTTGGAGGCATAGAAATATGGCCTGATGAAGCAAGTGAAACTGTTTCTGAAATGCTTCTGCGTTGCATTTAGGGTCTTTGTTTTCATTATTATTGGATTCCAGAACAAAATTTCTTTTGTGGCCCACATAGAAAAAAATGGGGAATGGCCATTTGGATGCATGATTCACAGGCCAGATAACCAGTGATATTGATAAATGTGCCCAGTATCTGTTTCCTCCTTGACCGGTTGGGTACCTGGCTTTATTCAGTGAAGGGCTGCTTCTGTACCTTGGCTGTTGTAAATAATGCTGCTGTAAATATCGGAGTGCATGTATCCCTTCGAATTAGTGTTTTTGTATTCTTCAGGTAAATACTGGATCATATGGAGATTTTATTTTTAATTTTTTGAGGCACCTCCACACTGTTTCCCACCGTGGCTTCACCAGTTTGCATTCCCACCGGCAGTGCAGGAGGGTTCCTTTTTCTCCACATCCTCGCCAGCATTTGGTATTTCTTTTTGATATTAGCCATTCTGACAGGTGTGAGACGATATCTCATTGTGGTTTTGATTTGCATTTCCCCGATGATCAGTGATGTTGAGCATCTTTTCACGTATCCTTTGGCCATCTCTATGTCTTCTTTGGAGAAATGTCTGTTCATGTCTTGTGCCCAGTTTTTAATTGGATTATTTGGGTTTTCTTTTCTTTTTTTTCTTTTCTTTTCTTTTTTTTTTTTTTGGTGTTGTGTAAGTTCTTCGCAGGTTTTAGATACTGATCCTTTATCAGAAATATTATTTGCAAACATCTTCCATTCGGTAGGTTGTCTTTTTGTTTTATTGAGTTTCCTTTGCCGTGCAGAAGCTTTTTGTGCCAGTGTGGTCCCGATTCTTTATTTCTCCTCTTGTTTCCCTTGTCTCAGGAGACCTGTGTAGAAAAATGTTGTTACGGCTGATGTCAGAGATATTACTGCCTGTGCTCTCTTCTAGGATTTTTATGGTTTTGAGTCTCACATTTAGGCCCTTAATTCATTTTGAGTTTATTTTTGTGCATGGTGTAAGAAGGTCATATGGTTTCCTCCTTCGGCGTGTCACTGTCCAGTTTTCCCAACACCATTTGTCGAAGAGACTTTTTCCCATTACACATTTTTGCCTCCTTTGTCAAAGATTTATTGACCATATAGTTGTACGTTTATTTCTGGGCTTTCTATTCTGTTCCATTGGTGTGTGTGTGTGTGTGTGTGTGTGTGTGTGTGTGTGTACCATACTGTTTTGATCGGTACAGCTTTGTACTATAACTTGAAGTCTGGAATTGTGATGCCCCCATCTTTGTTTTTCTTTTTCAAGACTGCTTTGGCTATCCGGGGTCTTTTGTGAGAATCCCTCTTTTTTGTTTTTTGTTTTATGGAGATCAAAACTCTCCAAGGAATGGGAGAAATCTTCCTAAGAGCATAGAACTCACAAGAGTTCTTAAGTTTCAGAAGATAAGAAGAGAGTATTAACTTATGCATGTTTCCAAATCCTGGAGTTTTGACCTAGCACCTCCCAAAGGATGCCCCTTGAAGCTTAAAGAAGGGGGTAGTTTAGAATAAATCAAACGAGTATTTTCTCGGTAATTCAGTACGCCCGCATGATGCTACAGACCCAGGCATAGGCCCAGTGTGTGGGGTACAGGTGGTAAGAGCTGCTTATAGGCAGAAGATGACCCTGGCCACAGTTGGCATTGCAGAACGTGCCCGTGGGCCATCAGAGGCAGGGGGTCTGGCTGATCCACGAGGGTGCTGCTTTCTCTTTCTCAGAGGTTCCCAGTCTCCCCTGTAATAAACATCCAGTGGTATTTCGAGAGGAATTGCCCAAACCTCAGCTGTCTGACCATCAGGAGGACTCGTCAACATTTATAACAACAAACAAAGGCACCCCTGATACAGACGGTCATTGTGCCTTCCGGTTGTGGATAAACAAACAGGAAGTCACGACATCAGTGTCCAGGCCGGAGAGCAGGGGCCAGGTGTCCATGCCTAGACGTTAGCCACCTTTCAGACTCCCCGAGCCACTTTCTCCTTTGAATTGGCTGAAAGGGCAGGGTGCGCTCCTGACGTCACACGAGCTTTGGAAATAACAAAGACAAGGGGTGCCTTTTCTTCCGCATCTGTAAGACTCCGGAAACAACCCAGTCACAGCTGCCGTGGTGTGCACCTTCCCCAAACCCCCACCGGACCAGCACCAGCAGCATTCATCTGCTTGCTGACCGGGCTCCTCAAGGGCGGAAGCTGTGTCTTCCTGGTCCTATAGTACCTGCTGGTGCCTGGAACATAGGAGATGCTGGGTAAGCATCATCTCGATGATGGCAGTAGTGATAACCTCACATCCAGCAAGGACGTTCTAAAGGATTTTTGGTGATTCGGACTCTCAGACCAAAAAAATAAATAAATAAAATTTATGTTTTGCCAATTATATGATCTTCCAAGCAATTGAAAAGAAATTGAGGTGCTTTTCATTTTGAGAACTCGGAGAATTTAGATGCTCTTACTCCGTTTAAGGTGAGTGTCAGTGACCCTGGGACCTTTCTGCGTGCTGAGAAATGATGACACGTCATAGATACATGGCTAACTAGGCTCCAAGTAAATCCCGGGGGAAAGAAGCCTTCCTAATCCACTGACCGTCTTTGCCAGCCCTATGGTGTCAAACACAAAAGTTTCATTCACACCTGGGGAAGAGGGAATACTAGTTTGTAATAAAAAAGAAATCTCACAAATCCCATTTCCCTCCTTTTGCCCCCTGCATCTCCATACAAGTCGGAGGAAGTGAGCACGCCCGAGGCTTGCCTCTGGTTGTGAAACTTACGCCCCGATACATTCCCAGATCCTGGAGTCCTCACGGGCTTGGCATGCGGCTTCTGCGTGACTTGTGTCCAGGGCAGCAAGCACACCTACAGAGCAGGTGGACCAGTCCTGCTGGGCCCCCTCCCTCCCTCCGCCCCTCCCTCCCTCCCTCCCTCTCTCCCTCTCAGCTTTGGTTTCCTGGCCACCAAGATTCAGATTTGTGCCTTGGCTTAATTACAGATGGCCACGTATTGTGGAATCTTAGGGCACTCAGGAATAGTCAAAGCATTCATCCTTTGACCCAAGACTGTCAGGTCCCCCCATGGTCAGTGCTCCGTGGGTGTCTGGGGAAGGTAGCTTTTTGAGCTCAGAAATGCTGGAGGGACAAGTGGTGGGGGCGGGGCGGGGGGTACAGGGACATTCGCCTAGTGCCCCAACCAGCCTGCATTCTGCCTCTCTCTTCACGTGGCTCCTGTCAGAGCCAGAAAGGATGCTATTGCCCGGTGCCGGCAGGGAAGAAGGGCGACTGCACACGCAGCATGCGTTGGGCCTGATTCTGGGCTTTCCAGGGCCAGAAGCTCAGGGGAAGGATTGTTTCTCTGTAAAGGCAGAGAAAATCCTCAGGCTGGCATTTGTTAGTAAAACACGACTATCAGAGTGTACTTTCTGTCGAAATGTTCACTTACCTGAATCATTTTCCAGTGCCTGGTGTTTCCTCTCCCAAGAGGGAAGGAGAGGCGGGGGTTGGAGGGAGAGCGCCCTGGGGCACACAGGTTCCAGCCTGCCTGGTGCACCCTTCCCCGCGCTGCCACACTCTTAACCTCATTCCTGAAGAACTCTGGTCCCATGCAAATCAGCGACAAAAGTAATGGCCACCGAGTCAAATAATTCCTCCACACTTGGCTTTGGAAAGCCTATTTTAAGCAAAGGAGCCAATGTGTTTGAGAGACAAAGTGATTGGCAAGTGATGGAAAATCCGGGGGCTTCCTTACCTTTCTGCCTCGGGGGTTGAACCTTAACCCTAAAAGGCCTGAGGTCTGCGAGGGGGCCTCAGCCCAGCCTCTGCCTACCTCTGTCTTCCTAGGTTCCCGAGAACCAGGTCAGGAGAGGAGGGAGCGGTGAGCGCTCCGCAACTGGGCTCCCTTCGCAGTGGAGGCTGGGACCGGGTCGTTGGAATATCCCCGCGGCTAAACGTGGTAGTGCTGAAAATAGAGGAGTTTGATTGGCCACCCCGCCCCGGGTGGGGGTGGGCTGAGAGGTCATGTGAAGACGTCAAGAGGGCAGAAGGACCGTGAGTGCCCTTCAAGGTCAAACACCACCGTGCTCTCTCTCTGTCCAGATGCCTGCATTTCACAGCTACCCCAAAGGGTGTGGGAACAAAAATTACAGGTGCATTGGGTTAATTATGCCCCTTACTTAACTTAATTGCAGGCTCAGACAACCAGGTGGTCATTATTTTGATTGGTCTCATTAGGCAGATGTGTTCACAAGCAGCTGCATGCAACGTTTGGGGCAGGTTCAGAAACGACATGTCCAAGAAAGTCCGGTTGAAGCCTTTGAAAAATCTGTCCTCAGGGTTGCCGGGGTGGCTCAGTCAGTCAAGTGCCTGACTCTTGATGTCAGCTCAGGTCGTGATCTCAGGGTTTGTGAGTTCGAGCCCTGCATCAGGCTCCCACGCGAATAGCACAGGTAGCCTGCTTGGGATTCTCTCTGTCTCTCTCTCTCTCTCTCCCCGTCTCTCCGCCCCTCCCCCACTCAGGCTGTCTCTCTCTCAAAAAAAAAAAATTTGTCCTCAGATGCGTAGTGAGTTCTAACAACTAGTATTATCCATGACATAAACACTTCAAGTCCCGTGATGACAGGTGGAAAAGAAAAAGAAACCTAAAAGGTCCAAAGGAAGGCAAACCGATGCTGGAAGGCAAGGGGTTTCTGGTTTTGCCGGGGATCAAGCCACCTCATTAAGTCAGCAGAGCAGCCCCAGTCCCATTTTTGTGCGTAGGCTGAAAGAGACTGTACTGTCCCTTCTCTTCCTTGCCTGTGAACACTGAAGACAAGGTTCGTCTTCCTGCCTTTTTATAACCAGCTGATATTTGGGGCATCTTGAACTTGCGGTGCTCAGCTTACATAACCGTGTTCTTCAGGAAGCTTCTTAAGCCATCAGTCAGGCTAGAGAGAGAGTGTGCCGAACCTTGTTTACAGTAGAAGCTTGCAACACTTGAAAGGGGGAAGTAACCCCTGAAGAAAGCAGGAATCGTACTGCAGACAGTCAGACTCGGATGGATGTCCTCGGGGAAAGCCCTGCCCTGGAAGAAAACCGTGAGATTCCGATACTGTGCCATCAGAATCCATCCATTCTAAAACCCTCCCACCCCGGGGCGTTGCCGGCCGACCTCTAAGTGAGCCTGTAGGTCATGGCTTTCCTGCAGACCTCCGTTTCTCCAGCTGTGTGTTTTGGGGGCGACGGCACCACACTGTCTCCTTTTGTCCTGGGGGCCAGAGGTCTGTTGGAAGAAGTTCCCTGGCCCCTTGGAGGGGCCGCCCGGGCCCTGCACTGCCATCCGACTGACGCTCTGGTTTTGTTCCCGTTTAGATGAGTTCTGGTTCTCCGATGGGTCCTTATCGGATAAGTCCAAGTGCGCAGATCCTGGCCTGATGCCCCTCCCGGACACGGCCACGGGTTTAGATTGGTCCCACCTCGTGGACGCTGCACGGGCATTTGAAGGTAAAAAGACTCAGGGCCTCCAGGGCCTGGGGCGGCAACATAGGGAACGCGTCTGCTTTTTGGATTGGTCTGGGTTAACGTTTTGGATGCTTTGCACATCTTTGTGGATGAAAACGCGCAGGGGAAGGCTTGAGCTGTGACTAAGGGCGTTTCGTCAGGGAGACCGTGCCATTTCGTGACATGAGCACCGGACAAAGGATCCCAAACCCGCAATCCAGATCAGGTGCCAGCCCTGATCTGGGACGAGTCACTTCCCCTCTCTGACCTGTCTTCCTACCTGAAATGTGGAGGTGAATCTGTAGGACCCAGATTCTTCCCTGCGAGTGTCACGAGGGGAGATGGAGAGGAAGGGCCTCCAGAGGCCGCGGCTGCCTGGCTCGGTGGGACGGGCACAGCTTGAGGAGTCTGGCGGCTTGGTGTACATGCAGTGTGACGTGCCCCAGCCCTGCCCGTCTTCCTCCTCCTCCATGTGTCCCTGACGCACCGGACATGCCCATCTCTGAGGGCCTTTCCAGCCGCCACGCCCACGGGAATTTTCGAGGTTGAAACTGCTCCCATGACCCGGGATTGTGACCTGTGCCATTTGCTGGCGCTGCCCTTCTACGACGACCGCTGCCCCTGGGGTGACTGGTAGAAGTGACCGGGGAGGCGGGGTCTGTCTGCGAATCCCGGCGGAGGGCCACGTGTGGCCACCCCCACGGAGGGAAGGGGGCCAGGGGAGTCTGCAGCCGCCTGAGCAGCCCATCTCTTCTCTCCCTCTCCCCGTCCACTCACCTGCTTGGTCTCTACCCCCACCGCACGTCCAGGCTTCGGGACACAAAAGCACGTTCCTTTCCCAGAAGTGACTGGTGTTGCTGCCAGGTCAAGGTGCTGCCTGAGGTGGGGGTTGCTGCTTGCCCTGCTCCTCACTCTGCACAAGCTGGCCCTGCCGAGGGATCTGTTCTAGACGATCGGGATCAGTGTCTCTGGTCCTAAGTTCCGGCGGCGACAGGGGGAGGGGGAAGGCTACGTGGAGGCTAATTCAGACACCAGGGGCGTTTAGCTCCAGTAGATAAGCAGAGAGAAACTGTTAGGAAGTTTCTGCAAATTGAACAGGCTCTTACTGCTCCCTTAATAGGAGTGAGGGTCTTGGGTTCACTGCCTTGCAAAGTACTCAATTCCATGTGGAAACCTTAGAGTGCCCGTCTGCTCCGCGATGCAGCCTTCGTTCCCTGACATTACCCAAAGTTGGTTATAGAACCCCAGGCCCTCGGCCCAGTTACTTCCTGTGCTTCCAACGCTGACCTAGATGCGACCTAGCCCCAAGGGACAGGAGCGCTGTCTTTACCTCCGTCCAGAGCAGCCCAGGCAGCAGGTAGCAGCATTTTCTCTGGCCCGTTCTTTGCACACTGTGCTGTCTTACTGCCCCTGGGAGAATATGAGAACATCTATTCTGTCCGCTGCGTTATTCTCGGCTGCGTAAATATTTGCACGGTACTTACCGCGCTGAATTCTGCTTTATTCACTTGTCTGTAGCTTCTTACTGGGTGATGAGTTTCTCAAGGGAAGGCTGCTTGTTTTATGTATCTTATCTTTATTTATCAAGCACATGGCGAGATAACTGAATGAGAAAAGCTAGTACCAGAAGATAGGTACCCAACGCGCAGGATACTTGAGCTATTTACCTACTCGTGGCATCGTTTTTGACCTCTGAAGACCCTTTTGCATTTTATGCTCATTTTTCGGATGTAAAATATTTATCAGCCTATCTGCGTATCTACTCGCCACCCCCCGTTTGTGTCTTTGCTTGGTTCCCTTCCACCTCCTCAAGAATAAAAGCACTGCTGTGAAACAGATCTTTGAAGGAAAGGGGCTAAGAGCGGGAAGTGCAGAAACCAAAATGGCACGTGCGGCAGTGACGAAGGTGTCCACCCAGGGACTCTGGTCACAGTCACAGCTCAGCTGCTGGGCTGTGGGCCTTTGGACAAGTCCCTTAACTACCACAATACCACACTACGGGCCGACACCGAATGTTCGGCGGTAATCCTCAAAAGTGCCTGATTAAATATTTGCATTGGGCTGCATTCAGTCTTCTTGACCAGAAAATGAACACGTAAGGCTTCTGACAGTCTTAAACCACCCCCCCTTCGGCAGTTCAGGTCTGTTCATCAGAGAGGGGTTGTGAGCCGAAGTTAGGGTCTAGGTGCGAGTTGGCGCCCACAGACAAAAGAGAAAAAGCATGACGTGGAAACCCCAGAGAGCCAACACCTCGCATGCATTGGCATCAGAGCCAAACAGGATGAATGTGGGGTTCTGCCTGCCAGGGGAGCGGACTTCGGTCATCTGACCTTTCCGAAGTTTCCAAACGCTTACAAATCAAAATTAGAGGAATTCTCGGTGCTACTCTGCAGGGCAGCGGACCACAGCACGCCGCCTTGAGACCACAGGCAGCTTAGGAGAAGTCAGCTGGGAATTTGCAGCTCCAGACATTTGCTAATCAGATCGTCTCCTGTCAGTGCCACTCTGACAACGCTGGCATGGTGGCGAGTGGGTGTCATCCATCACCTGAGCACTTTAAAGAGAAACGTCTTCACCGAGATAACCCACTTGCCCTGCCTGTTACTCGATCTTTCTTGTACCAGTTCCCAGAGCCCTTTCTGAGCTAGACTACACGTGATAAAGATAGTCCAGAAAATCCCCTATGCATCTGTTTAATTGCTACAAACTAATAAAGGCAGTTCAACATGCCTCACTGAGCTCAGAATGCTCTGGAATAATGCGGTGCCCGTCCATGGACGTGAGCGGTCAACACATCTCAAAAAGGGCTTTAAAAAAAAAAAATGGAATGTGTCTGCCTACTTAATACCATGACCCTCATAGAATCCATCCCTGTGATTCATGCAAGCAGAGACACCTCCCTCCCAGCGATCTACCTCTGTTGTCTTCCAGACTTGTGATGTGTTGGACTTTGCTGACCAGCTAAACTTGACACTGGACACAGGAGTGTAAGAACTTAGATCTTTTACTATGCCATGCAGCAGTAGAGCAGAGGCACCAAAATATCTGTCCCGATCATCGTTGCCGAAATATATTGACACTCTGTTCGTACAGAGAACATAACGTATACCCTGTGACTATGGGTGGGGCGTCTCCAACGATGAGGCGTGTTTCCAGACCACCTTTCTGACCACAAGGCAATGAAAATAGAATTAAATAAGAAAACTGAGAAGCAAAACACACACAAAAAATTCTAAGCATTCGTTAGACTCTTGATGTAATTCATAATAATTATTCTAGGAAGAATTCAGGAATACGAGGCCATTTTTTTTTTCCTTTTTTTAGTGAGCGATGATACAAAGATACTACCTATTAAAATCTTTGGACTGCAGCCAGAGAACAGTCCTTAAACAAAAATGCACTGTTTTCAGAAACATTTGTTTAAATGGGGGGGGGGGGGGGGAAACACATGAAAATTAACCAACTTAACCGTGCTTCAAAAAGATTCTACAGGGGCGCCTGGGTGGCTCAGTCGGTTAAGCGGCCGACTTCGGCTCAGGTCATGATCTCGCGGTCCGTGAGTTCAAGCCCCGAGTCGAGCTCTGTGCTGACAGCTCAGAGCCTGGAGCCTGTTTCAGATTCTGTGTCTCCCTCTCTCTGCCCCTCCCCCGTTCATGCTCTGTCTCTCTCTGTCTCAAAAATAAATAAACGTTAAAAAATAAAAAATAAAAAATAAAAAAATGAGAAACAAAAAGATTCTACAAAAGCTGTGAAAGCAAAGAAAGAAAGAAATCAAATAGATTTTTTGGTAAACTGGCAAATGAATTTTCAGTGCAATTTATAAGTAAAGTCAGTGATTAATTTTCTTTGGATATTGATAAAGCAACATAAATTTGATCAAAAAATGGAAAGTACAAATGAACTCTGTACTTTCTAGAACTGGGAAGAGAAATTAGTATTCACCAATACATAAGAGAAATAGAAAAATTATTAATGAATGTCAGGGTTATATAGGAAGAAATTTGATAAATAAGATAACTGGGTATTTCTTGCAAGAAAACGGGGGAGGGAGCCTAAGAAACCATAAAAGGCCCAAATATAGAGGGCACTGAAAAGTTATCTAAGAATATCAAATCCCAAATGTCACCTGAAACTAATACGTTTAGAGTTAATTGTTTTCAAAGCTTCAAGGAATAATGATATCCCCGTATAAATTTTCCTTGAAATTCAGAAGCAGCCTAATAATTGCATAATAGGATTCTTTCCTGATAACACGCAAGAAAAGAAAATCAAAAGACAATCTCAGTCATTAATAGTGATGTCAAGCTTAGATGAAACTCAGTAGGAGATTGAAGAGATTATTCATTGTTATTGGCAAGAGTTGAGCTGGTTTAATAAAAGACAAACTTTTAATTATAAAAAGTTATAGTGGCTGAAATAATTACAAGTTATCATACCAATTTCCCCAAAAGAGCTTATCTAATAGAATTAAGACCTATTTCTAATAAAAATTAAGATTTGAGAGCTACCTTTAAAACCTAACAAAGAATATCTCCTTTATTCCAAAGAGTGACATGATACTTAATGGAGGACTGTTTATAAAAAGCAGGTACCTTCAGTCCAGAAATTAAACCAGATCATGCTTTGAGACTGTGTCCTTTAATTAGGGAGCAAAGTACTTGACATTTATATGAGCAATGCAAAGAAAAAGGAATAAATTTTGGAGGTGAAAACATATATTTACATATGCTTTTATATCTAAAAAAATATGAAAGTTAAATTATTCTGATTAAGAGCACAGTTATCGTGATGAGCTCTGAGAAATGGAAAGAATTGTTGAACCATTATATTGTATACCTGAAACTAACATAACACTCTATGTTAATTCTACTTGAGCTAAAAAATACATATAAATCAAATTTTAAAAATGAAATTATCCAAGATTATAAAACAAAGTGACCAGGTAACATATTTTAAAATACATTTCATATTTTATAAACCTTGTTTCAAAGCGTCGTTAATTTTTTCAGTGATCTATTTCTGCATAAAAATCACCCCCAAATTTATGGCTGGACATAATGGTTTATTATGTCCAGTGATTTCTAGTTAGTTCAGCCAGTGGTTCTTCTCCCTGTGGTTGCAGCTCATGCAGCCGTCTTCAGCTGGAGCTTGATCAGAACTGGAGCATTAAAGGTGACTTCACTCATGTGTCTGTAGCTGGACCAGACACTCTTGCACCGGAACAGTAACAAAGGGCACTTTCGATATATCTGTAAGATCAAATTCTACATTCTTTGGAAATTAAGCCATCATTAGAGTTACAATCCAAGAAAGCAAAGGACACTTCAATAACCGAAAAGTCCTACTGTATATAAGGATAAGAATGGATAGGAAGCTTACGGTAAGGATGATGAATCAATTAGTTTCCTCGGTTAATTTGTGGATTTAGTACAATTTCAATTCAGGTATTTAAAGGTTATCTTAAAGAGCTTAATTGCGCCCAGTTGGAAATAGATGAAAAATATTCCACACACAAAAAAAGTCTGCTGTAAATCAATAATAATTAGCATAGTAGTGATTTAAAAAAAAAAATAGAAATAAGGCCTTTTGGAGACAGAGGAAGAGCTCAGACCAAAACTCTGAATATAATTTAGAGTTAAATGGGAAAGGAATTTATATATACTACTTGGGTTCAGGATTTAGAAGAGCCAATTCTAGAAACAGTGAAGATTACCACTTTAGAAACAAGCACAAATGCTTTAATTACTGATAATGAGAGAATATACAAAATATAATATGGCCAGGCAAAAGAATTGAAACATTAAGATTTTTATGAACTTGAAAGAGAACATTCAGATAAACAGGGGAATATGGGGGGGGGGGGGGTTGTAGTAAACGTGATGGGTAAACCCAGACTATCCCAAGTGCATGGAGGGGCCTAGCCAGCAAAAAACACCAAATCCCTGATAACCAAACGGTCAAGGCATATGGACGCACAGTCCACAAAAGTGGAATTACAAAATGAATAATCAGTATTTGAAAAATGTTCAACCACCCATGTAAATTTAAACTGATAATGAGCTACCAGCTCATACCTTTGGAAGATGAAAACTGAGGCCACCGACCCAGGAAGCGAGGAAGAATACTCAAAGCCGCCATCATGACAAAGATTATAAAATGATCCGCCTTCTTGTGCAGACAATAGGACAGAATGTAGCTTGAGCCAAAAAGTGGACCCACCGTTTGACCAGAAATCTAATTGCTGAGAACTCGCCTACTAGAAATAGATCACCAAACTCTACCCCTAAGACCAACTGTCAGAGAATTTGGCATCTCCTTCGTAGGCCTGTGTGAGGTCAGGTGCAGTGAGCCCGTGCCCCCCCATTCAGCCCTCCTGCCACAGTCAAGTTCCAAAAACGGGCGCAGTCACAGTGCAAGTTTGTTGGAGTGTGTGTGTTGCCCTTGTGTTTGTCGGGGATGGGGATGTGACATATGTTTTGCACATCAGAATTCGCGAGTGAAATTTCTGCTCTAGGTGATACTGATACGGTAAGATCGTCACTTAACTGCCCTTGCGGGCATCATTCCTTCATTAGCTGGAATAATGTGAGGCGTGGGTGCATGAAGTAATAGAGACTAGATCTCACCCCCCCTCACATGTGGGCAAGCGAGCAAACCCAGAAGAGCTGGCGGTGGGTCCAGCAGGGACGCAGCGGAAGGGGAGTCTCTTCAAGAGTGCTAGAATTTAAAATAGATCTCATTTACCCAAATAGCAGGAGTCGTCAGTTTGCGTCTTCTTGAGCATTTGTTGAATGGATAACGTTTTAAATGAAAACAGGCTTTAAAAGGTGAAATTACCAACGAATGACAGGAGACTCTGGATTTCAGAGTCACACACCATCAACAGGCCAGACTTTACTCCCCTCTGGATGCCAGCCTTTTGCTGTTCCTTTCCATGGGCCCATCTTCCTTTCCATGCGCCCATGGTTGTGTGCGTGTGAGTGTCTGTAGGCGGGACACAGCTCATTTATCAGGCCCCACTATCAGAATGAAATATTCCACGTGAATGTATTTCCCAAAAAAATACAAGTTTATGTTTTTAATATATTATGTTCCATATGCCCTTGGTTTTTAAAGAGAATAAGAACAAATTTTTATAATGAGAACTGTTTCAGTTCTGATGCTGCGGCTTAAAACTTGATAAAATAGCTTAAGTTACTGATAGTTGAACACTATGGGGGGGGGCGCAGGCATAAACAAAATGTGGCATACTGCATAACTCCCGAGGTAACATAATTGGTTTAAAAAAATGGAAAAGAAACAGGACTACTACTTGGATGAAAAACGTAAAGTTAACGTAATATTAGTAAATAGACTTAAGTGATCTAGAAAGTAAGGAACTGTTTCAGGCCAATAATAATAGTTGTATCTGAAATGGAGAAGAATTCCCACACTTTGCTTTGTTCATCACTCAAAGGTAGGCTCCAGACCACGATCTTTCAGCATTCGTGAACAGGCTGCAAAAGGCCTAGACCAGAGTATTTATTAAAAGTGCAGTGTAACCTTTTTTTTTTTTTTTCCTTTCCTGGTTGCTGGTTAAGTCAGCTTCTACGAGGACAGTGCCTTTAATTTCCTGCATATAGCTACAGAGCCCCAGCTTTTCTGTAATTCGTAGCTACCGCAGAGACGTGTTAGAAGAGCATTGTTTGTGGAAACAGGTTTAGTCGAACTGAGCCTCATACTTGCATGTCCTGTGTGCTCTGTGTCTCGTGCATACACCCTTCTGCTAGTTCATGCCCTCAGCAGACATGACTAATCGATCAGCGGATCAGATCACTCCCTCCCTCCCTGATGTTGGCTTGGCCTTGCCGTTCCCTCGGTGCTGCTGCAGGCAGCCTGTCTGGGTCCCGGGAGTTATTCACGGGCAACTGTTTTGCCATCTCAAGTCTAGATGGATGTGGGATATCTTGCTGACTGTTTGTTCATCCTCTTTTTTCGTGCCAAGTGCACTAACAAGAAACTACACTTTAATAAGGTTTTTCAAAGATGATTTAAAGGGATGGACTGTTCCATGTGGAAGCCGTGCCCAGTGTCCCCCACCCCCCCTTAGCCAGATGTTCTTGCACAGAGAACAGGAAGGAAAAGGAGAAACAGGCTGTGTATGTAGGTTGAGCTGACTGTATCTGCTGTGCTAACCATTTACATGAAGTTCATGCTCCCGTGCCTGTCTTCTTATAGTCTGGTCTGTGCCATTTGGTTCAATGTCAGTAATTACTTGGTTACTGAATATTCATCATCACAGAAAGAAGCTGTGGGAGAATAAAGCTTCCACTGGAAACTGTCACTATGGTTAAGTATTTCACAGAGTTAGTTCAGTGTCTGGACTTAATCAAGCAGCATTCTGTTTGGATTTCAACCTACCAGCTTTTCAGATCCACAGTGAAATCCTCTTTGTGAAACTACATTGCTGGCAAAACTCCCTTTTTGGCTTCTTGCCTCCTGACCAATAGGACCTTATTTCTCCCCAAGGAATGTTTGAATGACTGCCAGCAGCAAGTCCTGTCTCTGTCAAGTATGTGGATATTTTATCAATTAAGGTAAAAATAGAGGAAGCAAGCTAAGACATTTTCATCCAGATACTTCAGAGTGACCATCAGAGTCAAATATGTTAAGAAAGATGGAAACTGACCGAATTATCACTGGATTGTATAAAATGTGGATGAGTCCGTGGAACTCTTCTAAAAATTTTTTTTTCAACGTTTTTATTTATTTTTGGGACACAGAGAGACAGAGCATGAACGGGGGAGGGGCAGAGAGAGAGGGAGACACAGAATCGGAAACAGGCTCCAGGCTCTGAGCCATCAGCCCAGAGCCTGATGCGGGGCTCGAACTCCCGGACCGCGAGATCGTGACCTGGCTGAAGTCGGACGCTTAACTGACTGCGCCACCCAGGCGCCCCAAGGAACTCTTCTAAAGAGTAATAGAAATAAATCCTTTATCTGTTTTGACATCCCTTTTTTGTCAGTAATTGTACTGTAGAATCAAAATATATCTGCCCTTGATTTTTTTTTTTTTTTTAAGTGTGAGGTATTCCCTTATTTGGTATCGTCATAGAACAGAGGGTTATCTTGGACATCGTGGCAGCCCGGACCCTCCCCACCCCGCCCCCAGAGCTGCTCACCCCCGGCCAGGACGCCCCATCATTCCTGCCCCCACCTCTGCTGCCTGCACCCTGCCACATGCAGAAGTAGGCAATACCCAGATTGTGCTGTTAGTCTTAATTAAATTACACATTATTTCATCATGTGCATAAACCCTACCAGTCAGTACCAAACTGGGAACATGACAGTCTCCCAGGAACTCCTAGTTACAGAAGAATCATCTTGTCGATCTGAAGCGTGGAGGACAATCTGAAAGCTTTACAGAAACGTTTGTCGAAGGACACCTGCGTACCTACCGCCGGCGTTGGGAAATCCGACGTGGGAGAGCGGGACGCGTGGCCAGAGAACTCTGTGTCCTCAGCACCACTTCCAGGAGGCCCGGGCCCCTGGTGGGTGCTTCCAGCACAGTGCCCGTGGCGATCCAGCTCGCTTTCCTTCCTGCCCTGGCAGCCTCCACCATCCTTTCTAATTAACAGGAAGTGCAGGACCCTCCATAAACCAGACAGGCAGGTAGCCTCATTAGGAGACTCGTCCGGCAGCCGGAGGGAGACAGGGTGGGATAAATTAAGAACAGAGCACCCCTGACACGGACCCGAATGCAATTTCTCAGCCATTAATCAAAGCATATGAAAAAGACACCACAGCACTAATACACCTGCTGTATCCCTCGGATTCCAACTGTAGATGCATACGTGGGCTCAGGCACCGAGAAAAGAGACACCGGGGAATGCAGGAAGTGAATAATTAGATAGATTCCTGCTTCTCACCTCCACCTTGTTCAAATGTGGGACTGTTTTTTGCGTGGCATTCAGCATTTCTGGACCGATGCTCTTGGGTCAGCGTTCAGCCCCCAGAGCTGGGCTAGTTCTGGTGCCCCTTCCAAAGAATAGGACGTCCCCTTTCCCGCCTAGCTCTGGAAACATCGCATGTGAGGTTAGGGGTGCCAAGAATAGAAATGGCCCCATGCCGAGAAAAGGCAGAGTGGTCACGCTGACCTTTGTTTCGGCTGCTGGAAACCCTGTGCCCCTCGTGTCTTCCCCTGATGGTTTCTAGAAAGATTAGGCAGCTAATCTCCCTCACCGCCACTATTTTATGTTTGCAGAGTGGGTCATTTAAGCAAACCCCAAATGGTCACAGCTTCTTACTGTTAGATTTACATGTGTGAGGCACCCCACTTCTCGTCATTGTACACGACAGCGTGTGTCCAGCCAGGACCGTCGCACGCGAAATGTTGAACCACGTTGTTTGGCATCGCATATTGTTGGCAGTCAAGGGCACAACTCCCCGTTCGGCACAAGTGCGCACGCATACGCACACGCACAGGCTGTATTTGAGTCATATGTGGGCTTCTAGTCAGGCGCCTAGAGATACCACTGTTCATAGGAAATTCTAAATCTTATTTCAGGTCTTGACTCAGACGAAGAACTTGGGCTGCTCTGTCACCACACGTCCTATCTAGGTGATTGTCCCGGGCTCGCCGCGGGCTCTTGATGTTTTGTAACCGTCTCTTTATTTTTCACGTGTCTGCACGTCTGCATGGTTATCTGAGCTCGGAGGGTTGGCACGCCCAGGGGACGTGGGTCCTGGCTGTTGCTGTTGTCTCATGCTCCCCTGGTCGGGGTGACAGCTTGAGGAGAGGTCCGTCTCCTGGGTTCTGTTAATCAGCCAGGTCATCACGCGACAAGGACGCCGCCGTTATTCCATGCGCACAGCCGGCAGCTTTGGCATTTCTTGGAATGTGGAAGGAGGAAAGCAAATTGGCTCTAGCAAATCGAGGATCTGCTAATTGTCCCCATGGCTGTGATGTGCGCATGCCATACAGCCCCCAAGGACAGCCAATCCTGATGCTTTCTGATTGTCAGCAGCTTGCCTGAGTTTGTTTTTCTTTGTTTTTTTGTTTTTTTTTGAAACAGGGCAGTAACTGATTGGGGGGTGGGGGGGTGGGGTAGGTAGGTTAGTGACTAAATTCATGTCCACAAAGAAACATCGCCTTGCAGCTATACTAAACTTCTGTGTGTGTGTGTGTGTGTGTGTGTGTGTGTACGTGTGTCTCCTTCTCAGACCAGAGAGTGGCATCCTTCTGCACCCTGACAGATATGCAACACGGGCAGGACCTGGAAGGCGCACAGGAACCGGCTTTATGTGTAGACCCAGGCAGCAGCAAAGATTTCATGGATGCAACTGGGTATGTGAGCCCCTGTGGACCCTCCCCCTCTGCTCCCCGGGCCCACGAGTATCAGGGGTTCAGCAAAACCCCAGGAGACCATTTCTGCTCTGTGTTCCCCTGGTCCTTCAGGATCCAGATACGGGACTGAGTAGGGCTGACTGGGCTCCCTCCGCTGCTGGGTGGCTGGCTCTTGGTTGCATTAACTGCTCTGCCCTGTGGGCGGCTCCTACCTTGCTGACCAGTCTCCCTCTGCCGGGCTGTACTTGGGGACCTGCCAAGGGCATGTTTCCCCCCAAGAACCCTGGTCCTTGACCTGGCCTCGTGCCTTCTTCCACTGATGTGACTGAAACATCTCTTTCCCTATATTCTTGACAAGCTTATCACCCACAGAATATATATATTCTTTACCTAATTCGAACTTTCATACGAACTTGTGTTACCATTAACTCGCCCATTCATCTTGGTTCATGATATTTTCTTGACAGAGAAAAACCAATTGGAGAAATCGAATCTGTATTTGGTTCCCAGGACTTCACTCTGGTCTACCTAGTCTCAGTTGGCTAAACTGATGTAGATAATTTATCTTTTGACTTTTTTTTTTAACTAACATTTATGCCCACAGAGATTCTGAATCCCTTTTTAAAATCAACAGAGACGCAGGGGCGCCTGGGTGGCGCAGTCGGTTAAGCGTCCGACTTCAGCCAGGTCACGATCTCGCGGTCCGGGAGTTCGAGCCCCGCGTCGGGCTCTGGGCTGATGGCTCGGAGCCTGGAGCCTGTTTCCGATTCTGTGTCTCCCTCTCTCTCTGCCCCTCCCCCGTTCATGCTCTCTCTCTGTCCCAAAAATAAATAAAAATGTTGAAAAAATAAAATAAAATAAAATAAAATCAACAGAGACACAGAAGGAATTTTCCACCAAAGCAGCGATATGTTCACTTTCCAAATGTGACATAATTTTATGTATTTCCTCGTTGGGCTCTAAGCACATGAAATAATTTTTTGAGTGAAAACTTTACCAACAGGAACACTGAATGCAACATCTTAACTTCAGTGCCCTTGAGTCTTTCTGGTTCTATCCTTCTTCCCTAGGGAGCGGTCTCCATCAACACTGACCGGTAAAGTCAATCAGCTGGAATTGATCCTTCGACAACTGCAGACTGACCTTCGGAAGGTAAAGGGATCCATCGGAATCCATAATCAAAACTCTTGTCTTGCATAATCAACCCCTTCTAGCCAGTAAAAATAAAAATGGAGACGCTCGGGAAAGATAACTGCCCCAGTCAAAGTAGAAAACAGTAGAAAACAGAGACTCCTGAGGTCTAATTCTGTTTTCTGGCCTCCAGCTCATGTATATCACTGTAAGAGGAGGCAAGAATTGCAATAAAGGGGACCAAATGAGGGGGAGCCCTCTGGATGCCCAGTCTTCAGAGCCTAGTATTTTGTAGTTCAGTGAGTTATCATTTGTACCAACTATGGGCTGACCTAAAAGGAGGCAGTTGCTCCTGGAAAGCCTGTTCTCCCCCAAGCTGTTGTATTCCCCCCGAGTCAGCTACATGAACCTCACAACTTCTGCCCTACACGTCAACGTGTGCATGGTCAGGCCTCAAAAGAAATTAACTAATTCATTCCCGTCAAACGTCTGCTGAACTCTTGTGTCGTCAGCGCTGGGCTAGGTAACCATCGTGCTGTCCACAGAAATGGAACAGGGCGCGGTAGCAGAGGGGTGAAGGTGGGGCTGGGAGGGGTGTCACGGGAAGGGTCTCATTACCATTTTGTTTGTTGAAGAAGGGAGAGATTACAGCTGGTGTCAGTGTTGATGGAGGGATCTAGTTGGGAAGGAAGTCACAGTATGCAGAAACGCGGGAGGGTCATGCCCTGATCTTGTGCGCAAAGCTGAGGCCGGTCTTGATTCGGGGTCGGGACGGTTCATACAGAGCGACCAGAGTAGAGTGCGTGCGAGTGTGCACTCACACACGTGCGAACATACATTCACACACACGTAAGAGTTGCCCTCTCATGGTTTCTCTTTTTCCAGGCACGAGCTGAGAGTGAGTAGTGGTGGGAAGGAGTAGGAGAGGTGTAAGGGCAGAGGGTAAGGCCTAGAATAGTCAGTAAACTCACATGTGATAGGATTGCCAAGCAAGGCTGAAGGTACATTTGAATTCGCAGCGTCAGTTAAAGCTTATGCAGTATTTGTTGGCCGAGTTGGGTGCTTCTTTCCAGCTTGGATGACCAGCTGTCCAGTTTGCCTGGGGTGGAGAGGTTTCAGGGCACAGAACTTTCAGAGTTAGAACCAGAAATGTCCCAAGCAAGCCGGGACGTCACCCTACCTCCAGCTGCAGGTGTAGGACAGTTGGAGAGTGGAACGTAACCAGTTTTGAGAGTTTAGACAGGAAGTCAGGACAAGGAGAGAGACAGCGTATGGGATTAATCTGAGGGACCTAGAGTGTAAGATGGGTAAGGAGACATACTATCACTGCAGGGGACAGTGAGAATAAGGTAAGAGAGATTATAATAATCTAGAGAGATGATTCCAGACGGACAAGAGGTGGTGGTCAGGACATGGGAGGACGAAACATCCAGGAAGCTGTGTGGTTTATGGGTAACAGCAAGGTACAGGGTGTGGCCATGGGAGCAGGGGTTGAGGAAGGGTGGGTTTCCAGATCACAGAGAGGAAGTAAGGGAGAGACTTGGATTTAGAATCATCAACATACATGACAAGTGGCAGGGGAGAGAAGAAACGCCAACCACATTCTAGAATCTTCTATCAGTGATGAGAGGAACTGGGGATAGAGGCCCAATGGCGACGTCAGCGCTGGGCTTGCAGGTTGGCGGAAGGGGTGGGGGGAGGGGGCAGCGTTCATGCAGCGCAGCTCCGGAAGCGGGGTTCGTCGGGCGCGTGCGTGACGCCGCCCGTGTGCCCTCTTCGCAGGAGAAGCAGGACAAGGCGGTCCTGCAAGCGGAAGTGCAGCACCTGCGCCGAGACAACCTGAGGCTGCAGGAGGAGTCCCAGACGGCCACCGCGCAGCTGCGGAAATTCACAGAGTGGTTCTTCAACACCATCGACAAGAAGTCTTAACCCGGCCCTAGCCCGCCGGGGGTGGGGGGGGTGGGGCGCCCCCGGGAAACGCCTCGAAGCCCCGGGAACTCGCCAACGCGTGGTCTTTCAGCGTGCTTGCAGCCGACCGTAGATGTGTTTTGGGTTTTTTTGGTTTTCTTTTTTGTTTTTGCTGTTCCACCGCGCCCGGCACCATCCACCCCGCCGGGCGGGGAGGCGACTCGTCCCTGGAAGCCGAAGCCGCCTCGCGTGACAGCAGAGAGGACAGCGAGGCCGCGTGAAGATGAATGTAACCCCCCCGGTGTCGAGATGAATGTAGCCGCTGGCGTCGGTCCCGGACCTCTTTGCCGTCGGGCTCCACGGCGCGGGTGCTGTGGCGCGGGCCGTACCTCAACAGGGAGGAGAAGGGGGGCTCGACCTGCTCTGGATCAGGTGACCTGGTGGAGATGTCCAAAGCAGATCGACCGCAGTTTGGGCTTTAGTATTGTAAAATAAACCTGGAGACAAATAATCAGACGTATACTTTAATGTTAAAGGTGCTCTATTTTTTTGGATGTACAGTAGTTTTATTTCTCAGCCACATTATCATAGCAATAAGAAAGAGGCATAGTAAATAGTAGGGAGAAGCCGCGTGGGGGAAATTTAAAAAGCACTGACGTCTTTAACACTAGTTTGTATGCAGTCGATTTAGAGACTTATTTATTTGCAGGAGCAAACGGTGCCTGAATATTAACAGTGTTCTGATTTAAGAAAAACCACACACACACACACACACACACAAAAACACACAAAAAGCTACACATGCCTTGTGTATGGCTCAGTGAGCGGTCCCTTCAACTCTTAGTTCACTGTGTTTAGTTACTGCTCTGCTGAAGAAGAGTACGCCTGCTTACGTTCTAGAACCTCCCGTCCGCGGGGAGCCCGCAGAATCACGTGTGTACAATGCCAAATTTGTTTCTCTTTGTACAGAAGCTTTGATGAAGTGTCTTGTATTTAACGCCCTTATTTAAGCTTATTTAACCTTAAATTGTTAATTTTATAAACTTGGGTTTGACCTGCACTATGATGAGGGAGGCGTAGGCAGCCGCAGGCTCTGGAAAGAGGGGCTTGCCCGGAACGGACTGAAGAGCAGGGCGGGAAATTCTAACAACTGGAGGCTGCTAGTAACAAGGTGTTTGTATTGCTTTACCATTTTTAACTGTTCTATTTGAGATGAACATACATTTTGCTTTTTTAATAAATGTTCGAAAGAGCCCACCTAAGCAATGGCGTCAGGTGAATGCGGGTTTTTATCATCTGTGTGTCCAGAATTGGAGTGTGTGCGAATTTGTGCTGGCGTCACTTGCCATCTTCATCTGTGTCGAATCCGGCTTCATCTTCTTCTTGAATCCCACGCTCATGTAAAGAGTAACTAGTCTTAACAGCCGCGGCTGCGTTCCACACACTCTTCTCCGCACTTTTTGTCAGCGGGATTCCCATTTTCCAGCAGGTTAAACTGAGGCTCAAGTTGGATGACTTACCCCAGCCAGGAGTTTGGTGTTGAACCATAGGCCACAGTAGAGTCTGGATTTTGTTCTGAGTCAAAAAGGAGGCTGTCGAAGCAGAGAGGGGGCAAAATAAGACCTGTATTCTATTTAAGTTTATTTATCGTGAGGGGCAGAGAGAGGGAGGGAGGATCCCAAGTAGGCCCCACGCTGTCAAAGCAGAGAGCGGGCAAAATAAGACCTGTATTCTATTTAAGTTTATTTATCGTGAGGGGCAGAGAGAAGGAGGGAGGATCCCAAGTAGGCCCCACGCTGTCAGTGCAGAGCCCGACGTGGGACTTGATCCCAGAACCGTGAGACCATGACCGGAGCCAAAATAGAGTCGGACGGTCAACCGGCTGAGCCACCCAGGCACCCCTGTGTTTTAAAAGACTATTCAGACTTCCAAAGGAGAATGGATCAGCTGGGACAGGCGTCCGCAGACTTTCGTGAAGGGCATGTAATAAATATTTTAGGGTTTGGGAGTCCTGTCTCTCTCGTATATTTTTAAATTCTGATTACCCTTGAAAGTTGGATAATCCATGCCACGAAGCTTTCAGGCCACCCACCGCCGTAGCTGGCCAGCCAGTTCCAAGAGAAAGAGTAGAAAAGAGAGACCAGTCCAGGTGAGAGGTGGGGCAGTGTAGGCTACAGGGCGGCAGGAAAGGCAGAGACAAGTAGGGGGTCACACGTGAAAGAACCCACAGAACTGCTGATGGGTTGGAGACAAGAGGGAAAGGTTTAATTTAGGGATAAGCCCTCAACTTCAGAAGACAGGAGGAACTCCATGTTCATCAGAGAGTTTTCAAAAATATGCCCGGCCTTTATGATAAGAGCTTAACAGCAGCTGGTCGTTGGCAAGGTCATGAGAGCATCATGACCAGTGGGGGACGCGGGCAAGAAGCAGACAGAAAAGTTGACCTTGCTTAGAGAAAATAAAAGAATCTGACCGAAACCTAGCTGGACGGAGAGCAACCCCACCTTCCTAAAGTGTCCCTATGGAATCATCCCTCAAGTCTGCCTCCAAAGGGCCATGCCAAAGAACATGGCCAAAATGATGTGGGCCTGTTAAACGTTTTCAAAGGGGTGTTCCCAGTCAACAGGGAAGCCATAGAAAAATCTCGTGGTTTTGTGCAACTTGACATCCTACTGAACACCGTTGGTTACAAAGTGTACCCGTTACCAATTAAACACGTTGACTTTCTGTAACGTTCACCAAGTACAAGCTAATTAGATATTGGAATGTATCCACTAAAGTTATTTTTACTTTGGAATAATTAATATCCAGCAGGTTTTTTTTTTCTTTTTCTAACCATATGGAGTGATCTATTATGTATTAAGGCCAGTCTACTACTACTACGTGACAGAGTTAATCTGTATATTAGAAGCTTTTATCCTGCTATTCTCTGTATCAAGGTACAGGTTTATCATTAAAAATACAAGTTAAGGGCGCCTGGGAAGCTCAGTCGGTTAAGCGTCCGACTTTGGCTCAGGTCATGATCTCATAGATCGTGAGTTCGAGCCCCGCGTCGGGCTCTGTGCTGACAGCTTGAAACCTGGGGCCTGCTTCGGATTCTGTGTCTTCCTGTCTCTCTCTGCCCCTCTCCCAATTGCGTTCTGTCTCTCTCTCAAAAATAAACATTAAGAAAAAAATTTTTAATACAAGTTAAATTGGGGAGGGACATAATACCAGTGCTGCCTTTGCTGATATCACAATTATCCTTTGTCTTTTGTGGGTTTTTTTTTAAGTTTATTTATTTTGAAAGACAGAGCTAAAAGAGGAGGGACAGAGGGAGAAGAAGAGAGAAAATCCCAAGCAGGCTACACACTGTTAGCATGGAGCCAGACCCAGGACTTGAACTCCCAAACCGTGAGATCACGTCCTGAGCCGAAATCGAGAGTCGGACACTTAATGGACTGAGCCACCCCGGCTCAAATTTATCTTTTCAAATGCCAGAAGTCTGTTGTTCTAGCCTACTAAAATGCAGAAATTGATTATGTATCATTAACCAAAGCCTTCATCAAATTCATGAAGCCATAAACCATAGCTTCTTGTCTGCAGAGCCAAAGAGGAATCTGTAAAACACAGTAAGAATAATGCCCTTGACACATTTTTTTTTTCATGAAGAACTACAACTGGTCCGTAGTTTAATACCGCAATATTAAAATAACTTGTTCCTGGTGTACCATGTTAGCGTGAGAAACCTGGAATTGAAGTTTAGAGTGAGAGCTGACATAAACTTGAGCCTAGCCGGTGAATTCCCTAGTTTGGAGAAACTGTGGACATAGCCCCTTGGAGAGTCAACCCTATTCTTGTCTCCCACCAGGTGGATGGCCCATGACTAGAAACGAGCTGCCATCTTTGTGGGTCACCCTCCTCACCACGGCAGTCACCGTGAAATACGTTTGGGCAAACCTTTGGAAGAGGGAAGGCCCACCACTTGAGTCCCATCTTCTGGAGATGATGAAATTCCCACGGATCCTCTGAGGTCAAGCCAATGTGTGCCCTTCAGAATTTCTTAAGTTGGGGGGTGGGAGAGAGGAGGAAAGGAGAAAGATTTTTACCGCTGCTCTGCCCCTTGGAATTACTGGTAAGGGTAAGTTCCAGTTCACTCGAGGGTGTGTGGATCTGGGGCTTAAAACTTCAAAACCGTCCCCCTAGGTCTGGTAGACTCAGTTCACACATGCTGCTTACTTACTAGCGGAAAAGAAAGTAAGTCGAGTTGACCGGGTTTCATTCAACACCTGCTTAGAGGCCGGTGGGAGGTAAATGTGCTTGTTTATGCTTCACAGGATGGAAAAATGGTAAGAAACCTGCCCAAATGCAAGGCCTGGGTTAGGTTTCTGACCTGTGACCTCCAAATTAACCCAAAGACCAAGCTTCCTGACTTTCAACAATAGGAATCAGACAAAAGCTTAAGCACAAAGCAAAGTCTCCTCATGAATTTCATAAAAGGCTTAAATCATCAGCCCCGAAGGTGGCATTCTTGCTTTTTAACATACAAGATTCGGGGACCTTTAAGTTACCTTAAAAAAATCCTTTAAGCCTCTTCCAGTTTATCTTAATATCAGAAAACGTACTGCGCTCTTAAATCCTTACAAACAAGGGTTGGGTAGAGACCTATTAGCATTTGCAGACTCTGAAAAAACACCAGCCTCTGTTTTTCATCCCTAATATCAGAGACCTGCCTAAAATGTGCAGACAGAGCAGCTTGGTTTTTCAGAAGAGGAAATAAAAAATAATCAATTCCCTTGACATGCAAATGTCCTTTGGCTGCTAAACTATAGCCGAGCTAGTAAAGAACAAAATTAAGGGTTAGACTACCAATATCCTGGGCATCAATGCCCATCGATCAGACTGTGAGGCACCGGTGATTTTGTCGTTTGAATATCAGCTGCTCTCCCGGCCTCCTCGAATGCGGTGAAATCAGGACGAAGTCTGTGTGCTCAAGGGGGATTCAGGGTCCTAGCATTTCAGTAAATTATCTGCCTCAACTGAACGGGCGCCAGTTCAGAGAGAATGCCTATGAATACACATCCGCAGATGGAGATTTCGGACCCTGGCAGTCTCCTCTGTCACTGTGCATCACAGAAATAGGGCCTGGGCGTCTGGGTCCATGCCCCTCTTCTCCGCAACCATGATCAGTGACAGCAAACCAAGCGGGACCTAGCCGAATGCTCCATTAAACTGAAATAATTAAACATGGCAGTCCTGTGCTCGTCTAGGATCCGATTAAACACCTTGTAGGAGTCATTACTGAACCCCATCTGGGCTGAGAGCTTGCCAAACAGCAGGCCGGCACTCACCGTCCCCACTTACGTGACGGTAGGATTCCAAGGCTGGGCATTCTATATCCCTTTAAGTCCTTGAGAACCCAAACAACGCTATCTATGCAGGAGAGGAAGCAGCAATTAGCCACAGCAGGGCACTGAAGCCAGTGCGTGTCACCCCTCAATCCCTACTTGGTTCTATTTTGTTGCCACTCTTTTTTTTTTTTTTTAAGTTTAGTTTTGAGAGAGAGAGCGAGAGCAGGGGAGGGGCAGAGAGAGACAGAGAGGGAGAAGAGAGAGAATCCTAAGCAGACTGCAGACTCTTAGCGCAGAGCCACACTCAGGGCTCGAAGCCACAAACAGTGAGCTCATAACCTGAGCCAAAACCACAAGTCGGGCGCTTCACCGACTGAGCCACCCAGGCGCCCCTTTGTTACTCTTAAACCATCTGAAGGCCATTGTTCATCCAACATTGTCCTAAAACCATTTCATTTCTGAATGGGTGCTCAAAGTGGAGGGAAATAAACGGAGGCCTGGTAGTGACCCAAGTGAATAGACTGGCTCCATGGGGCCACACTGTTTATACTAACTCCATTAGGATGAGCTCCGAAATCAAGTGTTGCGCCCTAAATTAACAGATCTCGTTCTGTTCTTTCAAAGCAAGAGCCTCTTACGTGATCTGCCCTGACCTGTAAAACTGAATGAAACTTGGCTGTCCTAATTGTCTACTGTCTCATTGTTTGTATAAAGATTATTCCTTCCAGTGACTGGTTTCCATATGCAAAAATTACATTGCTTAAATATTATTCAATAATGTAGCCCGATGTGGAAAGACGTCTACAGGAATTCTACTTTCTTTTGTCCAAAGAATCAATTTGGGTGCATGAACTTAGGGCTACCGTATAAATACATTATATTAATGGATGTGAGCCTCGAACTTACAGATGCACATTTTATTTATATGGGTATTTATTTGCCAATATAAATGGCCATTTTCAATACGCTTACTTGGAAAATTGGACAAAGCCAGCTCTCCTGCAATAACCCTGGGCTCTTATAGAAACCTGTTGCCTGTATTCTGTTCCGAGGCTTTGTCACGCACAGCCTTGTTCCCTCCTGAGTTATGCCTTGTGATGAATTGTATTATAAAGGAAAGGACATGTAGAAAAAGCGTTGGTGACGATGACAATGAATGGAACTCTCATGTGCTGTTGATGAGAATGTAAAATGGCGCAGCCACTGTGGAAAACAATATGGTGGCTCCTAAAAAATTAAACATAGAATGACCCTATGACCCAGCAATTCCACGCCTGGTCATTACCCCCCAAAAAACTGAAAGCTGGAACTTGAACAGATATTTGCACACCCGGGTTTACCGCAGCATTATTGACCATAGCCAAAAGAAAGAAACGACCCAAGTGTCCACTGATAGATGAATTGAGAAACAAAACGCGATCTACCCATACAATGGAATTTTATTCAGCCTTAAAAGGGAAGGAAATTCCGACACTTGCAACCACTCGGATGAAGCTTGAGGACATCTTGCTGAGTAAAATAAGCCAGACACAAAGGGAGAAATACTCTGTGATGCCCTGTACAGGAGATTCCTAGAGTAGTCAAATTCAGAGAGACAGAAAGTAGAATGGAGGTTGCCGGGGGTGGGGGAGGGGAAGTGGGGAGCTGTTATTTAATGGGGACAGAGTTTCAATTTGGGAAGATCGAGTTCTGTGGGTAGATGGTGGTGATGGTTCCACGCAGTGTGAACGTTCTTAGTGCCACTAGATTGTAGACTTAAAAATGGTTAATCTGGGGCGCCTGGGTGGCTCTGTCAGTTGGGCAGCCGACTTCAGCTCAGGTCATGGTCTCGCTGTCCGTGAGTTCGAGCCCCGCGTCGGGCTCTGTGCTGGCAGCTCGGAGCCTGGAGCCTGTTTCGGATTCTGTGTCTCCCTCTCTCTGACCGTCCCCCGTTCATGCTCTGTCTCTCTATGTCTCAAAAATAAATAAACGTTAAAAAAAATTAAAAATGGTTAAGATGGTACATTTAATGTCACATGCATTTCACCACGATTTAAAATAAAGGATGGGGGTGCCTGGGTGGCTCAGTCAGTTAAGCATCCGACTCTTGGTTTTGGTTCAGGTCGCAATCTCATGTTTTCGTGGGTTTGGGTCTTGCGTCGGGCTCTGTGCTGGCAGCACTGAGCCTGCGTGAGTTTCTCTCCCTTTCCCTCGCTCTCTGCCCCTCCCCCACTCACTTTCTCTGCCTCTCTCAAGATAAATAAAATAAAACTTCAAAATAAAATAAAGGATAGGAAAGGGGACCTGAACGAGTTACTTTGGTGGAACTTGAGAAGGATAAGCACCGAGAAACCAAAAAGCTGAATCTCACAAAAAATAAAGAGTTGTTGGAACACGGCAGGGAAATATAAAAACACCAGTGACATGGTCTTTGGATGTTAAAGAGCAGCCAGGCTTTGATCAATTGCCATATATTCAGAGAGAAGACACGTCATCCCAGGAACTTTGCTCTGGAGCCCACAGGAGAAGCATTGGAGGAAAAGGAGACCTTCTCCCTGAAGAGTGATTAATTTGGTAATTAATGCACAGAAGAGGAAGGCTGATTCAGAAATGTTTGCTCCAGGCCCTAAATTTTAACAGTTAGCTCTGCAGTTGGAGCATCTGGCAGGACGGCGAGGTGGGGTGAGCTAAAGAGTGAGATCAGACACCAGAGCAGCAGGGGAAGGGATTAAAGATGAATAGCTTCAGGGGTGCCGGAAGATTCAGAAGCCCGGAAACCAGGGGCAAGAAAATGCTTTGAAAGAAACAAAAACAAAGGCCATTATGAGAAGGCCCTGGTACCCACTGAAAGAAAGAGCCACCGAGGTGGGAGGGACCAACCCCCTTCACTCTATAGACAAGATGGCTGCATCCGACATGGATGGGTGGAGGGCTGGGGAGGTGATAACATGGCCTGCCGTAGCTTGTTCATTGGCCACGTCAAAGGACGTGTCGTGTTTGTGAATTTAGGGCACTGGTTGCATTTGGGGTGAGGATAAGGCTAGCCGGGGTAAGGGTTAATCAAGATCTGATGAATCTGCTTCAACTTAGGACAATCAAGACTGAAGAGGAAGAATAAGAAAGCGTCATCGGCTACCCGTGAGGTGGGAGATTATTGGAGAAACCCTAATTTTTCAATGCGGCCTTAAATCATAAACTAAACCCTGTAGGACCTGCTCACGGCCCCCACGGGAGCTTTCACGCTGGCCATCGAACACTTGAGTGTAATCAAGGCACAGAGGGAGAACAGGTCCTATTCAAGATCTCCGTTGCCCCACATCCCCACGGCAGAGGTGCGAGGAACATCGCTCAGTTCCCCGTTCTTCAAGAAGGCTCCCTACCTGGCTCTGCTCTTGAACACAGCTGACGGAGCCCAGTGAAAATGGGGGATGGAATTTGTGCTTGTGAAGGACTGTGGGTCAGAGCCTCTGGGGCCTTCGTGTTGACTCGCTCGTGAGTACCTTTCCCTGGGAGGTCACGTCTCCCCAATGCCACTAGTTCTGAAAAGGCTGAGTAGCCTTTCTGTATTTTCACAGGACTTCTGTGGGCCCATGCTAGGCAATCTTGCTATCAGGGGACTGAGAAATGTCCACTGGTGCCCTTGGGTATGAATGAACAGGGGGCAGAGCTCATCCCTGCCTAAAAAGTGGCTTCCTTGGAGCCACCAGCCTTAACAGGAAGAGAAAGGAGACTGGGTGGTCACAAGATGCTGGCTGGCCCCACCGCTCAGGGCATGAATCCGTTGTGAAGCTAAGAGGCAAATAATCTTACACAGTTGCCTGGACAGGTAACTAACCCCCCCCCCACCCCCCAGCCCCCAGACATTGTTCCCTGCTGTCTTCCACCAAAAGCACTTGTGCGCTGAGGTTAGAAGGGGCGGAGCCTGGTCCCGAGAAAGAAGGTTGAGAAAGGTGCCGGGTGGGCGCTTGTGAAATGCACTTCTCTGCCCATCGTCCACCTGGGTGGCAGCTGTGAGGAGCCAGGGGACCACAGCCTACACTCTTTAAGGGGGATAGTTGGGCCTGGAATTTAGTGTCAAATATCAGAAAACCCTAGAAGCAAAAATCCCATATCAGGACTTTTTTCTCAGCAGGATCTGGGAATCTCGATTCTGGATGGTCAATACTAGCAGGTACAGCTTTAGTTAGGAATCATGGGAGCTTTGTCCCGCGACTGGCACGCGTTGATGGTGTCCCTCCGGGACGTATCTCCTAAGCACCCCCAACGGCAATGCCCCCTCGCTCTCCTACCCACGCCCCCTGCCCAGCCCCCAGCTCCTTTTCACACAGAGACTATTCTGGATGCTTGTGCAGGGCAGACACGGTGCTGGGCATTGGGGATTCGGCTGAGCCAGCCTCTGGGAGCCGGTGGTCGAGGGCAGAGATTCATGAATCTATGGACGGGCGACTCACGATGCACCACGGAGGGGGTGACGGCGCAGTAGCAACCAAGTGCAGCGGGAGGAGAGGGGAGGCTGTGAGCCAGGATGGGCCGAGGAACGCCTTCCTGCCTGACCTCATGCCTCGCTGTACCTGGGCTTCCCGTCATCCCCTCGCCTTGTTGCAGAGACCTGCAGTAACTGGGCCCTCCTGCGGGCACCAAAGAAGAAGAGAGACCAACATCTCACAGCATGGGTGCCGGCCAGGAATCCAACAAAATGTGGGTGTTTAACTTTGTGAAGGCATATTGTCTTCCTGCCAGCACGCACCAAGACGGAGGACGAATGCTCTGGTGGCGCCCACAAGTGCCTGCATGGGCAACGCACAGCGCCGGTGCGAACCTGACCCTCGCGCCCACGGTCACAGGTCAGTTCTGGTATGTGTCTCCCAGGATTCGGTGGGTGGCTGTGGAAGGTAGGCCGGATGCGTTCTCAAGCGGGGACGCCAAGGCAGCCGGAGGGTGAGGGGCGGGGAGCTGCCTCACTGGCCCCGGGGAAGGTGGGATCGATCTGAGCCCCCGCTGAGCCCCTGTGGCCCTGCCCTGCCTAGGGTGGGCCCGGGGGGAGCCACCGGGGAGACCCCAGGCGGCGGGTCCTTCCTCTCCCCCTAGGAAACCGGGGCCATCTGTGGAAACTGGGCTCCAGCCTCCCTGCTCACCGCACCAGGGCAGAGATGGCTTAGAGCATCCTCAGAGCCAAGAATGGAGAGGGACCCAGCCCTGGCCAGGGACCAGCTCACTCTGCCAGCCCGTGTCCCTCGCCAAACTAAACGCCTTGCAGTGAAAGCATTTCCCCCACCCCCACCCCCAAGTTTAACATTTTTTTACAGACTGGCAAGACAGAAGCAATCTAGGGGCCTGCGCCTGGCTCCTAGTTTGCAGGGCCGGCTTCCCAGCCCCCGCGTCCCTCCAGAGGCCAGGGAACAACAAGCAGGCAGTTTCCTGTGTGTGATGCTTCACGGAAGGCCCTCGGTCATGTCCACACCGTGGGAGGCTTGGGTCTGCCCGGTATTTCTGCCAGCTCTCCGGTGGGGACGTTGTCAGGCTTCCTCCGCGGAACCGCTTCCGTTAGAGCTGAAACCGCCAGCCCATAACCAGAGTGCACGCTCAGGGGAGTGGCGGTAGGATGCTCGGATATTGGCAGGACCGGAGACAGAGTTCCCTCCCTGGGGATGGCCTCCTGGGTTTTTGCCCTCCCCTCTGTAGGTGGGGTCTAACACATCAGCGCGGTCGGGTGCTAAACGCAATTGGCTTTGGGGTGGGTTCTCCAGACTCTGGAAGGAGAGAACAGAGCATGGTCTGGAGCGGGTCCGGCCTTCCTGGTGACCCCTTCCCAAGGAAGGGGCTGTGTGGCTGGGTGAAAACCGCCTGTGGCTGAGCAGCCGGCGTGAGCTCAGGACTGCCGGTGTGGAAGCCTTCAGCCCCCTCCTCGCTCGGGCAGCGACTCCTGTGCGCGCGCGCGCTGGGCCTGAGTCTGCACTCAGAGACCCTACATCCAGGGTATTGTCGAACATCTGGGACCCCGAGCCTCGGCGGTGCACCTGTCCCTCGGGGGACGCTCTCTAACGCTCCAAACTAGGTACTCAAAGGAGCGTGCAATTTTCTCAGCGGCCCCTCTTTCCACCCACTCATTTTCAAACTAAAGGGATAATTGCATGTAGTTTTGCTATTTGTGTGAGAACGGGAAGGAGGGAAGAGGAGAGGCGGGGGAAGGACAGGAGCGGTCTGGGCGGGTGGAAGGAGGGTGTGCGTGCTTTTGGCTATTGGGGTGGGTACGCGGAAGGCAGGTCTTTGCCTCTGTCTCCTGGGACATTCACCACCTCCCCGCCCCCCACCCCCACCCCCACCCCCACCCCCACCCCCACCCCCAGCCACAAGGACCCACTGCCGAGGCCACACCCCAGATCCGGTCTCTCCTTCACATCCTCTGCCTTTGAAATCTTCTGCTCTGATGCCCTCTCTGACCCCACCCTCACCCTCCACCCCCACCTTTCCTACCTTTATCCGCTCCCCGCCATTCCCCCAATGCCACCTGGACGTGTTGCCTGCCTTCTCGCATCTTGAGGAGCCCTTGCTAACTCCGTTCTTCTTTCTTTCCTTTTTAACCTCTATGTCATGGTAAGGCTGCTCCCACGGTCTACACTGGCAGTCTGCATGCCCACCTGGGATAACAAGTACCAGCTTCCATTGCCACCATTGCCCCTCGCCCCGATGGCCCCAGTGAAGCCCACCAGTGGTCACCCAGATGCCTAAACAGACAGTTGTTTACAGTTTTTATTTATTTAGAGAATGTCTGCACCCAACGTGGGGCTCAAACTCACAATCGCGAGATCAAGAGGCGCATGCTCTTCTGACTGAGCCAGTCAGGTGCCCCAAGACATTTATGTTTAATAACGAGAGTCACCTTGTGTTGCAGATATCCTACGTGCCGGTCACTGGCACAGCGCAGTTTGGAAACTTCTCGTATTTCCAGACCTTTCCCAGGCCCTTTGGCCGTGTTGCTTCTCCGAGCACTGCTCCCCACCCTTCCTTGCCCCTCTCGTGCGGCCGGTCTTTCTGGGCCCCCTCCTCGAGCCAGCTCTCCCAGCCCGCCGTGGGTTTGGAGTCACTTACACAAACCGCCTTCGGCTTAGGAAGAGCTACTTTGGCTTCTCTTACCTGTAGCGAAACCTTTGCTTATGTCTGTTCCAATTCCCACCTGGAGCTTGAGATTCCCAAACCAGAAGTCTGTGCCTCTGTGTCAATTAGCAGGCCTTCAATCGTAATTAACAGAAACCCAATTCCAACAGACTTGAACCTTCGGGGAATTCTTGGCTCTCAGAACAGAGAATCAAGGTCAAACAGGTTTCATCTGGTGGCAGAGTGACGCTCCCAAGGCCCTGACTCCTTCCCACGTCTCTGCTCCTATAGTGGCTGCAGCAGCCTCCCCCGGGGTGGGGGCTGCTTTCTTCTTTGTCTCCAGGGAGAGAGGAGCAGGGTGACTGGGGAGAGGGAGAGAGGGAATGTCTCGGCCCCAAGAGTCGAGCGAGACTCCCAGAGTCCACTCGGAGGGGGCAACACCCTCATCTCTGAGCCAATCATGGCAGGCCCCCCGAAACTTGGGTCTGGGGTAGCCTTCCCCATGTGCACGCGGAGCAGAGGAAAGGGGTGATTCCCCAAGCTAATGAAGGGGAGGAGTCATTGCGAGGTAGCCGACCCAACACCATCCTCCACCGCCTCTCCCAGTAGCTCGTACCCTGCGTCGCGGTCTCCAGTCCGACCTACCTGAACAAGAGATTCTTCATTGATTCAGTTACTCTTTTCCTGATTCACTCATTCAACAAACACGTAGTAAGTGCCTACTGTCTACCTGGCTGCACATTTTCTATCCCTTGCAACCAGCCCATTACCTGACGGCGGGGGGGGGGCGGTGGGGCGCCTAGTTCACTTTTGTGATCGGGGTGTGCCCATCCACGTGAAACAAATCCTAACGTTTATCCTGAGTGTCCCTTTATTTTAAGAGAGCACTTGAATTCTAGAAAAGTGTCTACGCTCCCGTCTGGCCTCCTTTCTGAACAAGGCTCTTCCAACGAGACCTCTCCGGAGGGCTTCTGACGCCAGACTGCCTGGGTTCCAATCCAGGATGTCGGTTGTTGTGAGCTGTGTGACCACAGACGAGCTACCTAGCCTCATGGTGTCTCAGTGTCCCCTTGTATAAAAGGATGGTAATAGTATCCCTGTTGTAGTGCTTTCGTAAGGACTAAAAGAGCCCAAAAAAGTGAAACACTTAGAAAA
The DNA here is from genome assembly GCF_018350175.1 of Felis catus. Lineage (NCBI taxonomy): Eukaryota > Metazoa > Chordata > Mammalia > Carnivora > Felidae > Felis > Felis catus. The sequence goes on from NC_058378.1 coordinate 16,183,114, forward strand.
GTGCCCACACAAAAGGACTGCTCCGTACATGCTGGCTATCGATAGCATTCTACACTCCTAGCTTGGGAGCCCCATCCATCCTCTTCGTGGCCGTGTCCCAGTGCCTAAGACACTGCCCCGTGTATCCCAGCGGCTCGACAAACGTACGGCAACGTATTAACTCCGCATTTCTGACTCACACTTCTCAGATTGTATTTTCTCTCCAACTGGCATGTGCGTGTCTTTACCACATCTTTGTTCAAATATTTGCCTTTTCCTTAGCACGCTCTCACCAGGTGACAGGTGCTGTTTGGGGGAAGGAGGGAGGGAATGAGGCCATCAGCGTCCAGTGCAGAAAGGCCATGGGAAGCACACGGCACCCGACCAGGACGCTCTGAGGCCGCCGTAGTTCAGTTGCCTTTGCTGACAGCTTTCACGATCGCCTACTCGAGGGTCCACGTGCAACGCCAGGAGGAGGGGATCTCTGTTGTCACTGTCACCTTCAATAATGCAGCAGATCCTTGCTGGGCCTCCTTTCGTGGCGCTGTAATGAACACGACTGACACGCACGACTGTGCCACTGCGGACGAGCAGATCCCAATGGCCGTGTCCTCAAAAGTCAGAGGGATGAAGAGTGGACCGTGACATTCCAGCCTGTGCCAGGGACGGAGTAGCCCTCAAGGGATCGCAGCTAGTGGGTGTCCGTGTGTGTGTGTGCGTGCGTGTGTGCAGAGGGGGTGGGCAGGCCCAGCGCTCTTCCTGAGACTCACATCAAGTGCTAAATACATCAAAGAATGACAGCACATAAGCCCCACGGACAAAGAACTTACAAATGCAGCTGAGGACAAGAAGTAATCTCCACCCAGGAATTCATACCATGTGTAGAAATGGTGTGCAGAATCATCTAATTGCCAAATTCCGGGCTGTTACAGTTAATCAGCTCTTGGTCATTCAGGCTGGTGGATTATCCAGCTCCCAGACTCTCTCTCTCTCTCTCTCTCTTTCTCTCTCTCTCTCTCCCTCTCTCTCCTTGATGCTCATTCCCATTCTTTCTATTCATGTGATAGAAGATTATGTTTGTAACCTTGATTGGGAAAGGCTTTATCGAACAATACGGAAAGGACACACCGGGCGGGACAAATTTGATTGACTTCACTAACTCAAAAGTAAGGATTTCTGTTCCATAGCTAGCATCTGAAACAAAGTTGGCAGAGGGGTGAAAATACTTTCTGGGATAAATTATAGCCAGTTTTTTTTTATTTTTATTTTTTTAACATTTATTTATTTTTGAGACAGAGAGAGACAGAGCATGAATGGGGGAGGGGCAGAGAGAGAGGGAGACACAGAATCTGAAACAGGCTCCAGGCTCTGAGCAGTCAGCACAGAGCCCGACGCGGGGCTCGAACCCACGGACAGTGAGATCGTGACCTTAGCCGAAGTCGGATGCTTAACCGACTGAGCCACCCAGGCGCCCCTATAGACAGTTTTCTAGAACTGGTGAATGTTTGTATTCAGGGTAATGTGAAGGGCTCTTGCAAATTATCCAAGCGAAGGAGAGCAATAAAAACTGAAAAGCAGGCCACGTAGGTGAATGGGTAGCCAAGTCACAGAAGGGGCAATGCCAAGTCTAATATGAAGTATCCGAAGAGATTCTCAGCCTCACCAGCAATCAGAGCAATGCAAATGAAAATCAGAGAAATTAAATTACCCACACCGATTGGCCAGAAAGCAAACATTGCATGGCAGCGATTGGTGCTGAGGACGTGGGAGGGGGCCGAAGCTCTCAGGCATCGCCTGTTGGAGAAGCGATAAGTGTGGCCATTTGGAAGGCGGCCAGGCAGCGTTTAGTGAAATCTGGGAAGGAAATGCCACACCACACATTTTCTCGCACGTGTATATCGTACATGTTTGTCAAGAAAAAGTTGCAAGTTTGTGCAAAAGGAAACGTGTGTGAAGATACGGATGTCATGGTGTCGCTTGTGAGTGTCACGTGCTGGGCCAAACGTAGGCGTCCATCCCTAGAAGGGGAAATAACGCGTGATGCTGTTTCCACGGAATGACTCCCTTCCTGAAGGCATAGACGAGGCCTGGGTCGCCAACCAGGAGGTCTCAAAAGCATAACGGGGAGCGGGGAAGGGAATGCTATCACAACACCATTGGGATGGAATTTGAAACAATTCTCCACAAAGCAACAAAGTATGTTTCTTGTAATTCTAAACATTCAGGCACTAACGTAGTCGACTGGGTGGATCCATAGGAACCTCAGGAAAGCAGATGCTAAGGGCTGGTGGGAGGGATTGAGGATGGGGGCTAATGGGAGGGGGGAATAAATTGAAACGAAGACCCAAAAGAGGAGACTTCTGTGGATCTAAGTTTGCCTTGAACTGAGAAGCGTGGTCAACTCAATTCTGTGCACCGAGAGACAGGAAAGAAGGAAGCTCGACCTAGCGACCCCCTGTTCTTTCCTTGTTGGTCAGGCCCCGAGGCAGGTGCTCACGGGGGACCAGCTGCATAATTTGCACGCCCAGTGCAAGGTGGAAAACACAGTCTCCTTGTTAGACAGCAAGGAGACGGTGCTGTTGAAGATACTAAAATTTAAAACGTCTTTTCTTCCACCTTCTCTCTCTCTCTCTCTCTCTCTCTCTCACTACCCGCCTGCCATGGCAGTTTTAATTTGCTATTTAACATCTCCCCCTTGGACACAGGATGTCTGTTGGGTGAGGGCAGACCCTCTCAGGCTCCTGGGGACCTCGCCCTGGCGATCCTCGACAGGATCCCTCCCCGTTTCTGCCAGCCACCATAGTGAGGGACCATGGCCCAGCCCATGGCAACCCCCCCAAGCAGTTGCAACCTCCCGGCCAACACGTGTGCTCGATGCCTGGATCCGGGGAGAGAGCAAGAGGCTGGCCCACACTGGGTCCCCCGCTCTTACCACATGGAAGGCCGACCTTGACTCCCCCCGTGCCTGTGCTCAGCTCTCCACTCGCTGGGCAGGAAAATGACAATGGCTGGAGGGGGCATCCAGCTGGGACCTGAGGTGCCAGAGGGTAGGCGAGCTGGCCTCGGAGGACCCGTGCCAGGCAGGCATCAGGAGGAGGAAGAACACGCAGAGTCAAGCGAGCCATGGCACGTGCCCCATCGTCCCACCAGCCTGCATTTGCAAAACACAGATTCAAAACTTAAATTGTTCAGAATTTAACGGGCGCCTGGGTGGCTCGCTTGGTTAAGCGTCCGACTTCAGCTCAGGCCGTCATCTCATGGTTCGCGAGTTCAAGCCCCACAGTCGGGCTCGCCGCTGGCAGCGTGGAGCCCACTTTGGATCCTCTGCCCCTCTCCCCTCGCCCCTCCCCTGCTTGCGCGCGCTCTCTCTCTCAAACATAAAAACAATAAACATTTTTAAAATGATTAAGAATTCGAGATGACCACAGAGCCTTAACCCCTGTGACACTGCGCGAGTCCCACGTCCGTGAAACGGCCCCCGGTGCTCACTGTGACAGAGCGGATTCCTTCTCCGGGATCGAACTCTGAATCCCACCACATGCTCTGGGTGCCTGCCTTTCCTCCTACAAGCTCACTGCTAAATATTCAGGCATTTTGTAACTCGGTTGCTATGCCATCCGTAGCTCGAAATGAGTCGTAGTAGGAGAGCCTACATCGTGCTACCAGTCAGGGCTCTGTTTTCCCCGGGAAAGCTGGTCACAGCCCCAGTGCAGCCAGACCTGCCCTCCCCCCCCCCCCCCCCCCCACAGCACCTGCGGTGAGACTCCAGAACGCAGGGAATAAATTCCTTTAGCTTTGTCGTTTCCTTCAACTCATCTGGAGTATTCTCACCTGGAGGCTTATTTTTTATTTCTATTTGTTTAAATTTATTTATTTATTTTCAGAGGTGGGGGGGAAGGGCAGAGAGAGAGGGAGAGAGAGAGAATCGTAAGCAGGGCCCGCGATGTCAGCTCAGAACCACTCCGGACTCGATCTCACAAACCATGAGATGGTGACCTGAGCCGAGATCGAGAGCCGGGCACTTAGCCAAATGAGCCACCCAGGTGCCCCTCTTGGATGTTTTAAATCAAGTCCCTTTCTCTTGGGAGGATGAGGTCCCCCAACCCACCGCTTCCGTGGGACTCAGCAGCACCTGCCTCACAGTCCCTCAGACATGCACACACACACACACACACACACACACACATACACATACACACAATTAACAGGATTCCCCATCTGAGGTGCTCTTAGACTGGCAGGGAGACCAAGAGATGTGGGGATGCGGGGATGGTCTAGTATGTTCATCCCATGGTTACTTGCCTAAGGTCACACAGCCACCGAGTGGCAGAGGACAGCCAGGTTTCTGCCTCGCTCGCTGTTTTTTCTCCCACAGAACCTGCAGGTTTTGTTTGTTTGTTTGTTTGTTTGTTTTTTAAGAGGGAGACAGAGAAAGAAAGAGAGGGAGGGACAGAGAGAGAGGGAGAGAGAGAGAGACTCCCAAGCAGGCTTCCTGCTGGCAGCACAGATCCCAACTTGGGACTCGATCTCATGAACCATGAGATTATCAACTGAGCAGAAATCAAGAGTCAGATGCTGAACCAACTGAGCCGCTCAGGCACGATGAGGATCTACAATGATCATCATTATAGATCTAGGTTCTATCATGATGATCCCGTATGGATATTTGGTTGATAAAGTATACCATTAAGGTGCATTTCACCTGTCCCTTTTACTTTTGTAATGTAGCTCCTAGAAAATTTAAAATCATATAAGTGGCTTGCACGTTATTGCTCTTGGGGAGCACTGGTCCGTAGTTTACAGACCCCAGATCCCAGGGTGACCCGTGTGCACCTGTGTGCCTGCAGGGAGCACCAGGAGCGAAAGCTAGGCTGACGGTCCCCAAGCGCCCTCCTGAATAAGGCCAGTACTTTAGGTCCTCCCATGTCAAGGAAGAACTGATCATGGCCTGCACACCTTGAGAGTCTCCCTCCAACCCCAGGAAGTTGGTGGAACCACAGAGTTAAGGCTCCCAGGTTCTCCCCCCTTCCCCTCTGCAGCTCCCTACATCCACTCTCTCTTCCAAAGTTCTCCCACAGTCTCTGCCGCCATTTTGTTCTGCATCTCTGCTTGTGCAAGGACATTGAACGAGGTGCTCAATTGCATTAGCCTAGACACCCGTCTGCCGGTCAGTGGAGAGCTCGCCCCAGCCTGGCCCACGGCTGCATCCGAGCACTTCTCCTTCTCATCAAGGTAGCTCCCTTTCAAGTTCTGGTTCATTCACCTGAAGACCAGAAAGCACACGGCTAGCCTCTGGGGAGGATCAATGAGGCCACGTCCGAATAAGGGAACAATCTTACAAAAGCAGGGCTTACGGGCCAAGCTCGGCCAAGTGTCCAAACTCTCTGGCCCCATGGGAGCGCAGTGTGGCTGGCTGTCCCTATGAACCTCCCTCGGTGCAGAGCCAGCCTGGACCTCCCAGAGAGGGAACTCACTGCCTTCGCATTGGTTCACACCCTCCTGGACACACACTTTCTGCCACCGGCCCCCCTGCAGGAGCTCATTCCCAGGCTGGTGGGCTAAGTCCTCGTCGTCAAGGTCTCTGCAGAGCTCCCAGGGGTCATGAGAACGGCCCACGGGGAGCAGGAGGTGGGAGGAACGGGCCAAGCTGTGTGGGGCCGACCACTTAGCAACCAGAGTCTCGGGCTCCGTAAAACACTTGACGACAGGCCGACAATTTAAAATCCGGGCTCAGATTTCCTCCTCCGTCGCCTGCCCCACCTCACCAGCGAGACTAGTTGCTATTTGTTCTGTAAGACCACTGCCTGGGTACAGTTCGGATCGATGGGAAACGTCTAAAGAATAACTCTACAAATACCGGCAGCCCCTGGGAACACAGCATCTCCTGGGGGTGGGGGTGCAATCCTTGGGGGAGATCCTCGGGGCCTCTGAGAGAAGTTCCCACCGAGCGCCCCCTGCCCTGCCCCGGAAGGAGCTGGTTCTAGCCCTCCGGTCTGGGGCCTAACAGAGACGCCAAAGGCAGCCTGGCTGCTCCCTGGAGAAGCAAGAAGGAATCTTCTGGACGTGAGCTACTTTGCCATCACAGCTCCCAGGCCTCAGAGGCTGGCCAGCTGGGCTGCGCTTAAATTAAGTTCATGGGAGCAGCAGGCCCTTGGTGAGGCCCCTCCCTCCCTCCTCCTCGCAGCTGCCTGGGTGCTGAGGCATGCCAGGGACAAGGGGTTGAGCAGGGAGGAGGATGGGGCTTGGGCACGGTCTTCCCTCCACCAGTCAGCCCTGCACACGGCAGGCAGGCCCCCCCCAGGCAGACCAAGGCAACTGTGCAAACAGCAGGGTGAGCCTTGTTCATTTCAGAATGAGCTTCGGTCTGCACAATCCAGCCCGTGAGCACAGACTCCGCCCTTCGCCAGGTCTGGGGACCTCCTTCCCCGACACACTGGCAGAACTGTCGTGATTAAAAACTGTTTTTAAGCTGGAGGAGACAGAGCTCAACCAGACTGGGAACGTGCTAGGGAAGGGAAAGCTTAAACGTAAGTAACTAGAGCGAATCAGCACAAGGAGGGCAGATAAGGGGTCGGGGTTTCAGCAGAGGGCCATGACTTAGGGTCTGAGTCCTGAAAGCCCCATTCACGAGGTGGCATTTAGGGCGGGGATCCTACCCACCACAGATCCCATGAGGTCCCTACACACACTTGGGTTTCGGATTTGTGCCCTCCAGGAGACCCTTTGTGTGTGTGTGTGTGTGTGTGTGTGTGTGTGTGTGTGTGTTAGGATGGGAACTCGGGGGCAGAGGTGAGGCCTTAGGGACAGCAACAACCTCTGGTTGACCCATATCTACTTCCAAAGCTGCTGCTGGCCTGGGAAGCATCTTTGCATGACTTAGGAAAGGTCCCCCTCTGAATTTAGAAAAGGCCTCCTTCTGGGGTGCCTGGCTGGCTCAGTCAGTCGAGCGTCCCACTCTTGAACGAGGCTCAGGCCATGATCTCACGGTTCGTGGGATTGGGCCCTGTGTCGGGCTCTGTGCTGACAGTGAGAAGCCTGCTTGGGATTCTCTCTCTCCTTCTCTGCCCCTTCCCTGCTCAAGTGCACACACTCATTCTCTCTCTCAAAATAAATAAATAAAAACAGGAAGAAGGAAGGAAGGAAGGAAGGAAGGAAGGAAGGAAGGAAGGTGACCATTCCTGACCCCTCCTCCGTCCTCCAGCTTTAGACTCTGACCTTGGCTTTTGGTTCCAACTTTACTGTTTGCTTCTCCATGACCCCTAGCTTGGCCCTTATTCTCACTCCTGATCTTGCCTCCCCATCTTGGATGCTCCCTATCTGAGAAAGAATCCAGCTCTGGGCACCTCGGTGGCTCAGCCGGTTAAGCGTCCAACTTCTGCCCAGGTCCATGATCTCACGGTCATGATCTCGAGGTCATGTGAGTTCTGTGCTGATAGCTCAGAGTCTGGAGCCTGCTTCGGATTCTGTGTCTCCCTCTCTCTTTGGCCGTCCCCCACTCTCTCTCTCTCTCTCTAATAAAAACATTAAAAAATACTAAAAAAATACTAAAAAAATAAAAAAAAGGAACCCGGCTCCTCTGTGTTTCAACTTGAGTGACTTTGAGGAAACGCCTGCATCCCTGGGGTCTGGGACGCCTGTCTGTAAAGTGGGGATAATAATAGTGCCCACTGACCAGGCTGGTGTCGGATGAGATCAGCTACAGCACCGCCTTGAGGTCCCCGGGGTGTCTGGTGCCTATGTAGGTGCTTCCACCGGTGTGGACGCGGCTTTCCCTGCCCCCGCTCCCCCCTCCTGGCCTCCACTCCAGCCGCACTTCCTGTCCGTGTTCGCCTGGATCCCTGACACGGGCTGGCAAAGCGACACATTCCTAATTTGGCAGGTGCCGTTGCTGCAGCTAGTGGCCTTTTCTCTGCCCACGACCACAACAACATAATTGAAGCAACCAGTGGCTGACGCTAAAGGAAAGTGGGACTGACAAGGTGGCACCTGGTGAGCTAATGAGAGCAGCGCGGAGGCTGAAGAAAGTCAAGTTCTCGGCTCAGCCCCACCCGGCAGGAGGCAGGAGGGCGAGCTCCCATCAGTCGTGTTAACAAGGAGACTCCAGCTTCAGCCACGGGAAGCCCACGCGGCTGCCGCCACGGGCCGGGAGAGCCCCGAGTCCCACACAGATGGGCTCTGGTACGTTTTCAGACCTTCGCTGGTCTCTGGGCCGAAAGGTTAAAACATGCAGGATTCAAACCCCGGCTCTGCCATGCCCTGGCGTGTCCTCTGGGCCTCGGTTTCCGCATCTTTCAACTGGGATAGCGATCGCCTCATTCGTAGCATTACTAGGAGAATGAAGAAAGAATGCATTTTAAACCCTTATCCCGGTACTCCGCACAAACACGGTAAATCCTACCAGGCAGTCGTTATTATTACCTCCTCAATGTCCAGCGACATTCACGTAAGAGCGCATAATTCCACATCCGCTGTGGCATCGATCGCGAGGCGCCCACATCGACCGTGGTCCCTCTCCACCTCAGGAGTGGAGATCTGATTTCACTTGGTGGCAGTGCGTCCCGCCGAATGACTGTCTCCCAATTTCTCCCGCACTTAGTTGTGGTCACGTGGCTAGATTTGGGCCAGAGAGATGTAAGTGGAAAGACCGGACAATGTGGTCAAAGGGGGCCTTCTTCCCAGCCTCCCTTCCGAGCACAGCCCCGCCGGCGGCCGGAGCAACAGTGGCCACCTTGGGGAGGGACAGCAAGGGACTCATACCTGGGATGGAAGAGGAAAGAGCCGGAAGGAATCTGGGTGCCAGCGACCTCGGTGGAACCCCATTGTCCTCTCTGCCGAACACTACAATTGTTCTGTTACACGAGAGAGAAACCCGTTCACGTTTTTTTTTACTTTTTTTTTTAACGTTTATTTTCGAGACAGAGAGAGACAGAGCATGAACGAGGGAGGGTCAGAGAGAGGGAGACACAGAATCTGAAACAGGCTCCAGGCTCTGAGAGGTCAGCACAGAGCCTGACTCGGGGCTCGAACTCACGAACTGTGAGATCGTGACCTGAGCCGAAGTCGGACCCTTAACCGACTGAGCCACCCAGGCGCCCCAAAACCCATTCAGGTTTAGGTAGGTTTTCGTGTCCTGTGGAGCCGAAACTCATCCTGATACTGTAGCTGGCATTTACGGAAGCAGATGTGGGCGCAGGAATGAAGAACACGGATGCCCACGTTAATGGCGAAGGCTACTTGCCTCCTGGGGCTAGGTCTGGCCCCACAGGACGTCGCACCGTCTGTACACCCTCACGTCCCTACTTCATCAACAGTGACCAATTTCCACCTCTCCTGGCTTCACGAATGGAGCCTTCCCGGGAGTGGTCCTGGATGTTTCTGTGCCGATGGCCTCTCTGTGCTGCTTCGCTCTGCACGGTTTTCATCTCTCAGTTAATTGCATAATCCCCCAGTAAACTGCTCATCTCTACAGCTGGATCTTCTTGGGAAAGGGAAGTCAACCTGGGGGAAACAGACACGGAGTGAGCAGTGACTTTTTACGACATTGTTTCTATTGAAAGTTGTGTTGCGAGCTGCACAATCCTGACCTGAACACCACTCTGCAGAGCAAGCCCTACCTGTGAGTTGGAAATTGCCACAATCACCCACGTGTTTCACTGTGTTCCATGCCAATCCCCTCTTCAGGCTTTCGGGACTGTGTATAAACCACAAGACGAGTCTGCTGGAGCCCCTTGAAGGCTCATGCGGAGACCCACGTGGGGAGTGTGATGAGGGTTGTTTCCAAGGACAGTGGGAGTGGATAAGTTTCGGGGACACCTTCACCCAGGAAATCACGTAGAGGACATCCAAAAACATCCCTCCCCCAATTTTTCCATCTTAGAATGTATGAAATCAGCCTGGAGACGGTTCTTGGAAAAGTGCCCGTCAAATCGTGAAATCGGCACAGAACTGAGCTATGTAAAGTCCCTCGCAAGAACTTGAAAGGCTACCGAGCCAGACAGAGTGGTCTATGACTTAACTAGAGTATCAGTGTGCCATGGTGTTCTTTAGAATGTGGGTGGGACAGGCGTAGAAAGTCAGGAAAGGGAAAGTCATGGGTTCAAATGTTGGTAGTGCCTGTCTAGCCAACAGTAAGTCTAGGATCGACCAGCCAGGTGTATCCTTATTTCTGAGACTGATGCTAAACCCTGAGCTCCAATGGGCCGGGTGCCATATGCGTACCTTGTTCGTGGGGCCTGATACATAGTAGACAGTTAACAAATGTATGGGGAATAAACTGGTTGGCTAATCCTTTAAACATTCAAATTATTTGCATACACACATATGTAAATCACATATTGTGTTAATCACGTCTTGTCATTGTATATTCTTAGGCTTTGACGTCCTGGCGCCCTGGTAACCCTGGAGGAACTGTCCTCCCCAGAGTTAGCCAATTCCTAAGGATGGCAAGCAACTCATCTTGGAGTGTGCCTTTCACATAAACCACTAATCCAGAGCCACTACTCCAACCACCTCCTGTGTGAGAGGGTCACCCTCAGGGCCACTGTCCCCCTGACCTGATCACCCCAGGGCCAGGTATCAGACAACTGGGGACAATCCCTACACCCCAGAGCCCTGAAATTATTCAAACTAGCCCATCTCAAGCCTGCCAGCCCTGCTCGTACATTCCTTCCTGGAACTCAAAGTCCCTTGCCCGCCCTTTCCCCTGCTCTCTCTCCCTCCTGGCCAACCCTGGTGCTTCCTTTCGTGCCCTGCCTGGTGTTCTGTGCCTCCTGTTTCTGGGGACCAGAGTATAAAACACCTCTTCCTCCTTGGCAGTCATGGCCGTGCCTGTGTCTCCTATCATAGCTGATTAAAACAAACCCTAAGTACCTTAAGTTCTGTATTACATATAGTCCATTCTCCTCTAGCTCTGTTCTTACCAAACAATGTTTTCATATTCAGCTTCCCAGATAACGTGTCCACAGGGAGAGAAAGTGTTAGTAGTCAGGCTGATGTGAACATCTGGTCCACCTGACAGCTACATTTCTCATTCTAAAATTAAAAAACTGGCATGCCAGTTGTATGCCCAATGACGTTTTGTTAGGGCGAGGCAACATCCCCAGACCAAATGGTTCCTGGACTCTGAGACAGCAAGATGGGGCCAGACTGAGGACGGCGGTCAATTCACCAATCCCGATGCCACTTGGAGCCAACAGGTCTTCATGGCCACCTGCCTTCCCCCGACGACGTCCCCTCTGCCTGGACGTGACCTTTCCTCTATACCCAGAGTGGTGTAGAGGAGCTGATAGGTGTGGAGAAGCCAGCACAGTACCACATTTCCAGAAATGTGCGTCTGAATACGAACCAGGCTGTGAATCAGCCCGTGGCCCTGTAAGTTGGGTGACGTTTCCCAATGAAAAGGAAACCTCAGTGGGCAGAATCTCTGCTTTGCAGACGTGATCTGAACGATGCTTCCAGAGAAGAAGGAAGACTTGGAAATCCCGAGCCAGAACGGGAGCTGACCGCTCTCATTCTCTGTCCCCTGTCCCACCAGGAGGCACTTTTGTCTTCTGCAATACGGTCAAGGCCAATCCCAGAGCTAGAAGTAATCCCAGAGCTTCCTCGGCCCCTCGAGGGAAGTCTTGGAAGAGGAAGCCACCAGCCCTGTACACACTGGCCCTCTCACCCCACCTCCACTTGTAGCTACACGTCCAACCCCCTCCTTCCTTTGTTGGCCAATGGCCTTGGAAGCACCTGGGTCATGCTGGCGCTGGTGAAGTCCGGCTGCAGCAAGGCCCTCAGGGCTCCAGGTCTGCAGCCTGTGTGCGCATGGATAAAGACCCAGCCATGGGAGAAGCTTCTCGTTCCACAGCGAGGCCTGCCAGGGCTTGGCTAAAGATGAGTCAGAGGCTTCTCTGGGCCCGGGACCTTCACTCCAAATCGATTAATGGGGCGAGTTGGTGGTGGGGAGCAGGGGGACAGGACAGAGTCTGACAGCTCATCTAAAACTTGGCAGAGGGGCGCCTGGGTGGCGCAGTCGGTTAAGCGTCCGACTTCAGCCAGGTCACAATCTCGCGGTCTGTGGGTTCAAGCCCCGCATCAGGCTCTGGGCTGATGGCTCAGAGCCTGGAGCCTGTTTCCAATTCTGTGTCTCCGTCTCTCTCTGCCCCTCCCCTGTTCATGCTCTGTCTCTCTCTGTCCCCAAAATAAATAAAAAAACGTTGAAAAAAAAAAAAACTTGGCAGAGGTCAAGACTAGCGCCCCAAGGGAAAACAGTGATGACCACAAGACTGAGAGCTCCTTGCATTGAATCATTGTAAGTCATTATAAATGCAGATTCCTGGGCCTGCCCCAGATGGGAATCTGCAGGTTAGGTCAGCTCCTGGGAGTTCTAGAAGCCTCCCCTCCTGTGGGCGTGGAGGAAATGGCAGGAGGTGCAGTGTGGCATGGGGTAAAGGGTCTGGAATTCAGAAAGCCTGAACTCTTCCCCACTCTGCCCTTCCCTGTGTGTGTACTCTTTGCCCTGCCTCTGATGGCTCCAGGCTGACCCCAGGCATACAGCTCTGGGGACCACCCCTCGTCCTACTCTGCAGCTCTGAGTAGCTAGGTTTGGACCAACTCTTTTTGAAGGTGTCACTACTAATCATCAGAGCAATGCTTGCATGCATCGTGGCCCTAATGATGAGACTGTCCTTCTATAAGGTGCCACTGAACAACACATCCTCCCCCAGGAAGCCTGAGAGCCCACCATGAATTCCTTCAGGAGGACACAAGACAATAAGCACAGGGGTGAGCGAGGAGGGAAAGTCGAGTACAATCGTAGCGTCAGGGTAAGATGCAGACCGAGCCTAGTAAGACGTTCTCAATTCCAAAACAATACCAAAGATGAACATATTTATTCAAGATGCTTTATTCACCGCACGAGTGCTTGCATTTTGACTGTCATGGTTCCAAACTTTCAGGTCCTAGTTTTGTCCTCTGTGGCCCAGCGGGAGCTTTATATTTTATACTGGTAAGTGTGAATGATATCTTGAGAAGTTTTCTGATCTTTGCAACCAAAGTTTCCTAGGCTACATTGTAGGGGGCCGTGTTTCTGCATCTCATGTAGACTTCTGGCCACATGGCCCAAGACCCTCCCTAGACATCTTGCTCACCCATCTGTCCTCCCAGGCAGCACAGGGCCAAAGGACAGGTGGGGGGAGCCACAAAAAAGCCTGCATTCCCCTGTCTGTGTTTTCCTCTTTGGCGGACCACACGAATGTCCAGTTTTGCACAATCTAACTGGGGAAAACCAACAGCAGCACTGTCTTCAGCGCCCAGGCACCCCATTGCAGGCCAGCTCCTAATTTATGCACCCAGATACACAGCTTAATTTTAATGCCAATATGAGCTTACTGTTTTATAATCTAACCTACAACTGGTTTACTTCAGGGGCCATTGGTTAAAGCAAGACAGCTAAATACTGGTATATTTTATCAGATGAGCTGTGACTTCAGCTGGAAAGCCTAATGCAGGCGAAGTCCAGTTGTCTGCCTCTGCCCAGATGAAAGCAGATGAAGGTGCTTATAGGTCCTTATAGAGGCTCATAGAGATAGGGAGCTGGAAAGAAGCTTGAATTGGTCTAACCTGAGTCCTTTACCATCTTCAGCATCAATAAACTTGATGAACTGAGTATCGAAAGTGTCGATAAGTGTCGATAAGTATCAAAAAGTGTCGAAGCACCATATTGCAAACCTGAAACTGCACTGCATTATAACCACCTTGACTTTAAAGAAAAGATTTAAAAAACTGATGGAATAATACAGAAATACCTATTTAGTGGAAACAAACAAGCATAGTGTAAGAGGAACATTCCCCAGTATATCACATGCCCTATGGTAATCATGTTAGCTATTATGCTTTTTTTATGTTTACATATCCATTTTACACAAATGGTCTCTTTCCGTCCTTATTGTTTTGAAACTTGCTTTTCATCCCTTTAAGAATATATCTTGGGGGTGCCTGGGTGGCTCAGTCGGTTAAGCATCCAACTCTTGATTTCAGCTTAGGTCATGATCTCCCAGTTAGTGAGTTTGAGCCCTGCATTGGGCTCTGTGCTGACAGTGCAGAGCCTGCTTGTAATTCTCTCTCTTCCTGCCCCTTCCCTGCATGTGCTCTCTCTTTCTCTCTTTCTCATTCTCTCTCTCTCTCTCCATATGTGTGTGTGTGTGTGTGTGTGTGTGTGTATCTGAAAGTAAAATGAATAAACTTAAAAAAAAAGAATACATCTTGGAAGTCTTTCCATGTATATTTCCATATTTCCATTATATATTTCCATGTATAATACGCATGGTAAGAATATACCTGAGTTTAGGTAATGAGCCCCCAGCCCTTTGTTTAATTTTTGATTATTACCAACAGTGTTGCAATAGTCTTTACTTATATATTTTTTTGCACCTGAAAGAAAATTTTAAGGCTAGGTTCCTAAATTAGAACTACAAAGATAGTATGAATATAAAATTATATGGACATGGACAAATTTTGATCCCCTAGAGAGACCCATTTATCTCCAACCAACATTGTGTGGGGGTGAATATCTTTATCCAAACATTATAGATAGTTTCAGTCGTTTTAATTTTTGCCAGTCATGTAGGTAAAAAAAAAAAAAAAAAAAGAGCACTTTATTTTTTACATTAAATTTCCATGCGCTTATTTTCAAGGGTTTATTGGCCATATCAGTTCACTACCTGCTCCTATCTTTTCTAAAATTGTTGATATTTTTTTAACTTATCAACTCGTAAGACCGCCCTCCATAGTCTGTTCATTAAACGTATGTCTGTAGCAGTATTTTATAGTCTTGCTTAATTTTAAACTTTGTCATTTTGTCAGTGTTTTGATTTTCAGGTAATGAAAATTACCTGCCTGTTTCTTTAGAACACTTAGGTTCTATTTCTTATTTAGAAAAGCCTTCCATATGATAAGATTGTTTGCCCGTTTTTTAAACACTTGTAGACTATTGTGTCCATTTACATCTTAGCTCATTTGGAATTTGTTTTTTTTTTTAATTTTTTTTTCAACGTTTATTTATTTTTGGGACAGAGAGAGACAGAGCATGAACGGGGGAGGGGCAGAGAGAGAGGGAGACACAGAATCGGAAACAGGCTCCAGGCTCTGAGCCATCAGCCCAGAGCCTGACGCGGGGCTCGAACTCATGGACCGCGAGATCGTGACCTGGCTGAAGTCGGACGCTTAACCGATTGCGCCACCCAAGTGCCCCTGGAATTTGTTTTTTTATATATACCGTGAGCATAGTATCTAACATCGCTTTTCTTCCACAGATAAATTACCAGCTTTTTTGTCACAATTTATTGAACTAATAAATGAAAAAGTTCCATTATCTCACTACCGATTTGGAATGCAAATTTTATCACATACTGATTTAATGGTATGTTTCCTGCCTCTTTTTTGATCCATTAATTCCTTATTCTATTTATCTAGTCTAGACTATTGATATTCTGGGGTTTTTTTTTCTCCCAGGCTATTTCTTTTTCTTATATACTAGTTTTATCGAGATATAATTCATATACCATATAATTCACCCATTCAGAGTGTATAAGCCAGTGGTTTTTAGTATATTCATAGACTTGTGCAATCATCAGCACAATCAATTCTAGAACATTTTCATTACCTCAGAAAGAATCCTATACCCTGGGGCAGTCACTCTCCATTTCCCCCAGATTCCCCAGTCCTAAGCAATAACTATTCTGCTTTCTGTCCCTGTGGATTTGCCTATCCTGGGCCTCTCATATAAATGGAATCCTATAATATGTGGTCTTTGACATCTGGCTTCTTTCACTTAGTGTAACATTTCCAAAGTTCATTCACGTTATAGCATGTATCAGTACTTCCTTTCTTTTCCTTTTTTCTTTCCTTTTCTTTTTTCTTTCCTTTTCTTTTTTCTTCTCTTCTCTTCTTTTTCATTTTTTTTTTCATGGCCAGATTGCATGAATATACCACATTTTATTTATCTGCTCATCCGTTGGACCTTTGGGGTTATTTCCAGGTCTGGCTATTGGGAATCATGCTGCTATGAACATTCGTATTTAAATGGACATGTATTTTCATTTCTCTTCCGTATGTTATTAGGACAGACATGTCTGGGTCATATAATGACGCTATGCTTAACCTTTTTGAGGAGCTGCCAGGCTGTTTTTCACTGTGTGTTGCCATTTTACAATTCTCCCGGTAGCCTGTGAGGGTTCCAATTTCTCTAGATCCTCCCCAACACTAGCTGTTCCCTTTTTGATTATAGTCGTTCTAGCAGGTGTGAAGTGGTATTTCACTGTGATTTTCACCTTGACATGGCTAATGATGTTAAGCGTCTCTCCACGTGCTGATTGGGCAAATGAGAGTGCATCCACTGGATCAAAAAGTACGAACATGTCAGATATGGAGAAGCACAATTTAGAAGTGTGGTTTCCTCGGGGCACCCGGGGGGCGCAGTGGGTTAGGCCCCGGACTTGGGCTCAGGTCCTGATCTCACGGTTCGTGGGTTCGAGTCCTGCGTCGGGCTCTGTGCAGACAGCTCAGAGCCTGGAGCCTGCCTCAGATTCTGTGGCTCCCTCTCTGCCTCTCCCTCGCTTGCACTCTCTGTCTCTCAAAAATAAATAAAAATATTAAAGAGAGAGAGAGAGAGAGAGAGTGAGAGAGAGGAGAAGATTCATGGTTTCCCTGATGGCTTTTACACCTGCCCACTACATCGGCATTTACACATACTTGAAAACCAGTAGCATCTACTGACAAGGCAGGGCCAACTTTTAGTTTTCAAGGTCACAGCATATTTGTGGGCTTTTTGTAAATGATCTGTGACCGAAATACTTGAAAACATGGACTTAAATCATTTGGTTCATTTTTACTTCCCACTGCTTCCCTCTCAGTTTGTAGACAAGAATTAGAATCCCAGTTTTGCTGGAGTGACTTAGCCAGGATGTTGCATTATTAAAAAAAAAAAAAAAAAGGATAACAATACTAGATTTTTTTTTTACTCTTTAATGTTCTATGGTCCCACCTACTCTCATAAGATGGTCAAATTCATCCAGTCCAACAAACTTCCGATGACTAGTTTAATAGGCTTGGAGCCCACCTTTTAAAAATAAACACTGAAAATGATTTAATAACGGAGGAGGCATTCTCTAAACATAAGTTTTGAGTATACTTAAAAACTATGCCTTTACATTGTTAACTGTCCTTCATCTGAAAACATTTGTTTCTCTTCTTTTCCGATAAAATCCAATTTGCAGCTGAGGATAGCTGCTGAGTGTTACTCCCCACCCCCCTTCATCTTTTGTAAGTTCTCTTCCACCAATATTTTATATCCAGGGTGAGGAGCTTGTACCTGGTCCTGAGGGTGCCAGTTGCTGGAGGTTTGGTGAGCATTTGGGCAGGTCTCTCCCCAGGACTTTAATGAAGGGTATTTCTTTTCCTGCTCAAGGAAAGGCTCTATCCTGGTTGGTACCAAGGCACCTCGCGAACACAATGATGGATCTCCACTGCCTCAAATTGCTGAGTTTGGCAAATCTCTTCAACACAGTAAAAGTTGCTAAGCATCTCGCCCAGCTGTGGCTTTTTTTTTTTTCTCCTCGAGCAATTTAGTGGGACATTATTCATCCCTTAGCGAAAGGCTATTGAAACATCCCACAAGACAGTAAATTACATGGAGCAGGTGTCTGTAAGAGAAGGTTAAACATTCCACAGCCAAATATGATGATCTGGTACTAACCCCTGTTTCCTGAAAGCCTAATTTACTTCTTGTCTCTCAATTAAAGTGAGCCTTTCGGCAAAAATGATATCATAGTGGCTGGGCTTCACGTTCCAGCGCAAAGGATATGTTAGTCTCATTTTATCTGCTGAGTTTGGTTAGGACACTTGTAGTAATTAACCATCAACTTCTTCTCAAAGTCTTAACTATTGTCCAGCTTTTTAGTATTTTCCCTCTGAGATTTAGAATCATAGAGACTAAGGGATGCTGGAAAAAATTCTAAAATCATTTAACAGAATGGTTGCTAACGAGAGTAAACTGAGTCAAGCATCTCTCTGCCTGGTTGAGCCTGAAATATTCCCTTTTATCCATTTATCCTATTTCTCTTTCAGACAGGATGATATTTACTGGGAAGCCTATCTGCCTTTTGCAGCCCTGGCAGACAGTGCTGATTCATCACAGATTTCTGTCTTGCTATGGAATCCTTCTCTCCATTAGGCTCTAGACAACACTATGACTTGGTCAAAGTTGTCACGCTTTATGAAACTAATATGGTTTGGGGGTTTTAGTTTTCTTGATGAAAGTTTCTGTGTCTAAAATAATTTAAGAGAATGGATCTGCTAAAAGTTCTTCCATCGTAGAGATAAAAATGGAGGCTCAGACTGATCCAAGAACATACCACAAGTTCATGGCAAGTCGAAATTAGAACCATTGGCTCCCGTCTCCCAGAAGAATAGGATATGTTATCATTCCTCTTGTCTTTAGCTTCACTACATTATATAACTGTCTACAAACCACTGTCTCTTCTGGATGATCTGACCCCTGCCCTGAACACTCTCACTTCCTGTGAATGGTCCATTGTTCTACTGAGAGCAGTAACTAGTGAAACTAATGACTATGCTCCTTTGCAATCCTACCAGCTGGAGGTGCACCTCTGTTAGCACAGGCCTTGCACCCAGCTGACAAGGGAAAAACAAGGATACGGAGGAGTGGGGAGGCATAGGCAACGGCCTCGCTGAACATAGTATGCCAAGTGCTTTCTATGTGTTGTGTCATCAAATTCGGACATAATTCCGGCAAGATTTCAGAATAATCCCACAAGGAAGACCAATATCCCCTTAGAGTAGAGAAGGGAATGGGCTAGAGATATAACAAAACACCCCTAAGATCGCACAACTAGTAAGAACCATGTCTAGATTTGAACCCCAAATGGTATGAGTCCAAAGCTTGTACTTTTGCAAGTTTAAGAAATGTGCATATTTATTTGGAAAAAAAATAACTTTACCTAATTCTTGAATATACACCCACTAATCCCCTGGTCTCTGTGGGGACCAGTTTGAGAAACATCACTTGAGAAGTGAAGTGCTACCAGTTCGAAGGGCAAAAGAGCAAAGCTGTTAAGAACTTCCAGATCTGAGGCCAGACTGTCACTGGGTCCCAGCTCCAGGGCTTTCCAGCTGCATAAAATAGGGTGGATCATTTAACATCTCTGTGCCTGTTTCCTCATCTGTAAAATGCAGATGATGGCAGAATACATCTTGTAGGGTTGTTGTGAGGGTAAAAACGAGTGCATACATTTAAAAATACGAAGAATGGTGCCTAGCGTACCGTTAGGGAAACAAATACATGTGGTGTTAATGGAACCAAATGAAACACAGAAACAAGACTGAATTTATGAGCTGATGATCTCAGAATACATATGCGTTGATTTTTTTCATAGTATTAGCAAAATGGTAAAACAAAACTAAACACACACACAGACATTCTCGAACGTGCCGGGAGTGGGTCATCCTAGCCTAAGTTGAGAAAAGAGTGCAAAGAACTGTTATTTATTAAGATATTGAGTGAATCTTGGCTCCCGCCGCTAAAAGTGAGGGCTGTACAATTGACGCCCTCTCGTTTATGACTAAAATAGTTCTGAAGGGACATCATTCAGCCAGGGAAAGGACTCCAGGCCACCGCAAACAAAAGTGCAGAACTCTAATTAGTGAGTTGATTGGGAGCTGGTGTTTATTTGCAGACATGAGCTCAAGCCAAGCATTGACTTAATCCACTGCCTGAGGGGAAGGTCTGGATTCTGGGACACTTACACCATCATGGAGTTGGACACAGAGCCCAGGTTCCTCAGCTCTCCTTGCAGTCCTGAATCCTGGATTCTTCCCTATGCCAGTTTCCAAGTTCTCTGTCACCAAAGAGATACAGGAACTTAGCGTTACGCCAGCTATGCCGCTCAGATCAGACGCAGAGAGTGTTTTGCCCTCTTGAACGACTGATGCTTATAAATAAAAGAAAAAGGCGCAAGAGGAAGGAAAGTAAGGCCCTCAATTATCCAGCAACCAGCATCATTTTCCTTCTCTCCCGTGCTCAGCCACCCGGGTTCAGACTTCGTGCGTCAAAACGCACTTGCATCCAGAAAGCAGCTGGAGAGCATCGGGAATTTTCTCAGGAACAAGCAGCTTGTTGATGAACGAGGGCGAGGTCAGAGAAAACGCAGGCAGACAATAGAGAGCCGAAATCAATGAGGTGGAAATGAATGCTTCCTCATCGTTTCAATCTGATCAGCTCAATCACGGAGCTAGAAGGTCATGAGGTAGGAAGGTCCCCAGGAAACCTAATACAATTACTGGATGATAAGATGTGATCTAGAAAGCTAATATCTTCCCCGAAGGCTGAGGCCAAATGACTCGTTTTTAACAGCCGGGAAGGAAGGGCACTGCTTTTCACATCTTCCTTTACAGGTCTGTGGTTGTTTGCCTTCTCTCTCTGCCCTATAAGGACTCTTGTTAAAAATTCAGGAAGGATGCCAGCTACCCAGGTAGACAGATCTGGAATATATGACAAATATAGTAATCTAGCACTATTATTAACAGCACGCATGTTGCTCCTGGGCTATTTTATGGCTCATTTTCAACGCACCATCCTTGTCCAAAAAAAAAGGGAAATGTATTTCTTATGTGGAGGGCAGTTATAATGGTATGCAATGAATGGGGTTCCAGTGATAAAGCAATCAACTTTTCCATGGTTGGCAGGTGAGTAAATTGGGTTTTACTAGGAGTTATTAAATATGGTTTTTGGCTGATTTACTACCTGCTGGGTTTCCATGGAAGTTGAGTATATAAATACACCAGGCCAACAGCATTAATCTTTTGTTCTTAATTCATTACTGTTTCCAACGTGCACACAGACGGGGAGCGGCCGGACTGATGAGACAGGGAAGCAGGATGCCAGTGTGGTTACTTTAACATGAATAAGGGCATCTGTGCGTGGCAGACAACGCTCTCCCTCCTGGAGTCTCCTTCGGACCAGGACTTACGGTGGTCTGGGCATTCCCCAGACAGAGGCATCCTGGGATCTTCCAGCGTGGCTTCTCCCCGCCCCTGGGCCTTTGCACTTGCTGCCTCTCAGCGAGTCTCTGCTAACCCTGGAGATCCACCTGTCCCGATATGATGGTTCCATCCCTGCATTGTGGTTTGGCTCTGCTCTTTTACTCCTGGTAAGACCACCGTGCACCCCTCCTCCCTGTCACTCTCTCATGTCCTTTTCCCTTCCTCGTCTCTGCAGGAAGACCAGTGCCAAGGAGGATGGTCAGGGCAGAGCAGATTTCCCAACCAATCCTGAGGACCGGGGTGGTAACCTTACCTGGCCTTCTGGCTCTCTTTGTCACGGTTGCTATTAAGATACTGAGCTTCTCTGGCCACCCCTCATCAGGGCCACTGTCCCGCTGTGGCTCCGTCCATCCTCGATCTGACTCCAGTTCCCAGGGCTTCTGATGCCCGAACCCTGCACTCTGGAAATCAGGGTCTAGCAGCAGCAGCCATTTCCTCCAACCTCAACTTCCTGCTGGGGTCACCTCCATCTTCCGGTTTCAAAGCAGGAGACCAAAGGTTTGGGTGAGCCTTCCCATCTTTCCCCACCAACACTCTGTCATCAGTGAGGCTATTTCAATGCCATACCCTTCTGGTGGTGTCCTTGTCCCTGCCCATGACTCGGTCGACAGGTCAACCCGCCTCAGCCACGCACACCGCTACCATTAACCCTGGCAACTCCAACATGCCACTTCAGCCTTCCAGCTTCTGACCACCACTCCCTGCCTTTCTAGCTCACCTGCCTCATTCCCTGAACCCCACAATTCTACGTCCTCGGGGACGGTCACTCTGCTGCCTCAACCACCTTGAACACCCTTCATTTTCTCACTTGCCTTTTTACGCAGCTCAAAGTCCGTCGCTTTGGTCACTCCCTCCACAATATCATCTTCCGTGATAGAATTATTAACACAACTTCATGTAATTCAGGCGTAGTCTGTGTCCACACCCGAACGGTCAACGGTGGCCAGCGTGAGAGCCCCTTGGTTTAACCGGCACCAAGGTAAGTTTATGGACAGAAATCAAAATGCTTCCTCGGGACTGCCCAGCAATCTGGAGATAGTGCCCAGCCGATTCAGTTCACTCTGTCACTCCCCGGAGCAACTACTCCATGCTTCTCTTTCCTCCTCAAAGCTCCAACACCTCGTTCTCCATCTGTATTCCCAGCCACTGACCTCGGTTCCTACATCGCTGAGGGAAGAGAATCAATTGGAAGACAGCGTCTACACTGTGCAGCCACAGCTGCTGATCTACCTGATGCTGGCCAGGCTCTCTGCCTTGGGTACTGCTGTTCCAGGGTATGACCTGGGCCTGCTGCCCTTGAAAGCCACACTCTGGACATGGGCCCTGGCCCCTATCCCCTCTCACCTGTTCCTTGCTTATGCAGTTAACTCTGCTCCCTCCCCCCACACACCCAACGAGCGCCCCGTCTACTGTTTCATTCCCATCTGTGTACCCAGTGTTTGCATTTCTCCCATTTTTAGAACACACTCCCTTCCAGGTAACCCCCCCCCCCCTGCCCATTGAAACTGTTTGGAAAAGTCATCTGCATTCACGGCCCCCATTTTCTCTCTTTTGAGCCCACTCCTAAGGGGTTTTTGTCCCCGCCGGTGCCACGAAATCGTGGTGAGTGTCACCAAAATCTTCACATCCTGTGGCCCCTTCACAGTCCTCACATCTGACAAATTTAATCATCCCCTCCTTCCTGAAATGTTTTCCTTAACTTGGTTTCTGGAACATTCCACCCTCTTGGTCTTTCCCCCACATCACTGCCTATTCCTTCGCAGTCTCATTTTCCCGGATTCCTCTCCCCTTGTCCTGGCCTGAGTGTTAGAGGGCCCAGGGTCCCGTCTTGCGGCTCTTCTCTTCTCCATGCACACGTAAACTTTCATCAGAACCGTGATTCCCGAATGAAGGATGCCACCTCGTCATGAATTCCTAACACATATTTAAGCCATGTCTAGTAGGTGCCTGAAACGTCACATACCCTAGGACAAGGGAGCGTAAGGCAAGCTGACAGGCTGCAAACACCGCACCCCCACCCTCAAGGTGGGATGTATGTGAGGTTCCTCGGGCACTCCTGGCTGCCCAAGAACAAAGGAAAGGGGAAAAACAAATGGTTAACTGATAGAGCTCATAGCCCCGCAGGACCTGAGTCTCCATCTATTTATAAATATCTTAGTAAATCACAAGAAAAAGGCAATCTTATCGATGGCCTAATCTCCAGAAACCTATAGACTCCGTTTCCTGGAGCCCCAACATCGCCCCTCCATAGTGATGTGGGAAACAAAGGCAGAAGGAAATGGCAGATAGAACTACATTTCCTCATAACCTGCAGCCCATTGACAAATACTTGAGGCTCAGAGTAAAATGTTTCTCCAAGAACTCCACTGTCTTAACGCTAACGCTTTGCCGAGGGAAGAACAACCTTAGCTTGACAATAGCCAGGCCTCCAATATCCTGTGGGTCTTAGCATAGGAAAATCTCACTGGAAACTTCCCCTGGACTTTACCTCCCCAGACTCCCAAGTGTATACCAGTCTCTCCTCATGGTCCCGGGCAGCTCTTCCTGCCCACGGGTCCTGTCCCCGTGCTTTAAAAAAATCACCTTTCACACCAAAGACGTCTTCAAGAACTCTTCCTTGGTCATCAGCTCCAGACCCCACGAACTCCACTGCCACCCCCCAAAAATCTCATCACTTCCGCAGAACGCTTGGATTCCCAACTCCTGGGGCCCCAACAAACCAACTCCTCCTCACCATAAACTCCCGTAGCGTCTTTCCAGTTGGCCAACAATCTCTGATTAAAGTCACTGTATATCCCAATCGACCAGACAGTCCTCAGGCATCCCCTCTGATGCTCAAAATTCCTGGTTTGCACAATAAATTGGATCCATGCTTCCCTTGAGTCGTCTTTTTCGCTTCTATCAATCTATCTTCTATCTATGTCCTGTTGACCCTGTGCGCTAAATATATTCCGAATCTGACCGCTTCTCACCACCTTCCCAGGGACTCCCTTATCGGGAATTATCTTAAGTTTGGTGGCTGCTATGCTCGACCCTCTGGTCTCCCTGTTCTCTCCTGCTCCCAGTTCTCTGCGTCCCACACGGCAGCCAAAGTGATCTTGGATAGTCCGCTCATGGCGATCCCCGTTCAAAACCTTCTCGTGGCTCCCCACTGCCTTGAGAACGTAAATGGCTGTGACCAGGCTGCTTCCCTGACCTTGTTTCTATGGTCTCTCGCGCCACTCCAGCCTCCACAAAGCCTCTTTGCTGTTCCTCAGCCACGCCCCCACCTCAGGGTCTGCGCTTTTGCTGTTCCCTCAGCCAGAAGGCTTTTCCCTCACATCTCAGAGGCGGCTCACCGGCTCTGTTCATTTGGATCTCTGCTTACATTTTACTTAGCGGAGGCTGTCACTATTTCTCCCTCTAATGCCTTACCTGGCTTTACTTTTACTCACACAGCCTATGATCATCACCTGTCACATGGCATTTTTTTCTCTCCAACTTGCATGCATGTGGCACACAAGATCCGTTTGTTTTGTTCACCACTAGCTGATGGGACCCTAGAAGAGTGACAAGCAGATAGTAGGGCTACTGTAATAAACATTTCCCGATAAATATTCCCCGAAGAGGGGTGCTTGGGGAGCTCAGTTGGTTAAGTGTCCGACTTTGGCTCAGGTCATGATCTCGTGCTTCATGCGTTCGAGCCTTTCGTGGGGCTCTGTGCTGACAGGGTGGAGCCTGCTTGGGATTCTCTCTCTCTCTCTCTCTCTCTCTCTCTCTCTCTCACTCTGCCCTTCTCCTACTTGTACTCTCTTTCTCTCAAAATAATAAGTAAACTTAAAAAATTCACTGAAGAAATGCATGGTTGGCTGAAAGGGTGAAGCAGCTCTCTGGTGGCCGGAATGTGTGAATTCGTTTTAATGGTGATAATAATTAATAATGATGATGATGTTGTGTGCCTAATACTTGGCCTTCATATTTAATCCTCCTAAAAACAAAAGGATTGATGTTATCAATCCTTTTGATAACATACAGGGAATGACAGCACAGAGAGGCTGGGGCTCGTGCCCAGGGTCACATGACTGGCAAGTGGCAGAACTGCTTTTGGTCCCCGACCGGCTAACTCCAGGGGCCCAGTTCACGGCTGGAACGCTACAAGGCCTCCCCGGTGTAATTGTCACTTAACATGCCACGGATGGTCGCAAAGGAGAGAACCCGGTACGGATTCTTGTCAGCGGTGACCTGATTTATGTCACTTCTATCTCTCCCGTGGAGTGAACTTCCCAAGCGTAGAGACTTTGCTGGATGTTTCGTTGACTGTGCAACCAAATGCCTCAACTCTTCCCTCCCCGGCCACCAGCACGCTGCAGATATAGCTTTTCCCTGACCATGTGCCAATGAGAGCCTGGCCCAGGGCACTGAGGGACACCAGCCATTACCTGCAGCACCCGCGTGTTTCTTTCCAGGGCCTCAGAACACTCAGCAGCTTGCGATTTCTCTGTGCTCCGGGCCACCTTCAGCAGCTTGTGGACTCACTGGGCCCTTCTGCCTGGACCATCGGTTTGACCCACGTCCTCGGTGCCTGGCCCCCTTCTCACAACCATTCCGAAAACAGAACACCTGTCCCTACGTGCCAATTGGCCAGCCAAACAAGGAAACCAAACTTCCTCGCTCAGACCCGTTTACCTCCTTTTCTCCCTGGGGAGACGCCTGCTCCACGGACTCAAACCCTGAGGTCTGTGCTCATTGGAAGCCCAAAGCACCGCCTCTCCTGGAAAGTCTCATCCTTGACCATGGACCTCATCCTGCACTCAGGTTGCTCTCACTGTTGTTATAACAGCTGTTTTATTATTATCATTGCAGCGGATTTTGTAAAGCGCTCCATAGAGCATTTCAAATAATTTTCGCAACTGCCCTGTGAGATGGGCTCTATTTTACCAAGGGGAAATTTGAGGTTTAGAGAGGTTTAGGAAATTGCCCCAGGTCACCCATGTCGCGGGTGGCAGTGGTAGGACTCAAGCCTAGGCGGCCTGCTCTAAAAGCCCACCACCCTGCTTTTCAAGTGTCCCTTACTAGGAGCTGAACTAAACGTCCCTTATTACGAAGGGATGACTCACCCCAGCTCTCCTGAGGGCTCTCCAGAAGCCTTACCCAACACCTACCCAGTCTTGGGCTCTGCTTGTACCATAACAGTTGGGGTTGGGAGACTCTAACCTGCCATGGATCCAAGGCAGATCTATGGCGGACCGTGCCCAGCATCACTAGGTGGGCTCTTTGGCCCTGGCCCCATGGGTGTCTCACCTTTGGTTTCCTCAATAATACCTGACACATGGTAGGTGCTGCAGGATTTTGTTGAATGGGTCATCATCAGCTCATTGGAGGGAGTTATTTGTCATAAAACATACTTTAGAAAGGTAAAGGTAAGACTAAGTGCTAGGACTGAGAAGAATTATTTGAGAGAAGTGAGAAAAAGTTGGAAGAGGCCCCATAAATCACAGCCGCATTCTTTTTACCTACGTTGTCCTTCTTTATTTTATGTCCCCGGCACCAAACAATTCATCATTCCTGTTTCATGCTACGCGCTACAAAAATAGCATTTGGCCCACAATTTGAATGGGAGATTGTTCAGAAAGGATAGCAAAATGTCGAACCATCTGAGTTCCTGAATTTTCCATACTGCCCGCCCCCCTCAGGTGTCCTTGACCTGCACCGACATAAAAAGAACAAGAGGAAGGGAACTTGGGGGGAGGGGGGCACTTTTTTCTGAAATTTAGTAGGAAAGTTGAATGTGGGTTAATGTCTGTCTCATCTTCCTCTATGGCCCGGCACAAGGCACCGGTAGCCAGAAAACCCTAGATCAGCTTTCCCCTCGTGTGTGTGTGTGTGTGTGTGTGTGTGTTGATGAGGGAGTGGGCAGGTGGAGGGCACATAGTGTCTGTGAGGAAGGCCAGAGCTGAGCTATGACACATCCCGAACTAATATCTGCAGTGGAGTGTTGGGTTGGGGGTAATGGTGCAGACAAGGCATTGAAAAGCAAAATGCTTTGAGAAGAAAGCATTTGCAAGCGACTGGATTGCACCCCCTCCCTCACTCAAATCTTTTCAGGAACCCATTGAGTGATTAGAGTGTTTGCTTTTTATTTGGAAATGAATACATGGAAACCATTTGTCAAAGAAGATACTTCAAAATCTACCCCCTGCCCCCAGAACCCTCTTTATACTCTGAAAAACCCTCTTTATGCTAAATTAAAGATTGGTTTTTCCTTTGAAAAGCAGCCTTCTCTTTCAGTAAATAATTATGGCCTGCATATCCACAGTGGACGACACTTGGGGAGCCCATTGTCACTCCCCGCTTTGCCTGTGACTGTCAGCAAGGGCTCAGCCAACGACCACCACCCTGTCCATGCCCCCACCAACGTGGTCATACTCATCCTCAATTCTCCAGTATTTCCTATGCCCCAGAGATCAGGCTAAGAGCTTTACCTACAGAAGTCCCGCTTAAAGCTCACGGCAACCCTATTTAGCTGTTATTTTTCCCATTTTTAAGGATGGGGAAATGGAAGAAAAGTGGCTGGGTGGGAATTCAAACTCCGGTTGGTCGGAGGCTAAAATTCATCTCTTCAGTATCATGAACCTCAGGGCAGGACCACACCCATAGGATGGAGGGCATGTGGGCACCAGACAGAAGGAGGAGGAGTCAATACAACCCACTGGTCTGGAACTTCCCAAGCTGTTCCTTTGGGCTCTGGAGCTGATAAGGACAATCCCATAGTAGCCCTCCCTGTGGCTAGTATGGCAGCTGCAAAATGAGTAGAACCACAGTGACAGCACGGGGCTGTCCTCTCCGGTCCGGGGCTCTGTCTCTCCCAGGCATGGCAAACACACTTCCTATGACTTCGGAGGTAAATTCACGTTTGCCGTGGCACCGCTTCCCTGACCCTCACTCTACCCAAGTGGGGAGAAAATGACACTCGGGACAGGATACTGCTCTTACTTATCTCATCCCTCCCTAAGTGTTCTGCTCAAAATAAAAGGTCTGCGATTGTTTTCCAAGGTGATTGTGATTGTCCCTGCTCCAAACTCACAGGTGGTGTCGATACGAGATGTCTCGCCTCTAACCCCAATGTCATTCTTTCTGGCCGCTCCTCTCTCACCCGGGGAAATTGACTGCCTATCTGGGCTCTTTATCGGGTGGGAGGTTGGATCTCAATGAAAGCAAGGGGAAGACATCACAGAGGAGCAAGACGAACTGTCCCCGGGAAGCCAGTACGAGCTACAGACAAATGCCATGGGTTTTTAATCTGGACTCTCGGGTTGGCATCCCTCTGTCTTTCTGCAAAGGTCTAACTCACGCTTTGGCGCCCTAAGCCTTCCATCTCGCCACCTCCTTGCTGTCACCTCGGACCTGCCCGCTTCGTCCCTTTGCTTCTCCCTTTATTTATTTTTTTATGTAATTATTTATTTATATTTTTATCTGTAGAGGATCTCACAGGTTCTCTTGCAGTTCCTCAGGAATGCGTGTGGCTCTGTGTCCCGGGCATCAGAAGAGTAGACGCTTTTGGAGAACGGCCACCCTCCTTGCTCCATACTTGCTGAGAACTCTCCCCATCACTCATGTCTCTTGCTGTCCATTTATTAACACAGGTACCAGTGCCATCTTTCATCCCCCATACCACTGGTTAGACAAGGGCGATCACCCCACACTGTCTAGAAGGACTCTCAAGGACCCACCTCTAGCCGGGCCCTTTGCACAAGGAAAGTGTCTGCAGGGCCAAGAGGAATATCTACCTGGACCCCATGATCACCCATCACACTCCAGGTACCTGGATACCAAAAGTTCCCGCTCAAATGTCCCTGAGCCCTTCTTGGACCTTGTGCCCAGGGCCATCTTCCTGAGGCCACTCTGCTCCCCGCACGCTCACCTCTGGTCTAAGGTGTGGCTACTTCTGGAGGTGTGGACAGAACCAGGACAGGTGGGCAGGGGGCATTCTCATAGCTGCGTGTGAGGATGTTTGTGATTCGGGAAGAGCCAAGCACGGGGAGAGAAGCAGGAATATCGGAGGGGAAGGTGTTGGTGGCACAAATTCAAAATTACTGCCCAATCTTCCACGTCATTGTTATAACAGGGACTTAATTCACCTACTGTAAAATTCACCCTCTCAATGTGTACAATTCAATAATTTTTCGTATATTCACGAGGTCGTACAACCATAGTCATTGCCTAACTTCAGAGTATGTCATCACATCAAAAAGAAACCTGATACCCAGGAGCAGCAACCCTCCTGGCAGCCACCAGTCTCCGTGTGCCTATGGGTTTGCCCGCCCAGGGTGTTTCACACACACGTAATTGAACAACGTGTGGTCTTTTGTTATTGGCTTCTTTCACTTGGCATCATGTGTCCCAGGTTCATCCATGTTGTAACAAGTGTCAGTTGTTGGTCGACGGATATTGGGGTTATTTCTACTTTTTGGCTCGTATGAATAATGGATAAGCCATTCGTTTTTGTGTAGACATATGTTTTCAATTCTCTTGGGTATATACCTAGGAGTGGAATTGCTGAGTCATAGAATTCTCAGTTTAACTTGTGAAGAATTTCCAGACTGTTTTCTCAAAGTAGCTGAACCATGTCATATGCAGACCAGCAATGTGTGGGGGTTCCAATTTCTCCACATCCTCACCAACATTTGTTATTGTCTGTCATTTTTATTAGAACATCTTAGCGGAGCTGAAATGGTATCTCATTGTGGTTTTGTTTGTACTTCCTTAATGCCTAATCACATTGACCATCTTTTAATATGTTTTGTGGCTATTTGTGTATGTTCTTTGTAGAAAGAACCATTCTGATCCTTTGCCCATTTTAAAAATTGGGTTATTGGTTTTTTTTATGGTTGAGCTATGAGAGTTTTTTCTTAAATAATAAATTCTGGATACTAGAATATGTCAAATATGTGATTTGCAAATATTGTCTTCCATTCTGTGAATTCTCTTTTCGCTTTTTGATGGCATCCTTCAGAAAATGAAAGGTTTTAATTTGGATGATGTCTAATTTGATCTATGTTTTTTCTTTTGTTGCTTGTGTTTTCACTGCCACATTGAAGAAACCATTGCCCAAGCTAAGGTCACATCTAGGTTTTCTTCTTATTCCAAGTCATGTTGAAAGAGCAAAGGTCAGGAAAGAAGGGAGGGACTTATTTTACTTATCAGTTTATTCTTTTAATTGAGGTCCTGTAAATATTTTGGCATATGGTATATGTCCCTCCATTTGTTCCAAGACCTGAAAAGCTGACAGCGGATCTTCGTGTTTGGACAAAGAATTGTCCACAATGTTCCAAAGTAATGGACCCACTGACTTTGATTTCCCACTGGAGACTTCTCATTTGGTCTCCCTTTGAGTTCCCTGAACTCACTGAACCCAGACCCCTTTCCTCTCCTGACCATCATTATGTCTGGTAAATTTCACAATATCTATTTGAATTTTAAAAGCAAAGTATATTTAAATTCCAGTTATAATTTATATTATCATACAGATGGCCCTGATTTTGAGGTCAACTCAGTGACTCTTTTTTAGATATACGTGTATTTTCTACACGTTCTTATGATCTGAATGTTTGTGTCCCCCTACAATTCGTGTGTCGAAACCTTAGTCCCTCACCACGTCCACCAGGTGAGGACAGAGCGAGAAGCCAGCCATCTCTGAACCAGGAAGCAGGACCTTCCCGGACACTGAGTCTGCCAGAGCCTTGATCTTGGATTTCCCAGCCTCCAAGACTGAGAAATAAATTTCTGTCGTGTATAATCTTCCTGGTTTGTGTACCCTGTTATAGCAGCCCAAACAAACTTAGGGCAGGCATCCACCGTGCAAAAAATGCAGGTAAGTCACCAACAGAGTGGCCACGATGCTGCCCAACCTGGAGAGCTTTGGAACCTGCGACCGAGGTCTGGAGAAGCTTCCCAGAGATCAATGAAGTCATGGAGAAGAAAAGTGAATATTTTGGAAGGGTATGGGTAGAAAGAGACTTCGATTGTAGAAGAGTCAGAATTAAAGCCACCAGCCCAGTCCACGGACAACCCAGGGTTGTCGCTTCCTCCAAGGTGTTGCTGGCTGCCCCACTCTGGCCTTCTCCTTTGCTCACATGCCCATGTCATTCATAATCTCCAGGGATCGCATAAAGTTCGAGACAGTCCAAACAGTCTCCTATGGATGACTTTTTGCCGGGGCAGGTGCGCACAGGGGCCTGAAATTCTCAGTTCCTGCTTCCGCCCACCTCTGGTGAATAGGTGGCAGTGTGACAGGTGGCAATGTGACAGGTGGCAATGTGGCTGCCCCTTGCTCCTCCCTGGCATCAATCTTATTTCCTGTTGTCTATTGAGGCTGGAAAGCAGGAATTAGATGGGCACGGTGACAGAGCTGTTCATTCCACAGAGCAAAGCAGTGACCAATGTTTTACGAAGCCAAGTTCTAGCAGATTCCTCCATAGGCTGAATCATCAAATCGAGGTATTAAAACCTAATCGTTCATCCTCAGCCAGGGTCTTCAAAATGCACGTTATTCGTGCATGGTGTTTTTCTACATAAACAGAGGTACAGGATCCGTGCAGGCAAGGATTTCAATTCAGCTGCATTTGGCCTTTGGAAGCGTTTACTCGGTTTTAATGCCCGAGACTATCAGGTGCCAGTGAAGACAGGATTAACATCTTACAGATTGCTTGCTCCCCTCCGGGCGTGATTCAGTTACGAAGGACATATTGCTAGGGAGCGCCGAGCACCAACTAGAGGAAACAGAGGTAAAAGTGTACATGGCCAGGTCAGTGTCACCGATGCTGGCCTCCAGGGGCTGCTGACCCCGAAACCGGTTTATCAGCTGAAACTCGGAGAAACCCTGTCCCCACCAGGTGAAGAGCCAGGTGGGACAAAACGCAAAAACGCCTCCTGTACTGCGGAACGAACGGCTCCAGCTCCCTGGAGCCTTAATTAAAGTTAGAAGATCCCCTTCTCTACCAATCCCACCCCGTCAGGGGGTGGCTCCAACCCTCCTGTGGTTTCCGATTGCAAAGCAGACCATTTATTTCGTGGCAGACAAAAATGTTGCAAGGGGAACAGCGGGACCAGACTGTAAAACCACAGTAATAGAGTTTCCGGTGCTAGATAGCTCAGACTCGGGACTCTCATCATCTGTCCCCAAACAGAGTGGTATATCCTATTTAAGTGAATTTGCTTTTCCTGTAAGCACAAACCTCGTATCTCTTCCGGTTATTGTTCAATTCAGCGCGTCAGTCCAAAGCTAATTGACCTTCAGAGTACAGATTTCTTCCTAGTTCTTTCCTAGGGGTATTCACATTAAACAAGTGCCGAACTATAGCTCAGGCGGCACGAAACTATTGCTTCAAAGCAGGTGTCTGAATAGTGTCTTTTCTCAGGATCAGGCAATGGAGACACACAGACTCTAAAGGACTTCTCAGGACTGAGTGCATTTGCTCAAGAGCTACTGCCTAGATTTCGCATTTGAAGCCCTATATACTTTACAAGACCCCGGGGGAGGGGGGGGGGGACGGTTCCTGTCTGCCCACCCGCCACACGCTGGTGCTCCCCTGCACTGCCTTCTGGGATATTGGCCCCTGCGAGGGCGCCCGTTTCACAGACCCTGTTGATTGGCTGGGGGCAGGTCACCTGACCAAAGATGAGCCAATCAGAGGCCTTCCCTGCAATTTTTGGGAGCCGAGTCAGTGCTCTCTGATGGTGGAACAGAGATGTGAAAGTTGGAAGTTGTTGCGGGCTTTGGTTTTGGACACATGGAAGGATTGGGCTCCAGAGGAAGAGATGAAACCTCTGAGAAACGAGGAGAAAGTTCTGGGAGCATTTAAACCCCTGAGTCTAGGAGGGCCCCCAGGCGCAGCTGTATTCCCTTCCTTCAGTTAGCTTATGTGAGGCCCTCCGGCATCCTTATGCAAACTTCCCCATTTTGCCTAAAACTGGGAATCCTGCTTCTTGAACCCAAAGTAGCTCTGATCGTTTTACACGCCTGATCTCATCCTGTCAGGCAGGTATCATTACCTTCCCTGATTTTGGAAAGAATGAAAATGAGGCTCAGAGAGGTTAAGCAGGTATGTAAGAGTCACAGAGCTTTTGTAAAGCAAAATCAGGACTCGACACTGGTGTGACCCTCAGGCCCAGGGTTTCTGACCGTACTTGCCCCATGTCCCGAGAAGACCCATGGACCCCAGCCGGCATCGTACAATCCTTGGTTCTCTAACTGTGACAGCCGTGCAAGCTTGGGCCGGGATGCCTTTGGGAGTGTCACAGTCATAACAAAGAAGGTCTATTCCCTTAGCATGCTGCCCCATCAGCCTCATGTACAGAGAGTTGTCTCCAGCTCCTGCCACTGTCACTTAGACTTTAATTCATCAGCCTGGCTGCAGACGGTGTCATCCACCGGGATTTCACTGGTTATTAACTATCTCCAGCGTTCTCACCCGGGGGCTTGCGCCAGCTGACTTAAACTTCGGATGAATTATGCGCTATCCACCTGGCACCCCCTCCCTGGGCCAGATCTTTCCGACACCCCAAAGACGCAGGCCCTTCCTGTGCCCACATACTTGACCCGGTGTTTCAAACTCAGCCGCGAGTTCTCAGTGTTATCTTCCGTTCCAAAGACGCGGCAGGGGTTTGTCAAAGCAGAGCCAAAGCTGCAGCTGCCTGGGCAACGGCCATGCTTGCCCTGATGTCCCTTGCTCTTCCTCCCCCTCCAGGGAACATCGGTGACGTCCGCAGCCACAGAGCAACACAGCGTCGCACGGTCACAGCCCTGCAGGAACTGACGAAAACCACCTTGGGACAGGTGGCTTTGAGGGACAAAATGGAAACCTGCCGACAACAAAGCCATCAGCGAAAGCCCGACTTGTCCTTGGTTCCTCTCTCTCTTTCTGATTGGGAATCTAGCTTGAGACCCAGGCAGGGGCTGGCCAGCCTCGCTATTTGGGGCCCTCCAGAGCCACCAATTAAGACTGGTAGGGCTCAGCCCAGGAAAATAAAACTCGGGTTTTTTTGTTTTTGCGGATCCTTTTTCTTTTCCCTAAATTCTATATCGAGGAAAATAAGGATTAGCCACACACATTCAAGCAAAGAAGATGATATTGTAAATAAAAAAAAAAAAAATTTGAGAACAATAATAAAAAATATTTTATTTAGCTCTGCTTTCTCCACGGAACTCTGGGTACTCCTGTGACCCTCCACACATTAACACTGGGGAAAGGTGACGCCTGACCACTCTGACTTCATTTTTATAGGTGTGTCCTCCAGGACTGAGACCCAGAGCAGGCTAACAGTGGAGGTAATGGGAGAGACCACGTCCCTCAGTCAAAGACTCTTGTCCATTCAGAGACACGTCTGTGTATGTCTGGGAGCCTTTTACATATGAAACGCTCCAGTGAAGGACTCAGTCCTGAGACTCCCACTGGGTTGACTCTGTCCAGGCCACGTGTCCAGGCCAAGAGCAAGACACTTGTCCTTGTTCGCACCACGATCTCGATATTTTCCTTATAGTCGTAGAGTTGAACGTGCTTGGACAAATTATAATCGTCCGTCAGAAAGCTAGAGCCTTACTCTCTCAGCTGTACTCAAAGGGAAGGAAACACAGCGAGTTGGTGCCAAGATAGAGATTAGAATGACAAAGCCATGTGGCCTTAAGCGAGGACATCCAGAAGACAGGACACTAGATTTCTTGGTGATATTTCGAGAAGTGTTTAGATCACTCACAACCTAAATGATCTACGGGAAGTTCAAGAACCAAAAGCCCCTCCTTTTTCTTTTTAAGTTTATGTATTTAGTGTGTGTATGTGTGTGTGTGTGTGTGTGGGAGAGAGAGAGAGAGAGAGAGCAAGTGGGGGAGAGGCAAAGACCGAGGAGGAGAGAGAATCCCAAGCAGACTCCGTGATGTCAGCGTGGAGTCCAACTCATGGCCCCACAGACCTTGAGATCATGACCTGACCCGAAATGAAGAGTCAGACGCTTAACCGACTGAGCCACACGGGCGCCTCCAAAGGTCCATCTTCTTTAGCCAAACAATCAAAGAACAGGGATTTTCTGAGTTCTCACTGACCAAATCTTTTAGAGCTCTTACAACTCCCAGCCTTCAGAGGTATAGTGTCCTCTCTAACCTTCCATCTTTAGACATGACTGAAAGAATGATTTGAACCAAAATTTCTGACATATGCATGCCCTTGACTTTGATAATGCAGTCCAACCTCATTTGCACAGAAATAGAAAATAGGGAGATCAGGCAAGAGGCCTGTTACAGGAAGGCTGTGGGGAGTCGGAAGCGGTAATGATAACTGGTTACATTTATTGAGACTTCTGTCGTGCCATGCCTTGGGTTGTCTGAAGAATTTCACATGCAGAAGTCATGTAATGCCCTCTGTAACTGTGTGAGGAAACCGTGTGAGACACATCCACGTGTTTCAGATGAGGTACTGGGCGAGGCATCTGAAATGGGACTTGTTCTATAGAAAAGGAAATTTCCAAAGTTGAATTTCAGTTACGTATGGGAATCAATAATGGTGGGCATCAGAAGACACAGAGAGTCAAGGGAAAAACAGTCAAGGCCAGATACTCTGGGAGTTTCAAGGAAGGAGCTGACGGGAGTTCTGTCCTCAGGGGTGAACAACCGTCAGGACTAGCTGTGTGCAGACAATTCTTCTGGATGAGTCCTACAGATGGTCTTCATCATCTTGAATTCGCGTAGATGTTTATCTAGGCCCGAGAGAGGGGAAGACACAGAATCCAAAGCAGCCTCCAGGCTCTGAGTTGTCAGCACAGAGCATGATGCAGGGCTTGAACTCACGAACCTTGAGATCATGACCTGAGCCAACGTCAGATGCTCAACCAACTGAGCCACCCAGGCGCCCCCTATGCTGTATCAGTTTTAACAGCTGTAACTGAGAAGGGGTCCTGAGCAGTTAGTGGACTTGCTTTGGACCCTGAAAAATGGTCAGGAGGCAAAGAACAGATATGCTAGGAGAAGGGGAGCGTGAGTAGCAAGAAAAAGATGCGGGCTGGGAGGTGGGAATGATAATACCGGGGCATGGAAGGGGTAGAGGATAAGCAGGGGAGAGGGGGAGTCGGGGAGCTGGGGCTGAGGACAGACTGACTTGGTCATTTCCCAACAACCCAACTTATAAATTCATCTAGAAGTAGATCCGCAGAGAAAGGCAGCTGGCCAATAGCTAGCAGTTGATCAGGCAGGCGCTGCCTCCTGACGTTGTTACCTCGGAACTTCCTCAGGGCTGTGACTGGGGTGGCTGCGAGGTGAGTCCAATACCCTCCATCTTTGCGAGAAAGGGTTGACGCCCTAGACCCTGGAGGGAAACTCTTGGTTCTTGGAAAGAGACTTGGCTGAGAGGTGTGACTGAAAGACAGTAGAGATGCTGGAAAAACAAACCGACAAACCAACCCAAACCATCAACACGCACACACGGCTTCTCACATTAGACTACTGTTCCGTACATTCCTAGATGAGGTACCTCATCAATGGCCTGGTATCTAGTAACCCTTCCTGCTTTGGCCTCTGTAGGCTTTCTGACCTCAAGCAGGCCTTGATCTCACACTCAGGAAGGAGGGGGTAGCACAGGGTTGAAATAACACCAGTCATCTCTCTGACAACTTCATGGCCACATCTACCACCCCCAAGTGCTGGTGGAATCCCCTGAGTTCTCAAGACACCTCTCAGACCAGAGCAACATTTTTTTTTATGGTATATCGCACCTGAGGAGAAGAAGGGCTTTTGGAGACCTCTGTGTGTCCTGGGCAGGCAGGTGACTGCGGAGCTGTGGAACCAGGCAGAAGGCCAAGTGGGGTGGCTGTGTACCATTCTCCTGGGGCAAAAAAAGGGCCTCCCTTGGCTCCGGGGTCCAAGTACACTGACTGCATTTGCAAATGGCCAAGCTGGTATCTTGTATGTTCCCTTCCAATTCTGGAACTCATGAGGCATGGTCCCCTGGAGCAGGGGGGGCAGTTGGTGAGTTTGGAGACAGCTCCTTATGAGAATCCCCGTGAAGATCCTCGGGAGGCTAGAGAGAGGGAAGCTGGGTGCACCGGACGCCGATCGCTTCTGGAATTGTGGAGAGCTCAGTTTCCCGAGAATATCATTGATAAATATGTGTGTTTGTTTCTGGGAGAATTTGCAGAACATCACAGACATTGTCTCAGCGGATGACTCACAACCTGCGTCAGAGAAATCTGCCACCGAGCTGGTATTCTGAGTCAAATTTTATAGTTAGAGATGATGGGGCATGAGGAATTTAGGAAAAAAGACGGTGACAAATCGAATGAAAAAGCTCATGCTTTCCGTCTCTCTGTAGAGCGCAATTGTCTGGATGAATTTTTTATAATACATTTAAATCCCATACGCATATTCTCTTTTGTGTATAAATATGTGCATAGATAGACATAAACACATGTGTTTCTTGGGGTTTCCTAAGGTCGTTTCTTTTGTGAGCATGTCACTCCATGCTCGATTACCATTCACAGTGTGGACTGGTAGGTAAGAACAAATATTGCCCTTGTTGGAAGCGTCACTGTCTTCTTTCTCTATTTTTTTTTTTAATTTTGGGGAGACCGCAAGCAAGGGAGGGGCAGAGAGAGGGGGACAGAGGATCGAAGCAGGCTCTGTACTGACAGGCCGACAGCAGTGAGGCTGAGGTGGGGCTCGAACTCACAAACTGCGAGCTCATAACCTGAGCCGAAGTTGGGCGCTCGACCAGCTGACCCACCCAGGTACCCCGAAGCATCGCTGTCTTAAAGGCTTTGGTGAATCTCATCATATTCTCAACTGACTGGTAGACGGATCTAGTTAAAGGTAGTTTTCCTAAAATATCTATCACCTTAATTGCCAGTCTGCTAAGCTCTTATTTCTGTATGTTGGAATAATCTAGAAGTGAAGTCATACCATCCACTGAGCTGCAACCTCCTGATGGTTCTCCCTGCCACTCCCCCAATTCTTCACAGCTTCTCATTCTCCTGTCCCCGGGGCACCCCTCACCACAAGGATAAAGGGAATAAACAAGCTTGGGCAGCAGAAAGCTGAGGCTCCCCGTGAACTTTTGTTGCTGAGCTGGTTCTCAAAGGGGCATCTGTGAAGTGCCGTTAGACTTGGGTCCGTGGGGCCTGTTTTGCCAATTGCCACTTCCCCCCACGAAAAAAAGCAAGGAAAGGGCAGAGGCTCTGATCTCTCGGAGTGATACCTCCTCACACCCACCGCCAAGTCAACACTCCTAACTCCTTCAGTTGTGCAAAAAGTGTGAACTTCTGGGGCCCGCAGGGTGGCCCGGCTCAAAGATCAGGACACACACACACACACACACACGCACGCAGGGCTTGTAGACTAAGACCTCTCTATGGTGACACTGGCTGTAAAGGTTTGCTCCCTTACAAAGAAAAAACCCCGGGGATAAATTTCTGCTTTAAATCCCTAAATTGACCACATGGGCAGCCCTCCATAAATGTCCCTGGGTCTTTTTTCTTCCTAATGAAATGTATTCGTGTCCTGCCCCTTTCCGCACAGTGCCTGAGACAAGCCTTTCTAGACTGAGTATCTTGAAATACACCGTCATAAAACATAAATCTCACTTCCACAGCCTGACACATTATCTAGGTGACAAACGCCTTCTCCCCTGGAGAATCTCACACGCAGAGACACGTTCAGTGACTTAGTCTAAAGGCTGCACGCCCTGGGGTATGAGGCTCCCTGTCCCCACACTCCTCCCTGGGTCGTTAAAAGCTACCTGCTAACCTTGCTTCACCAAGTATCTGGACTCTTGGAGGCACAGGTGCTGCTCTGGGCACCGGGACGCTGTGATGATTGGGCAGGATCCCTGGCAATGGTTGGAGAGAAGGACAGAGTGTGGGATTCTACAGCACAGCTTGGCCACGTCATGGGATGAGAGGGCCTTTAGGAAGAGGTGGGGGGGTGCGGTGCAGGGGACGAGCAAACACTGTTGACTCCCCTCACCCAGGCTGAGGCAGGCTTCCTCAGTGACCAGCCACACAACCCATGGCAGGTCCCCAGCCTCCCTACGTCTGTGAAATAGGGTTAAGAAGGGTACACGCCGTGGGGGGTTCCCATGAAGATTCAATGAGAGGAGTCACATAAACTGGTCTCCGAGGGCGTGATCAGCCCTCCACGAGCGTTTGGGCCAGCTGACGTGCTACGTGCGTGGTACGGTCTCTTTGTAGTAAGACGCGATGCGGGGTAGACAGGTTGAGTGCTGGGGCTGTGTCATCCATGCTCACGACTCTCTAGTACTGCTTCTGGCCTCTGCAACCCTTGCTGGGCACCCCAAGTTTCACATCTCAAAACCCTCCCAATGATTTTTTCCTACGTGCTGAGATCAGGGTAGGGTGGAATCCAATGCGGATCTAATGGGCTCTTCTGCCTTCTGGAACCCGCCCCCCCTGCCCCCACTTGCTCTGGCCATCTCTATGACACACCGGATGAGCACCTTTCGCTTTCAATCACGCCACTGTCATCGCCACCGCCACGCCCCTGTGACAACAACAACAATCCACCATACAATTCATGAGATCGGAAGGCTTGAGGATACATGGTGGGGAAGTGGCGAACCTGATAGCGTTCAACTCTCTGCCACCTTGTTGGCACACACCCTCTCCATCCCTCTCTCTCCCCCCTGGGCCCCTTACCCCCTTTCCATGTTATCCCTGGAGAATCACCTTCTTCTTGCTCTATTGTGCAGAGTTTTCCTGCAAGAAATTCTCCTGATGTCTCCCAATGAGTCAGAAGACCCTGAAGGACACGGGGGTGTATTCTGTTTGTGCTTCACAGTACCGAGGCCCTGCTAAGTTTGCTGTGCTCACAGTGGGTGCTTAGCATGCATCGTGGTTGAACAGAAGGTTCCCCTCCTTGAAGCCCTGTGTGCAGAAAGAACTCCAGCCCCACGTTTATAATCTAACGTAGCACCTCTAATTCGTTCTGGAACGGTCTGGAGTTGTTCTCATTGATGCAGTGTCTTGTTAAATATTATTGCCAAATTGGAGAGCACATCTGAGGACAGCAGAGGGCTAATGCGGTCCCCACCAGTTCGGGCGCAGGGAGACTCTGAGAAGTTCTGTGTCCTGATGGGACTTAGGGGTGTAACGGATGTGTTCGCTAAGCAAGGCTCTTCCCTTCCCTGTGGTTCTGGGCCCAGCCTCTGTAAGAGCAAGGACTCCTTGTAGGTAGAGATGTCACACACACACACTGACCGCCCCCAGGCCTGCCGGCAAGAAGCATCCTCCTGTAACATCTGCTGAAGAGGCAGCCTAAGCAGCCATGTTTCCTGACCCTCCCTTCTTCCACTGCGGGCTTGGCCAGGGCTCTGCCCCTGACTGGTGGCCACAATGTGGCTTGGTGACACGCAGAGACGGTCTTTTGGAAAATGAATCTCCTGTCAGCTGGGGGAGCAAAAGCTGAGCACGTTGAAGTGGAGAGAGGACTGGAGAGCCCAGGAGGAGCTGTGTGCAAGCATTTACAGGGCTCCACAACAGTGCAGGGCAGAAAGAGCCTGGCAGGGGATGGAGGGGGAAGGGGGCGGTGGAGAGCAGTGAGACACCTGACTCGGTTCCCCGAGGTGGGCCCAAGGCCCACGTGAGAGGCGGAAAACGAGGAGAAGGATGGGCCCCAGAGATGGTGAGGCGGACATCTGTCTCCCTTCCAGTTCTCAGCCCTCACCTGTCCTTAGAGGCACCCCCTTTGTCAATAGGTCAGCGGAAATTCTTTCTCTGAGAAGTCCCCAGAAGGAAGCTGCTAGAGAGCC
This sequence comes from Felis catus, assembly GCF_018350175.1. NCBI lineage: Eukaryota > Metazoa > Chordata > Mammalia > Carnivora > Felidae > Felis > Felis catus. Next base: position 16,223,976 of record NC_058378.1, read on the forward strand.
CATTGAGGTCAAGGACCAGCAGTGCCTCTCCATGTTTCACAACACTCTGATTTTCTCACCCCAACAACCCCCTGACAAGGGGAGCTTTGTAACCCTGCCCAACAAGGCAGAGCTGGTCCTCAGAAAAGAAGCATCCACAGCCATGCCACACAGTGCCCATCCCAGAATTGGAGTGGGGCCTGGGTGTTTTTACTGAGCTACACTGGCCCTCTGGCATGACCAGGGACCTCAGGCTGTTCCTCTCTCTACTCAGGGGTGGATGAGGACTGGGATAGGCTCTCAGCTATTCAGCAATGCCATCAGGCTGGACGCTGCCAGACAAGAGCAGACCTGTCTTTCTTTTTCCACCCAGAGCAGGTGGGCAGGGCAGGGCAGGGTTTCAGCTGCCCTTTCATCAGACAAGTCCAGCACGTTGGAGGTGAAGTGCTTCTCCCCAGTTAAGCTTGGCTCAAAGTCAAACGGAAACACTCATCTTTCTTTATAGCCTATCCTCAAAGGCCCAAGGCCCAAGAGTACATTGCTCATCCTTCCCAGCATGGGAAGATTTCAGAGAAGCCAGCACTGAGCCCAGGGGGAAAATGTGTGTGTGTGGCTATAGCAGGAAGGATCAGACTGGGAGGACAGAACTTCAGAGCAGACGGGTCAGCCATTATGGATGGATAGGTGGATGGGTGGATGGTGGATGGATGGATGGATGGGTGGGTGGATGGGTGGATGGATGGATGGGTGGATGGTGGATGGATGGATGGGTGGATGGTGGATGGATGGATGGGTGGGTGGTGGATGGATGGATGGATGGATGGGTGGATGGTGGATGGATGGGTGGATGGATGGATGGGTGGATGGTGGATGGATGGGTGGATGGATGGATTGGTGGATGGATGGATGGATGGATGGGTGGATGGTGGATGGATGGATGCATGGATGGATGGGTGGATGGTGGATGGGTGGATGGATGGGTGGGTGGATGGTGGATGGATGGATGGATGGGTGGATGGGTGGATGGTGGATGGTGGATGGTGGATGGTGGATGGATGGATGGGTGGATGGTGGATGGATGGGTGGATGGATGGTGGATGGATGGATCAATGCATGGATGGATGGGTGGATGGATGGATGGGTGGATGGTGGATGGATGGGTGGATGGATGGATGGATGGACAGATGGGGAGCCAGGAGTAGGAAGGGCAGAAGGAGAGGAATGAAGAGGGGGAAGGGAAGGAGGGAGGGAGAGGAAGAAAGAAAGAAGAGGAGAGGTAGGACAGGGAGGGGGAGGAGGACGAACAGAATCTAGAGAAGACAGCTGAGGAAAGGCAAGGAAGGACGAAGCAGGTTTGTGAGAAAGTGCCTGGCACTGGGTGGGGGCGGGGTGGGCATGGGACTGTGGTGACACCTTCTTTCCAGGAGAACTAATTGGAGCTGTCTGGCCTCTGTCCTGATCTCACCACCCTTTACCTTCTGTGTCACTCTCAGTGCTGTTCAGGGGAAACACACAAACTCTGTTAGGAGAAAACCAGCTCCCACAACCTCTCCAAGGGGGAGAGAAAGACGAGCCACTCAAACTTCAGATTGGCTTCTGGGTGGAAAACAGCCCTTCCACTGCCCTTTCCGTCCGGGCCTGCTAAGTCAGGGTCTTTGCAAAGAGTACCTGTCAATCAGCAATTAGGTTTTAAAAAGCCTATGAAGTTTTCCTTTCGTCCTGGCCGGTAGAGCATGGGTCAGAGTGACTGGAACGTCTCTGTCCCTCTCTCTGCTCTCCCCTTCTCCGTCTTCGCAAACCCAAGGAAGATGATGGTTCTTTTCCAGAACTGCGAGTGCCAGCCCAGCCCTGCGCATTGAAATGTGCACCGCTTCCTCTGTCATTTGCATCTTAATGTTCCAAACCAACAATCATGAAGCCTTGTGTGAAAAAATAAAGAAGGATTTAGAGAAATTTGGGCTAATTCTAAACCTTGATGAATTATACCTAACTATAGAAACTTCATGATGAGGCTTTAAAAAAAAAAAGTCACTGAAATCAATTTACCACCGAGAAAGGTGCCAGATGGGAATTGAACCAAATAGTGGCATTTTCTCTAGCCACAGTTTAGAAATTACAGGGCGGGGGGCACGGGGGTTGGGAACCCTGCCTCGTATGGGAGCCTGTGTTGCAGCTCAGGCTTAGGTGGGATTTGTAGGCTTGCTGTGTGCACTTCCCTGAGGTCTGTCATTCGTTGATGACTCCTGAGCACCCACTGTGTGTGAGGCCCTTATGCACCAAGTGCTGTCCCGCTAGGAGTCACCTCTGCTCTCAAGGGCACCTGCTGGTCAGTCCGGGTCTTCGGGGTGTGTGTTGGCACGACCGTGTCTGAAGGGCATCATCACTGCACTCTGGGAGCCGTGTCTTGTCTGCTGCCAGGAGCTGCGAGCTTTGTGGGGCTTCCCTACCTCCTTCCAGCCCCTGCTGAGCCCCTGCATGCAGCCCTAAATGCCCTGAAGCCCTCACCATGTCAACAGTGGGTGGCCATCAGGGGTCCGTGGTGACATTAGGGAGAAGACTTTTCTCCCCTCTCAGTTGCTTTCTCTAAGAAGGGCTCTGAGGGCATCGTTTGTGCCCCAGTGGGGTTCTTCTTTGTCGGCAGGAGACTAGAACTTCGCGTTTATTCACACCTATGACTATCGGCAACTTTCCAGCTCTCAGACGTTGGTCCGGTGATGACAACCACGTGGTGGTGACAGCATGTTTTCAAAACTTCCCCTATTTCTCTCCCTTAGCAGTAAGGGCTGGCTGCTGGACCAAGCGCCTCCTATGTGGCTTCTCTCCTTAAAATGAATTTTGCCCCGCATGTAGACAACTGACTGGCTGGGTCTGTCTCACTGTTCACTAGTTCAGTAATTTCAAGGTTTGCCTGATGACAGGACCTTCTTTGAAAGCTCCCGTCTCCTTCCCTCAGCCCTAGGGGAGGGAGGTCTGCTGGTTTTAGGGCCAAGAGTCCCGCGGGAGTCATGGTGGACTCGTTTCGACGCCCTGTCCTCCTCCCTCCAAAAATGGGTCTCTCTGACCTTACGCCTTGTGTTGAGTGGCTGGTTTGTTTTGAACTGCTTTGAAAACAAATGCTGGACACACCTGTGTCCACGGCCACCCGCAGTACTCTTTGTTCTATTGCTTAGACGAATGAATGGAAGCACAGCTGGGTCGAGTAACGCCGGCAAGGGTCAATGACGGCCGACCCAGTGGCAGACACCCAGAGCAGGGCAAGTCTCCCAGGCACTCACGATGCACTGTCTTCCCAGCAGAAGAGGCAGATTTAGCAAAAAAGAAAACCAACACAGGCTGCCCGGTTCTGTCTGAATTTCAGATAAACGATGAGGAATTTTAGTATAAGTATGTCTCAAATACTGTGGGGGACACCCTTCAACTACCACTCAAAAAAAATTATTTGTGGTTTATCTGAAATTCGAATTTAACTGGGCATCCTGTGTTGCATCTGGCAACCCACCTGCCCAGGGCAAGTTTTATTCTGTCTCTCTCTCTCTCTCTCTCTCACTTTTTTTTTTTAATGTTTATTCATTTTTTGATAGAGACAGAGCATGAGTGGGGGAGGGTCAGAGAGAGAGGGAGACACAATCTGAAACAGGCTCCAGGCTCCGAGCTGTCAGCACAGAGCCTGACGCAGAGCTCGAACTCATGGACCGTGAGATCATGACCTGAGCTCAAGTCGGACGCTCAACGGACTGAGCCACCCAGGCACCCCCTGGCCCTCTCTTAATAAAATCACTGCCTTTCGCTGAGTTTTATTTCTGTATGTCATGCGACGAGTAAAATTTAGGGAGACAATATTTAGCTTTAAAATTGAAAAAAAGGAAAGCTACATCGTTCTTATACTGATGTGCTAAATTTTTCTGCTGGCGATTTTTACCACTGGTTTGGCCTATCCCGTCTCCCCTTGGTTTAGCGGTAGAACCAGTCCACGTCCTGTGGGTCGATTCTGTGACCCACTGGGTGATTGCCCTCTGGGTGGAAACAAGGTTCCAGTCTCCCAGAACCAGCGAGGAACTTGATTCTTCCCCACCCAGCAGTACTCAAGCAGAGGGAAGCTTCACTTCCGCGAGAACTGATCTTTAATGTCAGAAAGACACGAGATGGGTGTATCCAGCTCCACTTAAGTCCACTGGTGAGACCCGTCATGTCACAGTTTTATCCAGGGCATGAAGCTTTGGCTCGGGCACAGACTGGATTGTGATTTTTCTGGTCAAGCTTCCCCAGGGTCGGATCTGCCGGTAAGAGCCTGCCACAGCCTGGGATGCTGCCTCCGGGGACTAGATGCCGGCTGATGTGGCTGAATCAGGACACGCCACACCTGACGTGAGCTGTCGATAACTGGGCGACGCCCAGAAACGAGAATGTGTCCGCACAAAGCCGGGCCAAGTGCAAGACCAGCCCTCAGCGTGCCTTTCACCGGCCCGAAGGGAGCTGGCTGCTTGTCCGTAAACAGGCGTTCCACAGCAAGACACATCCTGCTTCCCCTCCCCAACTGTGGTGTTCGTTTTCCCGACCAGTGCACAGAAGACAGAGGGCTGTCTCTGCCATTTCTTGCTGTCACAAGAGTCCCTCTGCCTGCTCTCCTCACCCGGGTTCCCTGAGAGAATGTGGCCCCGATGCCCTAAAGTGTCCAACATAACTTCTCTCCTACGTATCTAGACTGGGACTAGTTTGTGTGCTATTCCTGGAATGAGAGGAAATAACTGCTCAAGAAATTTTCTGTAGGAGCTTAGCTCCCTGCCAGAACCCCAGGGGAAAGGCTGAGAGAAGTTGCTAGGCCCCCTGCCCTGATGCAGGGGTCCTGCCCGCTCCCAGGCAGCACTTGAGCTCTCAGGAAAATGGCAGATGGAGGGCATCTGATGGATTCGTCAACACCAGACAGAAGCAGTTAACACAGCATAGAGACTTTGCTTGGACTGTTCTTTACCCACACTTGGGCTTAGACCCGCAATCCCTTCCTCTTTTAGTCTCTAGGAAGCATTTTAGTGTCCTTTTTTGGGCTATTTGGTATGACCTTTGCCACAAACGGCTACAGACAGATCCTTTGAAAAACGCCATCCTGGGATTTGCAGGCCAGCTGATGCTGCAAAAACCTCAGAGCTGTGGCGCTGCTCAGTGCCTGTATCCCGAGCTAGACACTGGCCCAGACCTAATAAGGTTAAGAGCCTTATGTCTATTTGTGACCACAGGGATAAAGAGGTCACGTCCCCCACGACACGAGCGGAGAGCGCTCCCAGGCCTGTGCATGGAATGTGCGAGAGCCCCGCTGATCGGGGCCCCAGCCTGGTGTCGCATCGTCTGGAGATATCGTCTGCATTTGATTGACTGGGCTAACATTTACAAGCCAAAAAGTGAGCCTTTAACCCTTTTCTCATTTGGTATCAAGTTTAAAAAAAACAAACAAAAAATATCACTGGAAGCCCCGGTGGTGTATTTGCAGAAGTGAGCGTAAGAAATGGAGAAAATGTAAGAAAACACCCTCACATTGGCCCCACTTACTGAGATTCAGGTAGTCCCCCCTTCGTGAGGTCTAGAGGAGGTCTTCCTCCTGGTGATGTTTATGCAGGGTGAGTTTGGAAATTTCTAACTGAACGGTTTTCTGCAGGTGGCACCCAGGAGACACTGCTTACCAGTAAGATGCACACACATCACAGGAGATCAGGACTTGCCCAGAGAACCCGTTAGACCCCGACCCTGACCTTGCCTGATGAAACTGTGGGCAGCTCCTGTCACTTAACTGCCCAGAAGAAGGTCTCTCCGATGTGATCTGTAACTGTATTTGCAACACGCTTCTAGGCTGTGGGACAGTCAGCTCTGTGGCAGGGCAAAGAGCCAGGGAAGGTCAAGGCCGGGAGCAGAGCTGTGTGCTGAGCAGACGTTTGGGGAACAATGTGGAGGGAGGAGGTGGGTGGGGAATGCACTCATTCCTTGTGTCTTATTTTCCTTCTTTCTTGATAAGTTTGTACTTTTTAGATGGAGAACCAAGCCCAAATAGAACTATGATTTATGGTTCACGATTTATAGAGTTGAGATCATGTGCTTTGAGGAGTTCTGTCCGTCATCTTTCTGACCGTTCAAATTATTCTCCCTTTGGAAATTGGCGGGGGGGGGGGCCTCCCCCCAGGCGACGTTTGCTTGACGGTAAATGGTAACACGATTGGGTAGGAGAGCATATCTTTCTGATAGCAAGGCCTGTTTGGAATGAATGATGGATGGGATAGGGGCCTTCTGTGCCCTGGCAGACTACGTTATTCCAGAGAGCTGGGAAGACTGCTCCCCAAATATTTCCTGTACTATTTAATGGAGCCTGAGATTCCATCACCAATAATGAATCCTTGTGTGCTCGCCATCATCCTCTGTGTGTGTGTGTGGGGGGGAATCCTTTCTAACAGCCAAATACTTCTGGGGGGCATAACACGTGTGTGCATTTAGAGTGAACAGTCCTAGGGGCACCTGGGTGGCTCAGTCGGTAAAGCGTCCAACTTCAGCTCAGGTCATGATCTCACGGTCCGTTGAGTTCGAGCCCCGTGTTGGGCTCTGTGCTGACAACTCAGAGCCTGGAACCTGTTTCGGATTTTGTGTCTCCCTCTCTCTCTGACCCTCCCCTGTTCATGCTCTGTCTCTCTCTGTCTCAGAAATAAATAAACATTAAAAAAAAAAATTTAGAGTGAAGGGTCCTGCCAGAATCGCCATCTTCAGATTCTTCTTTCGGGGAGGGCACCCTGAAGAAGAAAACTAGAAAAATGCGGATCGTCACTCGTGTTCTTTATCCTCACCACCCACATGTGAGTTTGGCGGGTCATTCTATCGTGTCGTCCCAGTTAACTGTCCCTTCTTTCTGCGAGGGACATGCATGGACCCACACACATACTCACAAATGCGTGCTCCAGAGAAACCGTGAAAGCACATGTTTTGTGAGCAAATGTATTCGGTTAAAAATAAAAAGGTAGTGGCACCGACCCAGACTCCTCGATATCCATTTCATAGCGATTTCTGGGATACCTTCTGCTAAGGGTTGAATTGTGTCTCCCAAAAAAAGATATGTTAAAATCCTAATCCCCTGTACCTCAGAATGTCACATTATTCAGAAATAGGGTTGTTGCAGATGTAATTAGTGGAGATGAAGTCATACTGAAAGGGAGGGGCCCCCCCATCCAATATGGCTGGTGTCCTCAACAAAAGGAGAAATTTGGACACAGAGACACATACACAGTGAAAACTCCATGTGAACATGAAGACGGCCATCGACAAACCAAGGAGAGAGGCCTTGACAGATCCTTCCTTCCTAGCCCTCAGAAGGAATTAGCCTTGCCAACACCTTGATTTTGGACTTGTGGCCTCCAGAATCGTGAGACAATGGATTTCTGTTGTTCAAGCCACCCTGTCTGTGATACTTTGTTATAGCAGCCCTAGCAAACGAGTACAACTCCTTTTTAATTTTTATTTTTTTAATGTGTATTTATTCTTGAGAGAGAGAGAGAAATAGAGCGTGAGTGGGGGAGGGGCAGAGAGAGAGGGAGACACAGAATGCAAACCAGGCTCCAGGCTCTGAGCTGTCAGCAGAGCCCAATGCGGGGGCTGAACCCACAAACTGGGAGATCGTGACCTGAGCCAAAGTCAGATGCTTAACCAAAAGAGCCACCCAGGTGCCTCAAATGCATATAACTTCTAAGCCTTATTTGTTCCATGGCTTTGTAAGACACGGTTCTTCAATGAAAACTGAGCACTGTTGAAATCTAGTTGAGAATTTTCTAGAGGAAACCTACTGAAAAAGTAAAGCAAAGAAATAAAGAATACACAAGCATATGGAAATAAATGATTGTTACAGAGCACGGGTTCACTGGAATAGAAGAATGACCAGCTTCAGACCAGGAACACGTAGGTTCGAGTCTCATCTTTGCCACTTCCTATTGAGTTGACTTTGCAAAAGCCGTTTGGAGTTTCTGAACTTTGATTTTATCAATTTTTATTATTTATGCTTGGTTTCTCAGGAGTCTCCTTGCTGGGTGGTTATTAAACCCTGGGATGCAATTCAGACTCTTAACTCATTGACTTTGGTTAACCTCCAGGCCAGCCTTAGGCACGGACACAGACACTGTTATCTGATGGGACAGCAAAATCCAATGTCCCATTTCAAATACCCGTCCTCCTAGGGGAGCTGGTTTTGAATTCTGGCTCCCAGAATGGCTCGGGTTATTTTCAAGAAAGAGGGAATTAGCTTAATGTCAGGCTCAGTAGAGTTCTACTTATTATCCAAATGTTATCTGCTACCCTGATTCCAGAGGCATTGCTTTGTGAAAGTTTGATCATTCCAAGGTTACACCTTCAAGTCCTGTAAACTGAAACATAAATCTCATGCAAAGTGAGGAGGCTTTTTCTCTTGAGCTTATGTGTGAGGAGGGCTGTGGCCTGAGTAGGACGTTGTCGGTTTGTTGGTGCCTTCATCCCTTCCAGGTTGGCTGTGGATCCTCACCCCCTAGGGACAGACTTTCACGGACAACTAGGAAGAGGGGAGATGAATTCAAGTTGTCTATCTAGTCACAGGCAAGAAGAGTCGCACAAGGATTGTACTCTCTGAGAGTCTGCTTCTCTTTCTGAATTTTGTTCTGTCCTGCACAAAGTTCAGTTGAATGTGTCCCTCTGATGTCTAGTTAGCTCTATGTCCCTTTACCAACTGAAAGTCACCACCTGGCAAAGCAACTGGGTGCCCAGGACACAGGAAAGGAATATGGCACCCACAGGCTCGGAAATGGTCTATCTCCTACCTTCTGGGTGGAGGTGTTGAATTTTGGAGCTGTGAGGGACCTTAAAGATCCTTTCTTCCACTCTTAGTGGAGGAATGCATACCACCGACACCTTCCCTTGTACATAATTTCCTACTGTCTCCTCAAAGACTCCTGCATATAGGGGATTTACTGCTTCACAAGTTTTATTCAATATCTAGGCTTTTGTTATTGTGGTTGGAAACTCTGTATTTGTACGGAAAAAACAAATTCTGCATCTAGTTTTGCCCTTAAAGCCATAAGAATAAGACAAATCCCAGCTTACTCCAATGGCTCTTCATATGTTGGAACACAGCTTTTGTGTCCCTTCAGACTTCTCTTCTCCAGGCAAAACATCTCTGGTGCTTTCAGTCATTCTTCCATTGTCAGGATTAAGAGCGATTTTCACCATCCTGAGTGCTCTTTCGCATAAGCGTCTGTTTAGGAAGGACATTTGCCAATGTCCTTGTTATAACACTATACCCAGAGTTGAACAGCATGCTCCCGATGTGGACAAACCAGCTGAGAGCAGGCCCTACATGGGCATCAGTGTAGACTGAAATCTCACCGGGCTTGCCCTTGGGTAGAAGCTTACGCCACTCGCTCATACCAAGGCACCTGCTGACTCTCACTGTTTTCTATTTTCATGAGATGCTCGGTCAGGGGTGGCGACAAGAGGGGACACAGAAAAGATGCAGGGAAACAAAATTTCTTATACTCACAGGCCCTAGAGAGATAGTCGCTGCATGCCAGGAAGGGCCACTCATAGTGGGGGACATGCTAAGGGAGTGGGCTCAACCACCAACATGGGGAGCCAAGTGAAGGGGTGAGGCCCCCGGTGAACAAGTGCCTAATCTGGGGGTCACAGTGGAGTACACAAGCAAAGGCATGAGGGGATTTCATTTTAATGTTAGTAGGTCACTGTCAGGGAGGGCAAGAAGGGAAACTTTTAGAAGGGACTGGCCTTATCATACTGACACACTTGATCACCCGGGCAGGATGCTTACAGCCCATTTGTGGGAATGCTGAAGTGGCAGAAAAATATGAAGTTTTCAAATTTATGGTACGCTAACCTAACGGTCCATACTTTGAGCCCCTGGGTCATCTTCTCCAACTCGAGGTGACATAGAGACTTTAAGGTGGGGCGTGATGCATGAACATCAGCTCTTTCTAGTCTTTTTGCCCATTGAATTGAGGATGCTCTAGCCTGGGCTGATTTTCCAGTCCCCAAGATGGGGACATTTGATCTACCCCGGGACAGAACCTTTGCAGAGAATTTGCCACCAAATTCCTTTGGAGCTCAAGGTTATAGGGTTAGCATGTGTAGCCAAAAGCCATGCGACAGTAACAAGGAGAGCTCCTACTGATTCCGGTCAAAGAGAGGACCGTTCCAATGGGCATCCAGAGACAGGAACAGAAGAAAAGAAGCATCAGGTTGCCAAGGGTAATTGAGGTTATGAAGATTCAGTGTCTGGAATTAATTTCCTTTTAAATATCACACTGCCAAATGCTCACCACCGTCAGGAAGGCTGAATTAACTCCCCCCTCCCGGGGGTCTCTTTATCTCTGTCCCTCACCCTTTCCCTATCTCTATTCAACAAAGATCTGAGGAAGTATTTTAGTATTTATGAAAGATAAGCTTGCTTATCTGGCTCCTTTTGGCGAAGATGTAATTCACCAGCTAATCTCAGCCAGTTGTACCACTGATGACATAGTTCACTCTGTACAAGGCCCTTCATTTTTGTGGGAATGTAAAATAATTTGAGTTCTTTCTTAGCTTCTTTATATTGTGTCTCTTCCAGTCTAGGCCCCATGGTTTGAGTTTCTGAGGGCCAAACTCATAAAGGATTCAAAAGCTTCCCTGTCATAGTAACTGCTACGGTTTGGGGAGGGACCCCGTTCTCCCTGTCACCAGCCCAAACAATCATAATTGGAAGAGTTAATGGCACAGCCTCGAGTTACATCTGCTGGTCATGGCAGCCCATGAATGGCCATTAGTCACTCTTGGGAGTTGCTCTGGGGGCAAGCTGTGAAAATCTGCCTTACATATTTATTGCTCTTACTTCTCCCATGGAGATAGAGCCTAAAACAGGCCCATCATGTCAGACAATCCATGCAGAAAGTGAAACTCGTACATGCTTTCTCTTTTGACTGGCTGCGGCGACATTTTTCACAGAGGTGATTGAACGGTACAACACAACTCCGCGTTAGTTCTCAAGTGAACACAGACCCTTAACACAGTGTTTGCAGAAGAGGGACACTGCCGAATGGTGATTCAATACAAACTCCCACATATTTACAGAATCTCAAGCCAGCGGTGACCCAACTAGACCAAACAAACACTGGCTTTCTCTGCTCTTAGCACGGCCGGCCTGATTCTGCTCATTCTATCTCCTGCCCTCCGCTTGCTCTCAGTCAACAAAGCTTCTGCAAACAATCATTCTGTGATTTACTTGCCTGATTTCTCTAGTGGATTCTTTCAGAGCCAAGGACTCAGGCAAAGGCAGGTGAAGGAAGAAAAGGACACGTGTGGCTGAGTGGCCTCACAGGCAGCGGTGTGAGGCCCGCTGTCGGCACAGGGGCCAGGGTCATGTCAGGCACGTCCCTGGGGCCTTACGCCTGCCTCCCATGGAGCTTTCCATGTGAACACCACATATTCGGGGGGCCACGGCACAAGTGGTTCTCTAGGAAACCATCACTCCCTATTGTGTGCTGTGGAAACTGGAAAGTTGTTGGCTTTTTACTTTTAATCATTTTTCAGAAGAACCACAATAAACTAGAATGCTCAGATGTTTGATCTCAAAGCCATTTTAAATTCTATATCTATTAGGTTTCCTGCCATGGGTCCACTTTTAAAACATGAGAACTCTGGGCGCGCCTGGGTGTCTGGGCAGTTAAGCATCTGACTTTGGCTCAGATCAGGATCTCATGGCTTGTGGGTTTGAGCCCCGCGTTGGGATCTGTGCTGTCAGCTCAGAGCCTAGAGCCTGCTTCAGATCCTGTGTCTCCCTCTCTCTCTGCCCCTCTCCCACCCCAGCAAAATAAACGTTAAATAAACATTAAAAATTTTAAACAAATAAATGAAATAAAACATTAGAACTCTATAAAAACGGATTATCTGCAAACGGTGAACTATTAACTAAAGCAGCGTTTCTTAGACCATCTAGACAGGAGTCTTCTGAGGTGTTCATAAAAAAGCAGATTTCAGCTTTGAATCTTACATCTTCCGAATCAGAATTTTTAAGGCTGACGCACAGCTGTCTGCATTAGGGGAGGTCCCCAGTGATGCTTTACCCGCATCAGAGTTTGAGAATCATTACAGTAGCTGTGTGACCCGATAGCCTGACCTTTCTGAATAATAAAAGGATTTAGTGAGTCTAGAATGCGATGAGCTTATCAAAAACAAAAAAGCTTTCAAAACAGATGAATAACAAAACCTGTTCTGGAAAAATCCCCAAATGGAGGCTAAAGTGGCCTCGTGAAAAATGTAGTATACGGATCTCTTCAAAAGTAACCGTTCACTAGTCCTTCTCCGTGGGGCCCTCAAGCAGCTTGATTGGGCCAGCCCCACTCACCTCCTAGAGCTGAACCCCCCAGCAGTTTGGGGTGTGGGGTGAAGGTGGGGTGAGGGCGGTTAGGGTTGAGACAGGGCTGTGTGCACGTGTGTGAGGAGCACAGCCAGCAGTTGGGGTGCGAATTGCAGATCTAGAAGCCCCCATGCAGAGGTGGAGACAAGCCCAAGGTGGGGGAGGAGGACCTATCAGCCCGGGGCATGGCCATGGGTCCTGGGCCACAGGTTATCGCACATCTTTTGTGCTGCTAAACCCACTGGTCAACCAGGTTAGGATAATGATAGGAACTTGAGCTCTCTGAGGTCAAGGATGATTTCTATCAGCTGGCTCTCTCAGGGGGAATAAAAACCCCAGAACAACTGCTTCTTCTTGTGTGTCATTCATTTGACCGGTCAATCACAATGGAATCTGAAGTTTGTCGAGAGCCAAGGGGTCAGCATTTTATCTTTTTACGGCTGATAGACAGAGACTCTTGCCAAAGCCCCAGGCGCATGAAGGTAGTTCAACGACGCATTAAATTTATTACTGGGTTGGGAGGTGACAAAATTGCCCCCAGGGCCAAAGTCTACGGAAAAAAGAACAGAGCTCTTTGCAGGCCTGAAATCATACGCGATGTCAGCAGGTTGACGGAGGTTGGAAGGTTAGGAGGTTGCTTTGAAATCCAGAACTGCTAAGGTAATCAACCTGTTTGTGCCTTTCTAGGCTCCTTCTCTCTTTCTGAGCCAGGTTCTGAACAATTCACGTTTCTAGGCCAGGGTGTGTGTGTATGTGTGTGTGTGTGTGTGTGTGTGTGTGCGCGCTTATGTGCGCATATGTGCGCTTATGCGTGCGTGTGTTTCTGCACGTGTTTTTCCAAGCTGGGGTTTTCCATGCTCATGGTCTGTGGAAGAAAGAGGTTAGAAACGGTCTGTGGCTGTGCCAAGAGAGGTCTCTGACATAGCAGTGAGAAGTCAGAAAAGCTGGGAGGAGAAAGCTTGGTTTACTCATTAGGGACCAAGTTCAGTCCCGGGACCTCGAGGTTCCCAAGCCGGTTTGTCCCCAGGATCTGAGCCACGGCCCAGCCTCTCTCTGCATCATTTTTTTGGGAACAGGCTGCTGAAGGGAGGGAGCACAGACGTTTCCCTTTGTAGGGCCCCCCGGCACCCCCCCCCCCCCCCCCCCCGCTGCTCTGCCTCATCCTGGAAGCCTTGTACGGACCAGGCCGAGAAGCTCAGCAAACGGGGACCAGCATTAGGTGTGTTAGAGCCACTACAGCCAGGGAAAGGCTTCCTTCCGGACTGGGGATCCACCTCAACTCTTCATTCTGGGATGAAAAGCAAGAAGAAAGAAATGCATATACTGCACAAGCCAGCTTCTTCTTAAAGAGGAAAAGCTCCGTTTCCACCTTCCTGTGCTCTGTTCCTGGGGTGTCAGGAGAACACCCCTGCCAGCTGCTGGCACCCCATAACCGCTGGAAGCCCAGGGGTCACTGCCGCTGACTCTCCGGGAGCCGCTGGCCCCGGGCCCGGCAGCCCACCTGACCCCTCCGCGTCACCCGCTCTCACTTGTCACTGGGTGAGTCTGGCCGCAATCAAGTCACACGGGCTCCCCTGGGACCTGAGCTGTGACTTCTCTCGCTGCAGCCTCTGTCAAGAGTTGCTCACAGCCACATTGCCTTTTGCAGACTGCTATTCAGAGGGTGTGATGCTGTGTCCCAGCAGTGTGTGCCCAGAGAGGACGGCACCGTGAGACAGCTGTTTTCTGGAACGCCGGGAGCTGTCATAGGAAGTCTGACCTTTGATAAGAACTCACTCAGGGCGCCTGGTTTGAACAATCACAAGTGGAAGAACAGCCCAGGGTTTCACGTTTCGGGTTCAAGTCGGGGGAGGGAGTCTCCACCTCTTTCTTTGCACGGGAATCCTGAATTCATTTCCGCAAGCTTTCCCCTTCCGTGAAACCAGAAAAGATTCCACGGCAGAGCCGCCGTTGGGCTAAAATGATAAGGGATTCTGGATTAGCACGCCGTTTCCCTAACAGGAGCTTTTTTTGGTCCTCATTTTCTAGCAACTTGCCATGATGAATAATTTACCAAATACCAATGAGAAGTCTGTGTCGCCTGAGTCATCTAAACTCCGTGGCCCCAAGTACCCGCAGGGACCTCTGTTCCTTTCCAATCAGATCAGTTAGCACGAAGCAACATGGGTGGCAGCGATGTAGGGGACCTTTTTCTTCTTTGCACTCAAACATCGAATGAATGCTTTGCCTGTGGGAAAGCAACAGCCCCACAAAGCCCTTGGAATTTGATTTATGAGATGCTATTTTGCACTTCATCCATCTGCAGTGCCAAGCTGCACCAAAACCTACTTAGCAGTTAGTAACGGCGGCCTCACACTCACTCAGCTTCCAGCGGACAAGCAGCGGGTCCCCCACCCCCAGATCCCCGTCCTTAGCAGGATCCGGGGGACTTCTGGCTTCTCTTGGTTTCCACCCAGCCACGAGCTGCTCGGCTTCCAGTCTGTGTGCACACAGTCGCTACGAGGAGCCTGGCCCCCATCTGGAGTCCGCTCACGGCCAGCTTTGTTCTGGCCGTCTTGGGGGTTGAGATGCTGGAGAAAGATCGAGTGATGCACGTATTACCCTCGACAAGTGGCTGGTGAACTCCTGGCTGCCAGTGACACCTCTGATCCACCCCGTCGGCGCCCTCCAGGCCGTGCTGGTCAGAGCGGTTCCAAACCTGGCTCGCTCCCACCACCCAGCGTGGTCACCTTCTGCTGCTCGTCTTCCAGAAATGACTTCGTCTCCTATTTCTCCCCCTCATCCTCTGCCCTCGGTTCATTTCTGTGTAAATCTCTCTTGCCATTTTCCCTGTGGGTTTCCAAGGCTCAAAAGTGCAGTGGTTTTATGCAAAGGTTTTTCAGTCAACGGAATCCATTTGTTTGTAAGAACAGAAATGCTACGCAAAGTCCGATTCGTGAAACAGATTAGAGGAGAATTTCCTGGCTTGGCCTCTCTGACTCCCTGAGCCGCAGGGAACCTCTATTTTGGGGTACCTCAAAGCACAGCTAATCACCAGGCTGATAGGTCCCTTTCTAGAACCTTCCAGCTTCTCATTCATCTTCTTTCCACACGGGCCTCTTCTTTTTCCAAAATCCTTGGGTCTCTGACATGCCATTGATTTTTTTCCCATTATTTTTCAGGCTTTTTTTTTTTAAACCAAAGTAAGAAAACATAAACTCCTGGGGTGCCTGGGTGGCTCAGTCAGTTGAGCGTCTGACTCTTGATTTCAGATCAGGTTATGAGCTCATGGTCATGAGATTGAAACCTGCATCAGGCTCCATGCTTGGCGTGGAGCCTGCTTAAGATTCTCTCTCCCTCTCTCTTTCTCTCTCTCTCCTTCTCTCTCTCCCTCTCTCAAAACAAACAAACAACCAAAAAAGAACCCTTCTCTCTGGCCCTACTGATCATTGTACTTTCTGTTCTATTTCTATCATTTGTTTCCATTTCTCAAAGAGGTAATTTGCACAGCCTTTTCCTGGTGCATACATGACAATGGCCCCACTTGACGCCCTGTGAGTAGGTGGACACATGAGCAAAAGTTCCCTCCTACCCCCCCATCCAAATGTCTCTCTGTGATGTGACTTTACTGCTTTGCCCATCAAGATGAGATCGTTGCTTCGCCCTTAAATCTAGGCTCGGCAACCTGGCTTGCTTTGGCCAATGGGGTGTAAGCAACTATGATGTGATACAAGCAGAGGCTTGGAAAGTGCTTGTGCTCTGGGGCTTTTCCTCTCTTTCTTCCGGAAGCCCTCTCCCTCCATGGAAGAAGGCCAGGACAACCTGAAGAATGATAACAGACGTAGCCCGGTCCCCCCGATGGTCTCAACTGGCAGCAGTGAACGGCCAGCACCCACGGCTGGACATTTGAGCAAATAATCTGAGGCAAAAAGAGCCCGGCCAGCCCCATGGCTGACAGCAGAACTATTCAGACAACCCACAGATTTGGGAGTGATAATAAAAAATTAAGCCCAGGGGCCCCCGGGTGGCTCAGTCAGTTAAGCGCCCGACTTCAGCTCAAGTCCTGATCTCATGGCTCGTGAGTGCGAGCCCTGCATCCGGCTTTCTGGTGTCAGGACAGAGCCTGCTTTGGATCCTCTGTCCCCCTGTCTCTCTACCTCTCCACCCCGACTTGGGCTCGCTCTCTCTCTCTCTCTCTCTCAAAACTAAATAAACACTTAAAAAAAAATAAGTCCCTTAAATTGTGGAGTGGTTTGTCATATAGCAGCAACTCATTGATATATCCTCCATTGACTTAGTTTATAGGCAGGTAAGAGTTGCATGAAGTCTCTTCTTGGAGATCTTCATTTACCTATGCATCCCTATTTACGGGGTAATAAAAGATTGGTGTCTGCAGTTCAGGAAAATGGTCTTCAAACAGGATTTCTGTACCAGCTCTTCAGCTCTCTGGCCAAACCTTGACATCAACAGTGACCCAGTAGAATAGAATGAGCCCATCCAATTAACGGTTAATAGGTGTGGGGGGGGGGGTGTGTATGTGGTAACAGCATGCATGCATGCTCAAGTTATTTATTTATTTTTGAGGGAGAGAAAGAGAGAGCGTGAGCAGGGAGACAGACGAAGACAGAGGGAGACACAGAATCCAAAGCAGGCTCCAGACTCTGAGCTGTCGGCACAGAGCCCGACGCGGAGCTCGAACTCACAAACCATGAGATCATGACCCGGGCCGAAGTCGGACGCTCAACCAACTGAGCCACTCAGGTGCCCCTGTTTGTTTATTTTTAAATGGCTCACATGACTGTGTGGGCTGTCATGTCCAGAGTCTACAGGCAGGCCAGAGACCCAGGGGGCAGTTGATGTTGCCATCCATGTGTTAAGGGTCATCCTATGGCAGAATTCCCTCTTCTTCAGAAGACCTCAGTCTTTTTTTTTCTACTAAGGTTTCAACTGATTGGATAAGGCCCTCCCACACTATGGAAGGTAATTTGCTTTGTTCTCATTTAAATACTAATCTCATCTAAAAATACACCTTCGCTGGGTGGCTCAGTGGCTCAGTCTGTGAAGCGTCCAACTCTTGATCTCGGCTCAGGTCATGATCTCATGTTTCTCGAGTTCGAGCCCTGCGTGGGGCTCTGTGTCGACAATGCCACGCCTGCCTGGGGTTCTGTCTCCCTCTCTCTGCTCCTCCCCGGCTTGCTCTCTAGCTTTCTCTCAAAATATATAAAACTAAACTTGAAAGAAATTGTTAAAAAAAAATAAAAACATACCTTCGCAAAAACACCTGAAATACTGTTTGACCAGATACTGGGGTACTGTGGCCCAGCCAAGGTGACACATGAAATTAACCATCACACTACCTTTGTTGCCAATTGGATCCCCAGGCAAAGTCATTATTCCTAAGAAAATCACTGTTGCTCCTGACCACATAGTTATCATCTTGGACTACGGTCGCTGGCCATAGCAGATTTCCAAATGGTCGTGATCTGGGTGGCTGTGTGTCGTTCGTGACTGGTGGATCATGCCAGACATCTCTTGCTTTTGCTTCCCTCTATTTCTGCTTGATTAATCCCGAAGGGGTGGGGAGTTGTGTCTATCAGAGAACTCACCTAAACCGATAGAAACTTAGGGAAACCCAAATAAATGCAATTCCATTTTGATGGAATAACGTTAGGGCGTGCAGGATCGAGACCCCAGCTTCTTTTCTTAAACGTGGTTGGAATTAGAATGGCATTACCCAGGAGTAAACGTGTCAGAGGAAGCTAGTGTGATTTCACAATCCTTTTTGTACGGGCTTTGAAAGTCTTTGTCAGTTATGCAAAAATCTTCTAAAAGGGGAAGGATTAAAGACATGAGATATAAAGACGAGAGCAAAAGAAACGAATGTGGTTAATAACAGATATGTGGGCTCTCGAGGATATTAACATAAATAAAAATTCATCACGAGAAATAATTACGTTCCCCATTGTGGCCCACCCTCTAATTCTCTTGGGCACTGAAAAATAATGGGAAGGTTAACACATTTCTCACATTTCTAAGCATGTTATTATTTCTTGCTTACACAAAAATTACATAAAAGCAATCATTTGGAATCTGGGAGTAAATGACATATAGCAGACTCGGGTAAAAGCTTAACCAAAATAGAAAAGCAATCTGGCATTGCTGACAATATTGTCATAAAAATATTACATTTTTTAAGGGAATTTCTCAGAATTCAATAACAACATGTTTAGGAGTTAAATTGAGTCATTTGCATATTGTGGCAAAGTAAAAACACAATAATCTCATTTTTTTGCTGCCTAATAGGATTTCCTAGGGCTAGACTGCTGGAACCAGTCTGCCCATCATTCCCTCCCTTCATGATTTTTCTTTCACCAACCCCTGCTCTCCCTCTCTGCTTTACCTCTATTTCATTTCTTTTCTTTTTTTTCTTTAAGTTTATTTCTTTATTTTGAGAGACAGAAAGCATCGGCAGGGGAAGGTAGAGAGAAAGGGAGAGAGAGAGAATCCCAAGCAGGCTCTCTAGCTGCCAATGTAGAGCCTGACATGAGGCTCAAGCTCATGAACTGTGAGATCATGACCTGAGCTGAAATCAAGAGTCGGACGCTTAATCGACTGAGCCACCCAGGGGCCCCTTGCTTTACCTCTATTTCTGTTATTCTGTCCCATCCCACGCTCCCTTTATTCTCCCCTTTCTATCGGTTTCTTATTCATGGAAAGTGACTCCAACTACCTGCTAGTAACCCAGTCCTGAGCAGAGAAAATGAACCATCCTCCCTCATCCATTTTCTTACTGAACCTTCTTTTCCCTCCAAGTCTGGCATTATTATCATTGCTGTTATGATTTTCCTGGCTACCTCTTTCTAGATCAGGTCAAGAGAACTGCTGGATGGCCATTCCCTGGGAGGTCAGGTAAAATCCCACCACATCTAGAAAAAGAGGATTGTCTGCTTACCGAAGATGTGTGCACACACGCGTGTTTTTTGGTTAATTTTGTGTTGTTTCACCCAAATCATTCGGAGAATCACTACAAACCTTCAGGACCAGAATAGCAGGGTGGTTAAGAGGACAGGCACTCATATTCATTTGCCTGGGCTCAAATTCAAACTCTACCATTTATTGGTTTGGGGCCATAAAAAAACCTACTTGATTTTTTCTGTTCTGCAGTTTCCTTATCTGTGAAATAGGAAGGAAGGTAGACCCTTAACTCACGGAGCTGCTGGGAAGATTAGATCAGCTAATGAACTTGAAACACCTGACATATTACCTTGCACAGATGGGCATGGCAAGTGTAAATGGCGTCCACCAACCTAGGTGTTTGAGAAATGTCACATTTCTTTACTTGCTACTTAATTAGCTTCCTCTCACAAGCTAGTAATTCCATCTCACTTATTTGGGGTTTTCCCTCGGGGTCTTTTTAAGGTTCCGAGGTCCCAGAGAGTGGCCACTGGTCATTACCCTCGGCTCATCCAAGCTCTGCTGGGGCATCCAATGCTCTCCCCCTCCCCCCATCGCGGACTTTTCAGGTCAAGTGCCTCTTTGGATGTAGAGTTCTGAGAGAGGCTGGGAGCCACTGTCCTTGTGATCTCACTCTTGTCACTTCCTTCTGCAGGCTTGTCACACCCTGAGGGTTGCTGGGAACCAGTGTGGGACCCATTGCTCTGTCATCCATACAGCTCACTACTCCTCCTTGAGGCTCGGGAAATGTCTCTCTCTCTCTCTTTAACATCAAGTGCCTCTTTGCTTCCTGCTGCTTCCAAGCTCATCTATTTATCCACCAAGCCCTGATTCTCTTCTCCTGCCTCTGCTCATCCTCTTTCTCCTCTGGGCTTAACCTACTGGAAACAAATGCGTGACATCTTGCAGGCACGATGTGCCATCCAACCTGCCACATAGCCCCTCTGAAGCTGAAACACGGGGCTTTCCCTGGTTCGGAAGGGTGGGAAGGGAAGCAGTCGTGTTGCAATGGGGAGGAAAAGAGGAAACAGACGGGAAAACCCCATAAATTAATCTCAAAACGTTATCCAGCTACATAAGGGTTAACCAAATACTCGTGGTTATTTTTCGCCTGGCTGAAACTCTCCTGCCCCAAGCTGGTCTCAGCCCCTTCTCTCAGAGTTACTTGGGTGCTTTCCTTCTGTCCTGCAGCTCAATCATCTCCTCCCTTCCGCCCATCGCTCTGGCTGCGGTTTATATGTGTATTGTGGGCTCGTCCGCAATCTGTGTCATTGCATTCCTTGGGGTTCCAGGTCCTGCCCTGGGACCCCCTTCTCTTCTCACCATACCCAGGTCCCTGGGAAACCGCACCCACTGCATGGGTTACCATCCGTGTGTTGACGACTCCCGATTCTACGCTCCGGCTCTGTGGGAGATTGCCAAACCTGACCAGAAATATTTCTTGCTCTTCTCTGCAAGGGGCGGAGTTTACTGCTCCCACCTTTGCATCTGGCTGCCCTTGGGACTTGCTTTGGAGAGCGGCGGGCAGGAGAGTGATGCCCAGCCAGTTATGAGGCTGGACCTCAAGAGATTTTGCACACGTTCTTCCCTGGGGACCACCCCCCACTGCTCTTCCGGGAATAAGCCTGGGCTAACCTGCTGATGAAAGCCACCCCTACCGGCCTTGCTGACCACAAGCCAACTGCCCAGCACTTGAGTGAGGCCCTCTGAGAGCAGCCAGTGCCCCGCTGACCCACCAGCTGACTGGTGAGTCCATGAAGGAGCTCAGCCCAGATTGGGCGGACCACCCAATAGACGGCTGTGTTAAGCCACGAGGTTCGGGGTGGTTTGTCACACAACAAATGTTCATGGGCAGGCTCAGACATCTCTTCTGATCTCCCTCTCCCACGAGTCCAGGGGCCCACTGGACCCTCCACTTTGATGTCCTCAACGCAATGCGTCCCAAAGTGACCTCAACGTACCTCCTCGTCCCCCCACCCACGCCCACCTCCAAGCACAACGGCTCCTTCTCCTGTCTTCTTCATCTTAGCAAACAACCTGTCATCTCCTCAAAAACCCGGGCAGCATCCTGGCTCCCCCGCTCCTTCCCCTCACATCCAATCTGTCACCGAGAGGCATTGGTTCCACCTGCCACAAGGCTCTCCTTCCTCCACGTCTCTCCACCTCCACTAATTCCCCTCATTCGACTACTATCTCCTCCCATCTGGCTGTCTCAAGCCTCTAAGCTCTGTCCTCACCTGCGCCCCCGCTTTACCTTCAATCTGCTTTCTGTTTTAACAGGAAGACGATTTCCAAAATATAATTCTGACCATGTGTCACCTGATTAAATTCCTATAATGGCTCAGAATACTTCCGAAAGGCCATACTCTTCAGCTGGACTCAAGAACACAGACTTTCCCCAGCACGTCATGGGGGAGCCACTGAAGGTTCTTGAGCTGGAACATGACAGCATCAGAGCTCTGCTTTAAGAGATGTGATCTGGGAGGGGCGCCTGGGTGGCTCGGTCGGTTAAGCGTCAGACTTCAGCTCCGGTCACGATCTCTCAGTTTGCGGGTCCAAGCCCCGCGTCGGGCTCTGTGCTAACAGCTCGGAGCCTGGAGCCTGCTTCGGATTCTGTGTCTCCCCCTCTCTCTGCCCCTCCCCTGCTTGTGCTCTGTCCCTCTCTGTCTCTCAATAATAAATAAGCATTCAAGACAAATTAAAAAAAAAGAGATGTGATCTGGGAGCCACAGTTAGAATAGCTTATGGGGGAAACCTCGGATGTAGGGAGACAAATTAAGAAGTTCCAGCATAGATTAAGTGAGAAGGGATGAGTCTTAGGCTAGACTGTGCAGTGGGAACCTCACGTGTTGTGCGAGGGACGAGTTCAGGAGGATGGGTGGGATACAAGTGCAATTTCAGAGGCAGGCCGTGCAAGCCTGGGTTCTGCTCAGGTGTCGAGGGAAGGAAAGGGGGCTGAACAAACTGCCTGTGACCTCAAACCTAGCTAACAGACATCTGTGAAACCCTTATTTGAACCGCAAAATGGTGGGAGAAGAGATTCATGGAGCAAAGAAATGGTGAGAAAGAACAACGGCCCACAGTGCTGGCAAGGCAGGTCAAGGTCAATGTCCTGTGGCGTCTGCTTGCAGCCCTCACTCACCTCAGCCCCTCTAAGCCTCAGCACGGCGGCTCGCTTGGGCCTGTCCCTCAGTCTCCCACTTCTGCATCCTTGTGCTTTTTCTCCTCCCCCTGTTTCCTGACCTACCTACCCCCGAACCCTTCTCTTCTAAGACCTTCCTCACTGCTCTAACAGAACGCCACAGGCTGAGTGGCTAATAAACAACAGAAACATATTTCTCACAGTTTTGGGGGCTGGAAGGCCAAGGTCAAGGTGGGAGCCGATCCAGGGTGTGCAGGCCGCTTCCTGGTTCATAGATGACCGGCTTCTCCCTGTCTCTTCACGTGGTAGAAGCTCTTGTGTCTCTTGATATAAGGGGACTGATTTCCAGGTGTGAGGGTTTGGCCCTCATGACCGAACCACCTACCAAAGGCCCCACCTCCTAACATCAATGGCTTAGGGGTTAGGATTTAACACATGAATTTCGAGGGCCACAAACTTTCAGTCCACCCCACCACTCGCCGTCTTATTTGGTTACTTTTTTAGGTAATGAATGTTGATTGAGGCATTACCATATGTCAGCACTGGGTCTATAAGCAGTAACACGGAGCTCCCCCGATGGCATGCTGGATCGTTCTGTCTCTGAGTGCCACTGGTCACAGGCTGCCCAGTGTTACAATCATCTCTCCAGCCAACAATAGCAGATTAGCATCACGGGGTTGGCCTCTCCCAAGACAGCTCTTAGATCTTAAAGTCGTCTTTGTGTTTCCCAGAGCTCACAACGGCTGTAGAACAAATATTTGATGAATGAGTGAAGAACGATGCTCTAAGACCTTCAAATAGGTGGGTACTGATCAAGTTTTAAAATGATTACTAAAAACACCATTTTCTCTGTTAAGACTTAGGGATGAAATAGAATACAAGGTCTCTGAAGTTAATTAGCAAGCAAACTAGTCTGAATTTCGACAGAGGAGAGAGACAGGTATGAATGAGCCTTACACACCGCACATGTTGCCCTAATTTTCTTCCTGAAAGCCCACTGCTCTCTCTCTCTCTCTCTCTCTCTCTATATATATATATATATATATATATATTTTTTTTTTTTTTTTGGTAGTGATTTGTTTTGGTGGAAGGTTTAACCTTCCTGCCCCAAGAGTTATCTGTGGTATAACTCCTTGTCCACACTCTGGCTGATGTTTGAAAATGTCATGGTCAGAGAAAACGTCACCCTCTCGGCTAAAGCTTTTGATCCGTGTTTCATGGCTATCGCCATGGGTGGGGGGTGCTGCGCGGTGAGGATGAGGGTTTGAGGGTGGGTTTAGAGGGGGAAAGCCTTAGAAAAGGAGCCAGAAGTCACCCTAACGGAACTGAACGGGATTGTGAAATCCTCATTTTTTAATTTGCGCACGTGGATGTAGTTTTAAAAAACAACGCTGTGCCCCAAACTGGAGTGCTCGAAAAAGTTCCAGTCGCCGGTTTCTGGTTTTAGGATCGAATTTGGATTCAGGTTTCCCTTTGTAACCTGAGGTGTGTCGGCTTATTGAACTCAAGGTACTCTGCTTTTCTCGCAAAAGAAATTTCCCTGTTGCAGTCTTGCCGCCATCCTGTTTGATGATGAAACTTTCGGGGCTGCTGTTCCTTTGACCTTTATGGGTACGAATGCGATTAAAAGAAAATTGACTGGCTTACCGGCCACCTCCATCTTCCTTTGGCTTGTTTGCTCCCATTTACCATTCCATTTATTATTGATAGAGTGTTTATGTTCATAGCTTCTGTGCAGCTCTTGCTCCTGGAAGGGAGGAGGGTGACAGTCACCGCTATGCCAGTGGCCACTCCCTTGCCCCCCAGTCATACAGCCCGCGTGACCCTGGAATCTCTGGGACTTGACCCAGGAAGAGACTGTCTGGTATGGGGGACGGGATTGGAGGAACAGAAGGGCAACACAGGGGAGGAAAAAGCTCCCAGCCAAGCTGGGTATGGGGTGGGGTGGGGGGTGGGGGTTGCTTCTCCAGTCATTCAAGGTGAGCCCACCGCCCTGAGAGCAGGGCTATTGTCAAGGTTAGAGCTCTCCTTTGTTAGCTTGGGAGAATTAAATCATATCTCCCGGGAACCCTCAGTTTGCAAACTTTTTTTGGCTAGTAGAGGGGCAAGGGTATGGCAGCTTGCCTTCCCTTGACATAGGAGAGGTGGAAACAAGTGTATTTTTTTCCCTCTAAGTGGAACAAAAGGGAACAGAGTCATTAAGTGCTTAGACATACCAAGACCATATATGTCTATGAATTTTCAGGAATGGCTGCTGCTCTCACCCGTCAATGCTGTCTGAAAAACAAATGGTGAGCTATGCCATAGCTTGAAAGACAAAAGGTACAAAGGTGCCAAGTTGACCCTGGTTCTTGTGCCTCTGTACGGTTGTCTGAAGTAGACATGTGGGCCAAGGAACACTTCTTCATGGGCTATAAATCTCCACAAGTGCTGTCGAATCTCTGCTGGAAGCCGCAGCTGCCAGAACACTCCTCACCTCTCTCTGATCAGGAAAGATGGGAGTCACGCCCGCCCCACCTCCCGCAGCTGCCTCTTCCTTGTAGTCTCGACTTCAACACAAATTGTCCTCTCTCTGGGCAGCAACCCGCCTCCAACTTTCTCACTAGTACCTGGAGACGTCCTTCCTCGGGCTGATGGCCAAACGGCCTGCCGGAACCACCTGGCTGCCTGGTGGGAGCAAACCCAGGATGGTATTTTTGTTCTCGAAAGACCAGGTTCACACATCACAGCCAAGATTGCGGGAGGGGAGGGGAAAGGCTCCTCTCTGGGCATCGAATGTTTGCCCAGGTGGGCGTACCATTCAGTAGTGGAGGTAAATGAATTGGGGGGGGGGGCTGGGGTCTTCTTGAATCCTCTAAGGGAGAGAAGGGAGGTTTGTCAGACCCCAGCTAAGTATGTGTTTGATTCACAGCGAAGTGTGAAGGATCACCGCTCAGCTTGCCTCAGGCCTGTCCCCCTCAGAGTGAAGTAGGCAATACCCAGATGCCCCAAGGCAGCACATGCCCAGCAGTATAAGAATCCATACCCATGAACGAAGTTCTCATTGGCAGCCCAGCTCAATAACAAGTAAGACTCACCTCAGAATGACTTTTCAAGACAAATGCTAGAACAGAAGGTCTAAAGTAATGACCAAGGGGGGAGAATCCGACAGGGCCTAGCCTGTTTGATGTCTTCCGGAAGCAGGAAGCGAGTTGGAAGGGTCCTGGGCTTGCGGGATAGGCTCTGTCTGCCCTGTCCTAGCTGTGGGACTGTGGGAAAGTCAGTTTGATCCTTCATTCATCAAGGACGTACCGAGCACCTCTGTTTGCCAGGCTGACAGAAGGAAGAAAAAGGTGAAAGCTGGGTGGGATCCTTGTGCGCTGGGGCTTACGTGGTGGGGTGGCAGGGGAGAGAGAATAAATAGGTAAACAAATAAAAGAGACACTTTCAGAGAGCGAGGAGCGTCATGAAGAACTTCAAGAGATCAGGTCATGGGACGGAGCCCATCTGAGGAGGTGTTTTTCCAGCACACACCAGGGTGATGAGAAGGAGTCGGGACAGAAAGATCTGAGGGCAGAACATTCAGGAAAAAGGAGTAACAAGTTCAAGTCTCTGCATCAAGAAGCAGCGGTTCCACAGACCGAGCATCCATTTCCTCACCTGCCCAGTGGTGTCACCGAGAATCAAATAGAGTCATGCATATGGCAGGCTGTCACGCCCACGTCCACAAACGAGACTAATGGCCCAGCTCCCACACGGGGGTTAGATTCTGGGGAACCCAATGCCCTCGTGGAGCCTTCCTAGTCTCCCTGTTCTTCCCCTCAGACAAGCCTTCCTATTCTCTCTTTTTGACACTTCATTAGCTTAAGAGGCCTCATAGATGCCTCCCTATAGCTTAGGTACCCAACATTATTCTCCGGATGCTACCTGGAACACGGAGTGAAGGGAAGGGGTATGTGTACCTGTGTGTACCCAGGTTTACTCTATGTTCTGAGCATATACTAACATACAGAGTATCTTTGGGACTCTGGCCTCTAAAGAGCCATCGAATCACTGACTAAAGCCGTCTTTGGGTCCTAGCCCTGGTTCTGTAACAGATCACCACCTGGTGATTCAGGATGAGTGTTTGCCATTCCTACATTTAAGGGTCCCTGTGGACTGTGGCCCCCACCCCCCATCCCTCACCCCTGGGTCGCTGTTTTTCC
This sequence comes from Felis catus, assembly GCF_018350175.1. Taxonomy (NCBI): domain Eukaryota; kingdom Metazoa; phylum Chordata; class Mammalia; order Carnivora; family Felidae; genus Felis; species Felis catus. The sequence continues at coordinate 16,250,605 of NC_058378.1, forward strand.
AGGACAGATTCACCTTTCAGGCAGGAAGCTCTTCCTTACACTGATGACCCCACTTCCAGCAACTCCCTCCCACGTCCCTATTTCTAGTCCCCTGGAGAGAGGAGAACATACAGTTAGCCCTCCATATAATGGTCCTTGGTGAAGACCATGGTTAGGCTGCCCTTGAGATGCTTTTCTCCCAGTTGAACCACAACCTCCTTCATCTTCCCTGGGAGACTCCAGAGAACCGCACAGCTATGTGGGAGGAAGCAGCAGGAAGAGGCGCCGGCAGCACCCCCTGCTGGAGAGCGGGAGAGGCAGCCCGGCACACAGGCTGAGCCTCTGCAAGCAACCACAATCCTAACAGCGAGGTAATGTGTGTCCAGCCTTGACTCCCGGCCAAGCACCTCACAAGTGTTTCTGCATCTCCGTTCTCCAGGGCAGCAACACGCATGTCATAGTGGTGCCTACTTTGCAGATGACAGACCGGCAGTTGGGACAAGCTGCCTGGCTTTCCCAGGGTGCACCCTGGGCCTGAAATCTGCACCCAACTCTTGATTCCAAACTCAGTTCCCATAACCTGACAATGTAAAGCAGTGATGAGCCATCTGCTACTTAGAAAGAGTTTGTTTCCCACCATACATCCTCCATCCTGTGTGTTGAGCAACTTTGGTAACAAAGGAATCATCAACACTAGAAATTAAAGCACAAAGAGAAAGAAGTCCAGAGTATGAATTACGGCTGCCATTGATGGAGTCTCTTTGGGGATGATGACTGGACTCATTTAACATTTATAATGCCCCTGCAGGGTAGACATTGCAATCCCCATTGTAAAGATAAGGGAATCGAGGCTCTAATTGGTTAAGTGACCATGTGGAAAGGCTGCCTTGACGACTCTGGAGTGTCTGCCTCCGAAGCTCTTAACCTCCACACACATTGACTGGAAAGATCAATTCAGGTGGAAATGTGTGGCCCGAGTCTCATTTCCTTCATCAGAGACCAAATGTCCCATACCCAGTTGGTGAACATTTGTTAATACCCTGGCCTTTTAAGCCACACACATTAAAAAAAAAAAAAAAAGGAACAAGGGTAACCATATTTGTCAATCTCTGCCTCCTCCTTGAAAGTTAAGATTATGAGTTAATAGTAAACCCAGGGAGCTTGTCATTTTAACTCGGCATGCGTCACCTCACTGAGCTCTTTCTCTTCCCGAATAAAATCGATGTAATAATATTATGCCATACCAATAAATATGTCATATTGTTGCCTAATATTAGTAGAGAATGACACTTGCCTCGACTACTCCACAGATTATTATGAAGGTGGGGGAAGCCACCTATGTGAAAACGGGTTACAAGCTTGACACAAACAGAAGAGGGGTGACAAGCGGGATGGGTGATCACTGCCATTTGGAGACTTGCCACGACCATTGGTTCACCGCTGTCGCTCCCAGAAGATGGCCCTGGGCATCTGTGACACTGGGGCAGCTTTCTCTGGAATCCCAGCAGGGGTAGGAAGGGAGAGCCCCCCCCCCCCCCCAGACAGCAGCCATGTTAACAAACAAACCTGTAGATCCACTGGCCCGGAGTATTTCTAAATCAGTAGCCCCTTGAAGGTAGTGCATCTTCCTGTCAGATAAATACTGCCCAGGCATTTTGGATAGTTTCTAGTGCTTCCACCCTCCGTCCAAATCAGATAATGAAATAACTTTTCCACTTGTGACTTGGCCTTCTTTTTGTTTTTCATATTTCCTTGCTTTTACCTCTCCCACACTTTTCCTTCCACATGTTGGTCCATCTGTTCTAGGTAGGATGTGCCTGGTAGCCAGGGAGCATGTTTGTTTCAGCTTTCTGGCACGCACGCCTGGAACCACGAGAGAATGTAGAAACAACCAGGCTCACAGTGTATTGCAAGGATCACAGATGACACTGTAGTCCATAAATGACCTATTGTGGGTGGTGTCCAGCTTTGCAGGCTGAGCAGAGATGGGAACAGTTGGAAGCTGGACCTACACATTCCTGCTAGAAGGAGCCTTCATAGCCCTTGAGGCCAGAGAGACAAGGTCACAATCCTGACCCACCACAGACTAGCACTGTGATTTAGTTACTTGATTTCCTTCTCTCTGCATGATGAAACCAATCTCTTCCGATTCCCGATGAGCGGAAAATTGAGACATCAAATGCAAAGTGCCTGGTGACAATTGGCTTTCAGTGGAAACTTCCCACCTCTGAACCCATTAGATGATGCTACCCTTGGACAGATGGATCTTGGTAGACATGTCTACTGTTTTACTCTTCTGGGGGAAATAAATCATGAATTGTCTCCATTCAAGTTCTCAGGTTATCTGCCATTAGGGTATCTGCCACTATAAGAACACCGGGAAGGACTGAGCATGCACATTCACTGAGACTTGCATGGCAGGCGTTGACTTTGAGGGACATCTGAAGTGGCTTATTCAACTTTCCCACAAGCCTCCTCTGTGACTAATGGGAAGTAACACACCTCATAGCCAGGGCTTGGCAGACACGGAAGGACGACTCTCAGAAGGTATACAAGTCTTGCTGGGAGCCAGCATGGTTAGAGCGTGACCGGCCAGGTTTGTGTGGCAGGGATACAATAGTGTGCTTCCTTGGCATCAAGCACCGGAAAAAGGGTGGGTCGCCATTCTCCCAGCCTTCAAGGGCTTCGCAGAATGTGTGAATCTGTTCATCATCACCATCATCATTCGTTGTTTAATCCATGCTCCCTGATGTCCTAACACAAGGTTGTTCAGAGGGCAGTTTTTGTTTTCATTGTTTTGCTTGATATTTCTAAGAAGAGGAGTTTTGTTTCCGTTCCTCTTAAGTACTCTGTTCCTTCCCCACACTCGGGATGCACCACCCCTGGGGAGTAACTTAATTCCGAGCACGTGCACCTGTGGAATCTGAATCTGGGGGGGGGGGCGCCTGCCCTGCCTGATGCTCTGATCTGGGGCAGTTCCCTGACTCTTCTCCAGCACAAGGTTTTCTGCCCCCACCCACACCAGGGTTTTTATCTTGTCATGTGATGCCTCATGGGGACCTAGGACTTGCACTCGGGAACTCCTCCTCAGGGATGCACAAAGCTAGGAAGCAGATGGTACAGGGAGGATGAGTTTCTCCTCTCCTTCTTAATCAAGAAGTGTCTTCTTTTTAAGCCTCAGTGCAAGGGGTGCCCGGATGGCTTAGTGGGTTAAGTCTCTGACTCTTGATTTTGGCTCAGGTCATGATCTCTCATTTTGTTGGTTCCAGCCCCGCATCGGGCTCTGCGCTGACATTGTGGAGTCTGCTTGGGATTCTCTCTCTCTCTCTCTCTCTCTCTCTCTGCCCATCCTCCACTCATGCTGTCTCTGTCTCTCAAAATAAATAAATAAAACTTAAAAAAAGAAGACTCAGCACAGCCAAGCTGTGTGAAATGCGGGCACTTGGACATGTACATGTTGTACTGCTCTCCTTGACCACTGAGGATGTTGTGGCCAGCTCCAAAGAAAGACCTAGTCTCTCCCAGGGGGACAGAAGAAAAACTCTCATGAACGTACAAATGTCAGTCGATCTTTTTCTCTAACATGATTGTTTTTACTCATTACTAAGACAGCCAAATTATCCGTTTGGCTAAATGCAACAAAGTGTCAATGGACTCCTTTGACTGATTTATGCCTACTTACGGGACTAGTCTGAGGAAGAGGCAAACAGTATTTTGTGATCTCTCTGGGAAGGACATGGCCAAACTTAGAGTTCAGAATAGTCAACCTGGCAGCATAGCAGAGAGTGGAATGGGTAGGGACTAAGCTAAGGAGCTCAAGACCCATTAAAGACCATTACAGTCATTCAGGCTACAAATCATGGTGGCCTGAACTGAAGAACCTACAGCAGGAAGGAGAAGTGGATGGATTAGAGATATGCTTAGGAGGTAGGATTGGCACAACTCTGTGTCTGAAAGGAAGTGGGAGGTGAAGGAACATGGAGGAGACAAGGCATTGGAGTTAAGGAAGTGAAGGATAGTGGTGTGTTTGCTAAGATATGGAACGTTACAGAGGGCACAGCTCCATGTGGGGATCTGTTTAGTCCGTGATGGCTCTGAGACACCCAAGGGAAGACAAGGAGTATGTGGTCGATAGTTTTGAAAACACTGGGGAAGTTCGGGCTGGAGATTTGGGAGAACTTCCCACATCAACAGTTGAGTGAGCACATGGTAATAGTTAAAGCCACCAAGAGAGAATGTGCAATCTATGAGCTAAGGGAAGAGAAGAAGAGAGACGAGATAAAGAAAAGAGTGGACGTAAGCCAGAAACAGAAATAACAAGTGACAAAATAACTGTTTATAGATATTAAGCAAAACACAGAAGGATGGAAATAAATTCAGAGTTCAGGTTAGTAATAATGAATGTCAAGGAAAATGTCATCAAGTAAACACAGTTTCTCTAAAACCAGCTTTATGATTATCTCTTGGGATCAATCATCAGAGTTTTGTGTATTTTGTATGGCTATTTTAATAGGGTAACATTTGAGGCATGTCTTATGCCTGAGACATGCTCTCTGTCAGCCTCAACTGGCTTCACAGCTCTTGTACTCATTGGCAGCCACAGAAAGTCCAAGAAGAGCCTGGTTGAGCTTAAGGCACATGCCTTGAAAAGTCGACTTTATCTCAGTGACCCCTCCTCTTCCCTACCTCTCTACTCTCTCACCAGAACCACTCCTACCTCTTTGAGTCTTTCAGGGCTGGACCTCCACGGGCAACACCTGATCTGCAGGTGCACTTGGAGAGCTTGCAGGTGGTCAGGGTGCACATGGGAAAGTGACTACGAGAGGATGAAATGATACCTGGAGCCAGGATCTAAAGGGTTGCAGACAAAGTGCTGTAAGTATGAGAGAGAGGTTACTCATATTCGTGTTTGGAAAGATCCTCCACATAGTCCAGTGGAGGATGAACGGGTGGGAGGAAGAGGAGAGACGGACCCTTATCAGTAAGATGTGTACCATCCACTATGGGATAAGAAGAGCCTGTATTGGGACAGGGGAAGTGGCAGTGGATATGGGAATATGGATTCCAGACACATGTATGAGGAACAATGACGGAACTGGTGCCTGATGAACTTGGGTGATGAGGATGAAAGACGTGTCCAGGATGAATCCCTCTTTTTTTACTCAGGCCATTCACTGAACATTAATGCCCTTTCTAGAACATGGAAAATTTTCTAATACTCTTGATTGCTCTCAGACAGGATCTTCTCTGCTGCGTGACTCTGTTTTATTCCTACCCTCTGTGAAAGTTGCCATTAGCATAGGTAGTTTCTTCAGCCAAAGCCCACACACAACTCCTCTTCGATTCCATGTAGCCACAACAATAGGTCCTAAAGTTTCTGACTGAAAACATTCACACATACTTTACTGGAGGTGATGGATCCAATACAACGGGAAGCCAACAGAATGCTTCCTACACTCTATAGTCTTAAAAAACAAATTCAGGTGTTCATCCTCAGCAGTGAAATATTACTTGACTGACAACCTCATCGGTTTGCCTGCCATAGACACTCTGGATGGCAATCTGGTCTGAGCAGCAAAAGATTATCACAAGATTCATGTTTTAGTGCCTCTTCTTGGTCTAAGGTACCATTCAAATAGATATAACGAAATCGTATCTCTGACTCTCTGTCTCTGTCTCCCTTTCCGGCTTCTCATGTCAGTAAGAAGGTGTGGGCAGGCATGCCATCATCCCAGAGTTAGCTTGTAAGTCTATACTCAGTACGCAGTCCTTCTATCTAACTTCTCTTGTCCTACACACATATCATTTTATCTGTTCTTCCGAACACCCCTAAAAGTCAGGTAAGTGCAGGTTATTACTACTATTCCTATTTACATATTGAAAACGGAGGCCCAGTCAAGTCAAGGAAGCGTACCAGGGATAGATTGGGGGTTGGGTAGAAAAGTTTGGTTCCAGATATGTTGAATGGAGGTGACTTTCCAGATGAGGATGCCAGGTAAGCAACTAAATATTGGATATAAAGCTCAGGATATAGACTGGGCTTGAAGAAACAGATTCAGGAACCATCAGTTTATCAGAGCAGTTAAGCAGAAGACAAGAGCAAGCAACTTTGAAATGAAGTGATGTCCCACATCTGTGTTTTCATCCAGAGAAGGGGTAGAAATCTGGTGGCCTATGGGCTGAACTCATCATACAGACAAGGTTGTAGGAGTGGAATTGGAGTAATGCTTCAGATATTGAAAAATATCATGTAAAAACCCGATTTCCAGCATTCTTTTAAAAGCAGAGACTATGGCATCCTAGAGCCCACGTTCTCACACCTCAGTAATATCAAGATGTTGAATGAGTTGCCTTCCTTCCCTTTAGAACATTCTCTTCTGGTTTGCCATAGTCCCCACTATTCCTTACTGTATTACTAGCTTGCATCATTAATTTACCTTTTCTCCCCTGCAAATAATTGAGTTTGTGGTCATTGGCATCAGAGTGGCCCCTTTCTGGCTAAATTCCTTCTTAAACTACATCTCAAAACTAGGTAGTTCCAGAAATCTCTCTCCAGATATCTGAACCCTCAGAAATGATTCCAACCATTTAGTATCTCCACCTGGTTCTTAGAAATTCTAACTTAGTATGTTAATGATTATTTATTTATTTATTTATTTAGAAAGAGAGTGCATGAGTGGGGGAGAAAGGCAGAGGGAGAGAGAATCTTAAGCAGGCTCCATACTCAGTACAGAGCCCCACGCAGGGTTCAGTCCCATGACTCTGGGCTCATGACCTGAGCAGAAATCAAGAGTTGGACACTGAACCCACTAAACCACCAAGGTGCCCCATGTTAATGGTCTTATTTGTGTAGCCTTTCTCTCTAGACTCAAAGCAATTTGAGAGTAGCATTACCCTGATTGTATTTTGGTGTGTCCAATATTAGCATAGCACTCCACAGAGAATGGACGTTCAAAAAGCGCAGATGTGGTGAATCATTGAACAACTGTCTGCACTTCACATTTCACAAAGCTTACTCACACTCATTTTGCCTCAAACAACCCAAGGTGATCCAGCTCCTACAGGAGAGCCAGCTCTCCAGCCAGGTCTGTGGAGTTCTTTGGGATCCCTATGGCCCCCAGATCTGCTCTGCGGGATGCCCAGAAGTATGACAGTCATCCATGGATCACAAAAGACTGGAAAATAGGATATTCTGCCTGTTAGGTACCAGGGTAGCATAAGGGATAAATTCATTGGAGGTGGCAGAGATCACTCCTGATTTCTCTGGGAGAGGAAACAATTCAATTGAGCCAACATTTACTGGGGGCTGACCATGGACTGCGGACTGTGCCCTAGGGTTTCCAACAGTGAAGAAAAAACATAGAGACCCTGAAAAACTAACTAGCATCAGGATTGTACAAAGAGCACAGGAAGGCCCATCAAAAGAATGCATGTTTAATTTAAAAAGTAAGTAGAAATTAGCTTGTGGAGGATGTGGGATGTGGAGGGAAAGGATTCTTGGCAGAGGGACAACATGTGCAAAGACCTCAAGTCAGAGACATATTACTGGAGGAACTGAACGAAGTCTATTATGATGACAGTAACAAGTGTGAGGGAGGTAAGCAAGAATCAGAACATACAATCATACAAACCATGTTGACAATCCTAGAATTCATTCTGAGAGCCATGGGTTCTGGAAGGGTATTGAGTAATGGGGGAGGGGACACAATCAGATATCAATGTTTAAAATATCACCCTGATTGCTGTCAGAATGGACTGGGAAACATGGCTGGCTCAGTTGTCCACATCCACCCTCCCACTGAAAGCACTCAAAAATGTTAGATAAATATAAACAGCCTCTTCTTATAAGCCGTGAAAGATTTGACAAGATAATGAGAAATTATACAGCCAAAATTTAAGAGAAACCAAGATAAGCAGAACACCAGAGCCTCTCTTGCCCTGGAGGTAATCTACCAACTCAAGTAAACTTGAGCCTTAATTCTGATGCCCTGAGAAGGCATAAGGACAGCAATGAGATGACTTGGGAGGTTCAGATCCAGGGCAGTGAAAGTGAGGCAAGAAAAGACACCCACCAGAGCCAGACAATACACTCCATGCACAACCAGCTCGAGATGGACCCAGCTGCTTACTCTGCAGATGCAAGGAGGGCATCTCTGGAAGGGCTGCAAGAGTGACCCACACTGTGATGCCATCCAAGTAAAAGAGGAAGGAGGACCTTACCTGTGTGCTTCCTTCTCACCTTCCATTTCCTACTGGTCAAGTTTCATCCCCCCAGTAAGGAACACCCTGTCCTTCTGAGTTGCACCATCTGGCGGCTCAGAGGCCGACCAGGAACCAGATCCTACATTCAAGAAAGGGGACAGCCTGGCATGGCTAGAACGCCAACCAAGACAGAAGAAAAAGGAGGTGAGGTTGTGAGAAAGTGCATGAAGTCTGCGTCCAGTGCTGGGGCTTAATAGAAGATCCTTGTCCCCTAAACCCGAGGACACAAAGTGCTGCATAATTAGGGTAAGAAGAACCAACATTTCCCATGCTACAGCATGCCCCCACTCCTAAAGACTGGAGGGAAAGTATCCTTGGCACAAAGCAAATCAGGGTTTCTAAAAAAAAAAAAAATTTAATTTTTAATCTGCTTTTAATGTTTATTTATTTTTGAGAGGGAGGCAGAGCACGAGTGCGGGAGAAGCAGAGAGAGAGTGACACAGAATCCAAAGCAGGCTCCAGGCTCTGAGCTGTCAGCACAGAGCCTAATGTGGGGCTGGAACTCATAAATCGCGAGGTCATGACCTGAGCTGAAGTTGGCTGCTTAACCAACTGAGCCACCCAGGCGCCCCCGACTCCCACAAAAAAAAAAAAAAAAAATTTTAAGGCCCTGGGAAATTGTAGCTGTAAGCAATCTTTCTCATGTATTTGCAGCCAAAAATCATATCATATGTCTCATCTCCACACCCTCAAGCTATGAATTTAAAGTGTTTTTAGACTAGTAAAGCCTTTTGGCATCTGACAAAGCAAATGCAAACCATTTTTTGAAGGAGATGCCTTCCTTTTAACTCTCCAGGGATTTCAAATATGATTTTCCATAGAACTGAGAAGTTTACAGTAATGAATAACCATGTACCATGAGTGAGAACCAGCAGAAACAGATGCAGAAAGACTTCATATATTAGAATTATTGTGGGAGCGCCTGGGTGGCTCTGTCACTTGAGCATCTGACTCTTGATCTCAACTCAGATCTTGATCTCAGGGTTGCAAGTTTAAGCCCCACATTGGGCTCCATGCTGGGGGTGGAGCCTACTTAAAAAAAAAGACAAACGATTATTGTATGTGAACTGTATACACTCTAAAACAATCACATTTAACACAGTGAAAGAGGAGCTTTAAAATATATGCAGGGAGTAGTAAAAAAAAAACTTTAAAGAACTTAACAGGTCCAAAAAGATAACTTCTAGAAAAATTTTAATAATTAAAAGAAAAAATGTAATGAGTATGTATAAAAACACAGTAAACCCAGATAAAGAGACAACTGGTATACTGAAAGACAGATAGAATAAATTAACCAGAATGCAACACACAAAAAAGAAAACCTTAAGACACTTAAAAAACGAGAAGCTATAAGATATGGAAGAGAGAGTGAGAAGGTCTAATATACATCAAATCAGAATTCCAGATGGAGAGGGGAGGGGCAATGAGGCAAAAAAAGCACAAATCACAAAAATAGCATCTGAGAAATTTCCAGCAGTTCACAAGCTCAAGTGTCCCAATTAATTCTAGGCCTGACAAAGAAAAAGAAAGCTAATCTTGGACACATCTTCATGAAAGTGCAGAATCCCCAAAATACAGTGGATTTGAAAAGCAGCTGGAAACAAACACGAAAGCATTATCTTCAAAGGAGGGGTAGACTCATCCCTGATTTATTAATGGCTTCTCAACCATCACAATGAAAACTAGAAAACAGTGAAATTATAGCTTCCTTGTGCTGAAAGAAAACACCAACCGTCTCATAATGTTAACGCGACAAATATATTGTTAAAAAAATAAGGGCAAAGTAAAGAGAGATAAACAGAAACTCACAGTTGGCCACCCACCCACCCACACACTCACTAAAGAAAATTGGAAAAGATGCATCCAGGATAGAAGGTCTGAAATATAAGAGATAATGATAAGCACATAAAATGGCAAATATGTGGGTAATGAAGAAAGGATAAGGCTGAGAGGAGAGAGGGAGGGACATATTTGTCAGGAAACCAGCAGCGGATCTTGGAACAGGAAATGGAGAATGGAGGAGGGCACAGGCCACGGAGGAGTTTATAGTTGGTCAACTGACCGGAGCAAACCCCAAGGAAGGTAATGAATCAACTGAAGAGAAGTTACTTTTCAAGTGAGGACTTTTTTCATTTCTTTTCTTTCTTTTCTTTTCTTTCCTTTCTTTCTTCTTCTTCTTCTTTTTTTTTTTTTAGATAGATTCCTGTCATTTTTTTTCCCTCTCTTTTTTGCAAACAACTCTGTCACGCTTCATAGAATCTCTCTAGCCATTCTGCTGCAGAGGAGAGGGGCCAAAGTACTTGGGTGTGGGATGTGGGAGGAGAAATTGGCTGAAATATCTGCAGAATTGGCTTAGTTTCCTCGGTCCTTGTGCGAGCAAAAAAATCATGTCTTTGTGGGACTGTGTTCGTTAGCTATGCCACAGCCCACAGCTGGAAGCCTGCTGACAGAAGACTAAGGAAGCTCATGACTGGTCTTGTACCGCCAGTGAGGAGGGCGGGAGAAAACGCCAGGCCTTTGTCAGCCTTTGTGCAAAATGGTTGTTGTTGGCAACATCCCAGCCCCGTACCCACATTTTATTTGTTTCAGCTCATGCTTGGGAGGTCAGTGAAACAGAGGATTTGCATGTACTGAACAAACCTGTTGGCTTGTCCTCAGATCAGCTTCCAGCTACTTCTCTCCAGGTGGAGTTGAATTATCTGAAGGCATTCAGTTCTGATGGGGTGGGCGCTGTAGGGAGAATGGCTCCACCCCAGACTTTTGTGGTGCCTTGATTTTAAATGATGTTGCCTCCAGCCCATGGGTCTCTTAAATCTGTCAGAAAAAAAGTGGCCTCTTGTGAATCATTGTTTTCAGTGACGGGAAGGAAAAAGAGCCGAAGAAGCACAGGAGGGATGGAGTGGGGGGAGTCGACATGTGAATAGCGACAGAACAGGGGTGAGTCACCTTCAGGAGAAGCTTAGATCGAATTAGTCTGGAAAGCCAGTGGGGAACTATTTGAGTAGGGGGAGCAACTCTGGAAAGGTAGAGTAAGAAAGGGCAACACGTTTAGTCAGGCAAAGGAGTTAGTTCCTCTTGGATTGGCCGTTTGCCAAGAGCATCAACTCTAGGTCAGAAAGGTAGGGGTGGGGGCAGCAAAATGGGTGAAGGGGGTCACAAAGTCCAAACTTCCAGTTGTAAAATAATTAAGTCCTAGGGATGTAAAAACCAGCGTGGTGATGATGTAGTGAATAATACTGTGTCATATATTTGAAAGTTGCCAAGAGCACAGATCTTAGAAGTTCTCATCACAAGAAGAAAACAGTTTGTAACTAATATGACGGGTATCAACCAGACTTACCCTGGTGCTCGTTGGCATTATATACAAATAGCAAATCATTATGTTGTGCACCGGAAGCTAATAGAATGTGGTATATCAACTGTATTTCAATTTTTTCAAAAGGGAGGAAAAAAAGAGTTCTTCTTGAAATCAATATGAAGGGACATTAATCAAAAGAATTTTGGTGATAAGCATTTTGCCCGCAAAAGGTATTAGCTCTTAACACACACGTACACAGAGAGGTAAATATTTGTGTTATGTATTCTATATGCTAAGGTTACAATGTAAGTATTTTACATAGACTGTGATAATGCTCACTTTGGGAGGGGCAGTATCCCCAAGGTGAATAAAGTACATCAGTGATTCATTACATTTATCAACTAAATGGTCAAAAATTAAGTGGCTCCGTAAAGGTGCACATGAAAACTAAAGTTCTTTGTGCCCATACACTGCATCTGTAGCCAACTTGTGTGTGTGTGTTTTTTTTTTTAAGTTTATTTATTTATTTTGAGAGAGAGAGAAAAAAAGGGAATGTGAGCAGGGGAGGGGCAGAGAGAGAGGGAAAGAATCTGTCAGTGCAGAGCGAGAGGCGGGGCTTGAACTCACACACTGAGATCAGGACCTGAGCCAATGTCAAGAATCGGACGCTTAACAGACTAAGCCACCCAGGCGCCCCGCCCTCCCCCCCCACCCCGAGGTTTTGAAATAAATAAAAGGAAATTGAAAAAAAAAATCAACTACCCAATTTCCCCTGGGGAAGGGGGAGAGTTCTTTGCTTATGGTAGCTGTACCATAAGTTCATTTAATTTCTGTCTCAGGGCACCTGGGTGGCTCAGCTGGTTAAGCAGCCAACTCTTGATTTCAACTCAGGTCATGATCTCATGGTTCATGAGTTTGAGCCCCGTGTTGGGCTCTGCGCTGACAGTGTGGAGCCTACTTGGGATTCTCTCTCTCTCTCTCTCTCTCTCTCTCTCTCTCTCTCTCTCTCCCCCTCTGCCCCTCCCCCACTCTCTAAATAAATAAATAAATAAATAAAACTTTAAAAAGAAGAGAAAAAGAACTTTCTCTCTCATCTTACCAACTGCCTGATCCCAGACACTGCATAAAGTCTTCCAGAAGCTCCTTAAGCACTTATGCTCCCGACCATGGAATACACTCAAACATGCAAATTTGTTTTAAGACACTTCCTTAAAGTCTCTTGAAAGAAAGCGCCGTGATGCAACGTGATGGATTGATATTTTTATTTTAATCTTTTTTTTTTTTTTTCTGTACTGCTGAGGAGGATTTCTTTATGTTAGAAGCAAAACCATTTGGGTAGAAGAAACATGGTGGATGGCCTTTCTCTGAATCCTTGGTCGGTGGTATTTGAGCTAACAAATTGCAACGCTGAACTTGTCTGAATTTTGAAGGTTGCTTACCTGTGAGGTTGGCTATCAAGACCATACTGTCAGTGAAAAGAAAACAAGCCTGTATTTCTTGGGCTGTCTTCCAATAAAACCGCAATCGATTGGAAGGGGAAGATTGTAAAAGGAAAAAGAGAAGTCTGGGTTGTCAGTGCACCAGGGCACACAGCTAAAATGCCTTGAACACGGAGGTTAAGACCCGAAAAAAAACAATAGGCTACCTTTTGAGCTGAGAGTAAATCCTTCTCTTACTTGTTTTTCTCAGATCGCGGATGCTATTATGATCGAACACCTGGTGGTTAGGTCAAACGAGGCTCTAAACCCAATAAAAAGGGCAAAGCTCTAAGTTTGTTTCCTTGAGCTATTTCCTGGATAATTTTTTTCGTTCCGTTTTATTGAGATAGAACTGACATAGAACACTGTGTATGTTTAAGTTGTACAGCACAATACATATATTGCCAAGTGAGCGCTACAATAAATTTGGTTCACGCCCATCTTTTCATATAAATACAAAAGCAGAAAAGAGAGGAAAGAAAAGGAGAAGGGAAGGGAAGAGAAGGGAAGGGAAGGGAAGGGAAGGGAAGGGAAGGGAAGGGAAGCGTTTTCCTTGTGATGAGAACTTTTAGGTTTTAAAAAAATTATTTTTATTACATTTATTTATTTTTGAGAGACAGGGAGGGTGAGACAGGGCACGAGTGGGGGAGGGGCGGAGAGGGAAGGAGACACAGAATCCGAAGCAGGTTCCAGGCTCCGAGCAAGCATTCAGCACAGAGCCTGACGCGGGGCTCGAATCTACAAACACGTGAGATCATGATCTGACGCTTAACCGACTGAGCCACCCAGGCACCCCCTAGAACTTTCAGGATTTTACTCTTAGCAGCTTTCAACTATACCATATGGCAGTGTTAACTACAGTCACCATGCTGTACATGACATCCCCAGGACTTATTTATCCTATAGTGGGAAGTTTGCACCTTTAGACCCATTCTCCCAATCCCCCTCCCCCACCCCTGCCCTGGGGACCACAGATCTGAGCCTCCCCCCTCCTCCCTCAGCTCCCAAGCCTTGGCCCCAGCCACCCACAGTCCTGGTCCTGATCAAACACAGGAAGCAGGATCGCACCTCCACAGACATTGCCTTCCTGTTGCTCTGCCTGGAATGTTCTTCCCACAAATATGTGTGTCACTGTCCCTCTACCTCCTTCAAGTGTCTGGGCAGCTACCCTTACTCAAGCCCTTCCCTCTCAGAGATGCCTCTCCTAAGCTCTCATGAATCTCTATCCTCTTATCCATTATTTTCCTATCATTCATTCCCCCCTAACATAATATATACTCATTTGTTAATTGTTTGTCTCACCCTCTCAAATATAAGCTCCTTGAAGACAAGGACATTCTGTTGAGTTTTGTTTTTGTTTTTCTTTTTTTTCTTCCTGTATCTTCAGCACCTAAAATCACATCTGGCCTAAAGTAGGTATTTAATAAATACTGATTGAACTAATAAATAAACTATCGTCTAGATAAGAATTCTAGTACCTAAGACTGCCCACACATAATAGGAAATAAAAACAAATATTTGTAAGTTTAAAAAATAGATATGACTTGAAATATTAATTCTATTTTCTATCTGATGTAATCAGTGGGATGTATGAGCTTGTCCAGCTGGATGTGGTTTTCAGTGGCCACTTACAAAGTGGAAACCAATAGTCAAAGCCAAGTTGAAGCAAAACAAAGTCTGGGAACACATCACCTGCCAACGAAGATAGTAAAGTTGCCACTGGCCAGCAGCAATCAGCAGGTGGTCAGAGGGGCTGTCATGTGCTCAGTGTTAGGAGGGCTGGTGCAGCCTCTCTCTCTCTCAAAAATAAACATTTTTTTAGTGGAATCTCTACACCTAACATGGGACTCGAACTCATGACCTAGAGATCAAGAATCATAAGCTCCACCAACTAAGCCAGCCAGGAGTCCCTGTCCATTTTTTTTAACATTTAATCTGAGCCACCCAGGTTCCCCTAAACATTTTTTTAATTAAAAAATAATATAATTTTTAAAAGGGGAATACAAGAATTCTCTCTGTAGATGGTAGTTCCAATGCAATTTTTAGTCTTTGTTCCACAGCATCTGCATACGTGTGTGTTGACTTTGACAACATGGGCCTTGAGGGGTGTATGGGTTCATTCTGAAAGGGCGTTTCAGAGGCAACTTATACACATATTCTGGTGTCAGGTCCCAGGTGGCACAGTCCTATTCAACTAGACCACTGGCCAGGGCCCACTCCCAAGGGTGTGAAGGTTGATCTTTAACAACCAGACCCAGCTGACCTTGCCCAGAGCTTGGGTGAGATGAGTGTCTGTGCTTACCCTGGCCCTCCTTTGGAAGGAGAGGGCTTATATGTGTGGCCCGTGCACCTGCCTGTGTGCCCTTTCCCACCCTTGTTGGCCACCATTATGCCAACAGAATGCCAAAGACCCAGGCCTTTAAAAATCACATGTTACAGTTGAAAAGGCTGTGGCACTGAGGGCATTCTTTTGCTCAGTCATTCCCACACCATGGAGATGCCGAATAAGAAGATTATATAAATGTTTTCCAAGTTCAAATTGGATTTGAGGCTCCATGGGACTCTTTCACCAAGTGCAGTCTGCCCCCTTTTCACCATTTCACGGTCTCAGTCTTTCTCAGCAATTCAAGTAAACACCACCAGGTCATCCCCAGGAGAGTTGCTCAAAAATTTTATTAGTTTGGATGAATTCTTCCTTTTTTTTTTTCAGTTGTTCAAAATTTAATACACACTCTGTGTCCTAGTTTAGTCTTTGCATTTTTCCATGGGGCAATGACGGAAAACAGCCTGCAATGCATGCTTCATTTGGAAAGTCTGGCTTCCAATGATTCAAATACTAGGAAGGAACATTAGGAGTCTGAGGTCCAGGGACTCTGCAGTGTGCTTCCCAGGCCAGCTGGACAAGTCACCTTGGGCGTCTAAGACTCAATCTCTTGATCTGGAATCAGAACAATATTCTAGCGTCACTCCTACAGAGCGTGTGAACCACGGATTTAAAATTTTATCTAAAATTTTATTTAAAATTTTATCTAAAATTTTATTTAAAATTTTATCTTTCCTAAGAGGTTCGGATGCCGTGGAGGTTGGGACTGCAGAAAGGCAGCCGATTGTCTTTATTTCTTCTGAGAAATCTGGTAGGTTTGGAGATAGCTCAGTCATCCTTGGCCAATGCCTGTAAGATATGTATATAAACAAGAGTGTTGCACGGTGTGCAAGCACCAGCTTGATTCTTATCATGAAATCCCAGAAGATGCTCTTGCACCACGGAAGAGAGGTGGGGGCTGGGGTTACCATGTCCTGTCATTCCTCCTGAAACTTAAGAAAAGCTGGGTGGAAGCTCCATTGACCTAAAGCAAGAATGACCTCATTTTCTATTTCTCTATGACCGTTTATATTTTGGGTTTCAGTTTTCCTGCCAGTTTCCTGTTGGTCATCTTCTTGCTTCACATACCAGCTTTATCAGTCGCTTTCACGGGATCCCCTTCCACACAGGTATCGTCTTTTCAATACCACCTTCACTTAACGGGTATCTCTTGAGTGTTAATGCAACCTTGTCTTGCGCAGAGATAAAGGCAAATTGAATGTGGTGTTAAAACCCAGCCATTTGGGATAGAGTTATAAACCTTTAGGGTTGGAGGGCTAGCAGGCCAGCAATTTAAGACTCTAAGTGACACAAATAGTTAGGGGTAGATCTCAGACCACCCCTATGGTCTTTGATGACCCTCTCGCTGCTGCCCCAGGCTGCTATCTGCATTGATCAGAAGGGATATCCCAGTTTTTGTCTATGTTGTGCGATGATATTGTGATTTATTCATCTGAATGATCAAATCTGTATTTCTCATACTATCTTTGGTCTTTGTCCACAGTCCCTGGCTCACAGCTCCCCAAATCACTGGAATTTCCTAAGTGTTGAGAGTGATAAAAAAGTGTCTTTTGTTATGCTAATGAGAAGGCTTTATAAAAGCACCTAAGGATGGGGGTTGGTTGCCAATGGAGCCAACTGTGTCATTAGAGGGTTAGAACTTTGAGTCCCAGCTGGACTCCAGGGAAGAGAGACAGGCTTGAGGCTGAATTAACCAATGGCCAAGTCAATCAAGACTATGTAATGAAGCCTTCATACAAACCCAAGAGGACAGGTTTTTGGTCCTTTTTCTGGAGACTTTCCACTCTTGGGGAACCAGAATGCTTCCATGTGCCACAGAGCCAGGTCCCAAGCTCCCTGACCACAGGAACTCCTTTGTTTGGGATTAACTGGCTGTTGATCTGTGTCCTTTATCATATCCTTTAATGAACTGTTAAGTGTAGATAAGTGTTTTCCTGAGTTTTGTGAGCGGCTCTAGCAAACTAATTGAACCTAAGGAGGAGGTCCTTGGAGCCTCCAATCTGCAGCCATCAGAAGCAGTCAAGAGCATAGGTGAAAACCTGGGGCTGGACACCATTGTTCAAAGTCAGCGGGGGTAGGGACAAGGGGGCAGTTTCATAAGACTGAACCTGTAGGATCTGACCTGGGTAGATAGTCTCAGAATTGAGTTGAATTCTTGGACACCCTGCTGGTGTCTGAAAATTGCTTGGTGTTGTGTGTGTGGGGAACCCTCCCTCCACGTTCGAGTTGGGTTGGGAAACTCCAATAGGTGTGCCAGATCTGCCAATCTGAGGAGGAGCTGGGTTGGGAAATCACTGTGCGAACAAGAGAAGAGCAGGGAGCACTTCAGCATGAATGAAGCTCAGACCTGAGCCAGACGGGGTCCCGCCAATGCCAGACACGCCACCATGCTATACATGGCGTCAGGGGTGGGCCATGTTGGCAACGGGAGTGCCACGTGAACAAAGGCGGTCACTTCAGGGTGCTGCCTGGTGCAGCATCCACTGACCAACAGACGTGTTCTTCAGCTGTGCGAGCAAGAGAACATAATGCCAAGTTGCAACGCACTTACCTCCATCCTTCACACACACGAGGTCTTTCCTTCAGCTCAGCCTTCGTTGAGTAAACCACACACATCCTTGAAGACCCGCTCAATTCCATCCCTTTGACGCCGCTCTGCCCATTTACCTGGTCCAACTCCTTGCCTTACCCTGCTGTGCCTTTCTAGTATTTCGAATGCTTCCATTGTAAGTACTCCCACTACAGACTTTGTCCTTTTGAACTTGCATTGTGGCTTTGTTATGCACGTGCCTCCCTTTTGCTCTGAAAGCAGACCCACGGAGGCAGAAAAACACAGGTTTGGGGTCAGTTTGAATCAGGCCTTTGCCACTTCGTCCCTGGGCGAAATTAGACAAGTTGTCACTTCCCCTCCGATCTAGCTTCCTTATCCATCAAGCATGGGTAATACCACTGGCAAAGAACAGTGTGGGGATCAGGGTAGACGGCTCCCTGTGCAGAATCCAGCGTGTGCCCAGCACGTACTTGGCTCCTGCAGGTGGAAGCTCTGTCATGCCCCCTGGTCTCCCCACCAGCACCACTCCAGCCCCCTCACATAGTAAGTGTACATGCAGTGCTGTCCAGAGTAAATGCATTGCTGGAATTCTGTCCTGGCCCCATGGGCAGCACAGGGATGGTGTGGCCATGGTGCCTTGGGGGTGTAAGACAACAGAGTTCCAGAATACCAAAGCAGAGCTCTCCCCTGACTATGAGTCGCTGGAGCCTACTTAGGCGAAACCTGACATCCACGGCCTATCCAGGGAACCAAACCCTACTGGCTAGCCAAAGGAGCTAAACTTCCATCCTGACAGTCACATGACGGGAATTGGGCGGCTGAGCTGTGACAATGTCATGAGACCCGGTAACAACAGGACTGATCTCTGGGACCTCCCGATAGAGCTGAAGAGAACGCACGTGGTGGCTTTCTTGGCCCAAGACAGGGGCTGGTGGCTCTGTCAGGACATGTGGTGGGCAAAGGCCTGATGAAGCCAATACCAGGTTGAAATGTCCCAGCATGGAAACCAGCCTGAAGGGGCTGCCAGCTCATCAGCAGGGCCACTCCGAGGCCACCTGGAAATCTGGGTCCCTTCAGATCTTCAATCTAAATACACATGAAGTTAGGTACACAGCGCCTTTCTCTTTGCCACCGTGCTCTGCTTAGTCTACAGAGAATGTAACTTCAAGCCCTCACACAGGCTGAGCAGCGGTAGAGGAAACAGCCGAGTGCGTTTGGGTTAAGGGTCTAGGATTTAAAAATCCAAACCAGGAAACGTGAAAAAAAAGGGAGGATTTTTATAAAAATAACCGAAGTGAGTAGCTTTCATTCCCGATGGAAAATTCTTGGGGAAAGTGGTAGTCTAAGCCACATTTCAGCCACATATATATCTCATGAGGGCTATAAACTTTCTAGAGGTTTTCAAGGGGTCCCTTGATGTTTGGGCCGCTGTGTGGCTCCGAGTGTTTACACAAGCGTGACATTGATAAAGGCAGGGCGTCCCTTTCCCCGGCATTCCCATGAAACTGAGTGTGATGGAATGCGGGGAACAAGGCGGCCATCAGTGGCAGCTGTGTGAGGGGCCCCTCCGCCCTTGACCTAAGGAGGGCTGGACTTTCAGTGCCCTGAGATGACACTGAAGCAGTGCCAGGCTGCAAGGCTGTGACAAACACATACAGCTGGAAGGGAATCCATGTGCCAATATGACTAGGTTTTATAAACCCCCATGGGCCCCGAGGCCCTCAAGTCCAGTCCTAGGCACAAGTATGTAACTACCCACTCTTGTCTTAGAAAGCCATTAAATGCCTTTCACAGAGCTTAGATGAATCTAATTAAGACACATCTGATGGAAAAGGAAAACAGGTTGAAACGTGGGAGACAAATACAATGACCGCGTGGAAATTTTACTTGAACCCTGCCCCTAACCTGTTGGGAACTCTTTCTTTTCCAGGGGCTCGCCTGTCCAGCAGCCCCAGCAATGCCCTCGAGCCCTCACAGTGCCGAGGAAGTGTGTTTGGGGCCAGAGTGAAAGCCTTTGGCCAAGTCAAAGTCAAGACCTAGAAGTGAAACTCCCCAGTTTCTAGCCTTCCTGGCCATTCCAAGTTAAAGTTCAAGCCCATGCCTGTCTTTTTACTAATCCTGGTATTCACACCCTTGGATCCAGTTTGGGTTTCCGCTCAGTCGTTAGCGTTTTCCCTCCTCCCCGAGCACGCATCACTCCTTGGGCAGAGCAGGTCATTAGAGCATGGGTGTGCCCAGAGTGCCAGCACTATCTTCCCACCCAGAAAACCCCGCGAGTGTGTCAATAACAGGTTTATCTCTGGCATAATGTCGTCTATGTCTTTCAGTATAGTGATGGTCACAAAGAGAATTGCTAAGCTCCGGTTTGGGAGAACTTTTCAGTCGGAAGCCCAAGATGTTCCTCTCGTTCGTCCTTAAGTAACCTGCCCTTCCGGGGTCTGGCTGGCCCTCTCCCTTGGACCCAGAGCACTAGGGAAACATATTCACCGAGACCTTTGTTGGTCTTCCTTCAGATGAGTGGTTTCTGTATTAAAAATCTTCCCTTTGGGGGCAACTGGGTGGCTCAGTTGGTTAAGCATCTGACTCTTGGTTTGGCTCAGGTCACGATCTCACAGTTGGTGGGATCACGCCCCGCATTGGGCTCCACACTGATAGCACGGAGCCTGTTTCGGATTCTCTCTCTCCCTCTCCTTCTGCCCCTCCCCCACTTTCCTGCACACACTCTCTCTCTCTTCCCTGTTGGTTCCACTTAACAAATATGCTCTGGAGATGGAGGTTGGGAAGAGAGGTAGGAGAGGGAAGATGTACCAGGGGAGATGAACACCCACAATAAACCTGCAGAGGTGGCTACATTCTCAGCGTTAAGTGAGACAGATCATTGGAGCTCCGTGAATCTCCTCTACTTCTGTTGCTGTTGGAGCTCCAGCATCTAGAATAGTGCCCGGTACAGAGAGTGCCCTCCGTAAAACGTCTACTGAATGAGGGAATGATCACTCAGTTATTACAGATTCCAACCAACCAACCCAGCATGGAGCAAATCATGTTGCCTGAGGCCGTTCATCCAGTGGTAATTAGCCTGGGGGACCATCCATGTTCCCCAGGAGCAGAATCTGCATCAACTGCACCAGAATCTGCATTCTCCTAAAGCCCCACACAGGCTTCTTAGGGCAGCAGCGCAAAGACTAGTCTTTAGGAGTCACCAGTATGAGCTCTAACAACACTGGCCAAGAGCTTCTCTGTTTTTCCTTACCTCTGCTATAAAAAGCGTATGCACACATGTGCCCACCCTGAAGAATTTAAGACTAACAGACCCACAGATGGCTACATAGAGATAGTTCTGCACTGTAATGAGTGTATTACAGTGTGGGGTCTGGTGGAATGAATCTGAAAGTGCTAGCCACCAGCTTCCAGGGAGACTCAGACTTGGTGGTTTGGGGAGAAACAGTATCCCAAGCTAATCCTTTAAAAGAGCACATCCAATTAAACCCGAGGACTGAGGGGAGGGCCATCTGTGTGGAAGAGATCAAAGGATTCCACTGACCAACGCCTTCATTTGGAGCCAGAGAGCAAGGCCCAGGGTGTGTTGGCTGGGCAGTTAGCCACAGGGAGGAGGCACCGTCTCCCACGTGGGAGTGGGGACCACCCATTGAGACAAGGCCACGGCTGGTGAGCCCACTGAGGAGGTGACTGCAGCCAGGAGGCAGTGCCTGCCCTTCCAAAGCAGGCACCTGGAAACGGCTCGGGGACAACAGTGACAATCAGGGAGAGACTCACTGGCGAGCAGGTGTGGCTGTTTGGCCTAGAGACAGCAAGGGGGCATGTGGCTCTGTGTTAACAGCTCCGATTACAATCACGACAGACAATCGGGGAAGTGTTAGACAGAAACCATCCTTCGGATCTCGAGTTCTTGACCCGTCTCCGCGTCTCACTTCCTAAGCGCCTCTCAGAGTCGCCGCACCACCCGGGAGATGAAAAGCACCCAGATCTTGGTACCATTTTTGCCTCCAAGCCAAAGTTCAAGCCTGGTTCTTAATCATTACTCCATTTCGGAGACATTGTTCGTTGCAAGAGGGTTCCTTCGCACTTATGGTTATTTTCCATCATCATCGTGGCCCAAAGGCGCAATCTTCAAGCCCACAGAAGCGAATTCGTCCTGCTTCTCCCCTCTCTCCCCTGGTCCTCCGCTCAGTCCTGATGCTTTTGGTCCTGACTATCCTCCTTGTCCTTCCCCCCCATCCCAGGCTCCTTCCATTTCTTCCCGGAGATGGGAACTGGGAGATCCTTGGAGGGTCGCTGGAGTGCAGACAGAAGGAGATGGCCCCACTGCACCTGGCATGTATGATCTTCCTCTCTCACCTCCATCCTTTCCACGGGGGGCACTTGTGAAACCAAGTCATGACTAGCGAATGCAGAAGCTAAGCCTGCATTAGTGCACACCTTGTCAGAGACTGCTTCCCGGCAGGAAAGCACTTCACCTGCTGCGCTCAGCTTCCTCGGGTGCTGAGGCCCCTTTGATGCTTGCTTTGTGTTCTTCCTCCCTGTCTCTTGCTGTCCCCTTGTCACCTGCCATAGTTGCTGCTGAACCCTCCTTCTGGTGTCATTTCCCCTGGGGAGGCTTTCTCCTGTCGTCTCGTTTCTCTTTTCCTTTTCCCGTTTCTTGTTGTTGTCTTCCAAGGGTTTTCATCGGCCTTGGCGACGTAGACCTTTTTTAATGTTTCTTTAGAAAATATTTCATGATACAAACTCCCAAGACTTTTGTTCCTGTCTTGGTTTTTGTGTGGTTGTCACACTGGTTTCTAATTCTTTTTTCTGTCTTTTCGGAGTCTCCCTGCTGAGGTTTCCAGCATACATAGAGTTCTCTTCCTGTCCACGGTGGTCACGTGGCTTCTAATCAGGAGATTCTCTTCTGCCATTATCCATGGGTCTCTCCAGCTCCTGCAAGAACCTCCCTAATCTGAGCATACGGCACAATCTTGCAACTTAATGTAACGATGATGTTTCACAGGCTGCCATCACTTACCGCCCGTGTTTAGAAGAACGGGGCTCTGACGCCAGCCACACTTATAATTAGCGATGTCACCACGTAAAAACACATCAGACGTTCCAGGCCTCAGTTTACTTCTCTGTGCAATCACTGGGGCTGGATACAATCATGGCTCAGCTCCCTGGCCATTTAAAACTGCAAAAATTCTAAATTTCCGGCTGCAGAAACAGTCTCTTTTCCAGATAACCCTTCTGCTGGTGGTACGTGCATTTTCTCGTTTCCGTCTTTACCCAAGCCAACAACCCACCCCGTGGCTATACCACTTGGTGAGATTTTTTTGTTGTGTCACCAACTCTATCTTTCTTCCGGCACCTACATAATATACCGTGCTTGTGTTGACTCTGACTTGGACGAGGAGGAAGAATGAGGACACGCAGAACCCGCTGGAAGGCCCCTTATGAGATGTGCTGGCTTCGAAGGGCAGCTGAGGTGGCTTCAGAAGGAAAAGGGAGGCCACGAAGTTCTGCTGATGCAGACGCTTGTTTCCTCCACTTTGTTCAAATGAGGGCGGGGGTGGGGGGACATATGTGCAGTGCTCTGAGTTCTTCCAAAGTGTTACTCAATAGGCCTAAAGAGTATCTTAAGCCGAGGGTGCCTGGGCGGCTCAGTGGGTTAAATTGTCTGACTCTGGATTTCGACTCAGGTCATGATCTCACAGTTTGTGGGTTCACGCCTCAACTCTGGGCTCTGCGCTGAGAGTGCGGAACCTTCTTGGGATTCTCTCCCTCTCCCTCTCTCTCTGCCCCTCCTCTGCTCCCTCTCTCTCTCTCTCTCTCAAAATAAATAACCAAAGTTAAGAAAAAAGAGTATCTTAAGCCAGATGAACCAAATTAACCACTCAAGCAATCAATCTGACGGGTGATTCTTATATTAATTTCACAACTAGAGACCCTTGAAATTCATCTGTCGCTTTTGTATCCTCGAGTTTAATCATCATGATAATTGTGAAGGGGACTCTGGCAAGTTTGATCATTCCCCGCTTCACAGAGGAAGAAACTAAAGCCCACAGCGGTGACAGGATCTGCAGAGTAGCCCTTCCGTGAGTGGGCAGGAGAATCTTCTAGATCTGGCTGACATCAGCTGCAGCTGAACAAATCAACCTACTTTTTTTTTTTTTCCTAATAAGCACAGATGTAAGTAAGCCCAGGCCCAGACTCTTGGCAAAACAGAAACGCAAAGGTCACTACCTGGATGATGTGGCAGGAAAACCACCTCTTGTCTCCTCCTCTGCAAAGCCTGCCGAGACTTTTGTCACAGCTGTGTCCCTCCATCAGGCTTCTGAGGGAATGATACCAGTCCCACCGATTCCCACTTTGACTGCTCTCGGCCACAAAGGCCTGTCCCAGGGCAGCAGCCAGGCCCCAGGGTCATGCAGGAACCCCGAGCATGGGTGCCCTCTGTGCACTTGGCTCCCTAGACCCCACTCCTCCTCCACCCTCACCCTGACCTCTTCCCTGCCCTCCCCAAGCTTCTTCCACTCAAGGAGAGTAGAGCTCATACAAGAGAGCACAGCTTTCCCATCACCCTGACATTCCTTTGGTGAGTGTGAACCGGCCACCCACCCAGTTTTTACCCGTGGAACATGGAGCCTTTCATCTGACTGCTTCCCTGAACCCCCTTTCCCACCGTGGACACCTCGGGCCCTTGCGATAGACACTGACCTTGCTAACCTTTGTTTGACCAGAACAAATATGGAAGAATCCCAAACTGGGAAATTACCCAAATGTTCGTACAAAGGAGAAGGAGCAGATGAATTTTGGTGGATTTATGCAATGGGACACCTCAGGAATTGGAAAGCAAGACACTGTTGGCCCAATGACAGGTGGAGATCTCAAAACCCTCCCGTTGAGAGAAGGAAGCAGAACGAGCCACAGTGTGATTCCTTTTGTATGCATCCCATCGGGAGGAGGTTCATAACCCACAAAAAGAGTCTGTGGTGCCCGAAATCAGGGCTGTGGCAGGAGGGGGCCTTCCCCGGAGCGATGGAAACATTCTACGTCTTCACCGGAGTGGTGGTCACGTGGCTACCCGCAACCGTCAAAATTCACCACTCAAGGCAATTTTGTTCTGTGTAGAAATCATACTTGTTGCATAGAAGTTGTCCTTCAATGTGAAATTTTGATAGTCTTTAAAAAAAAAAAAAAACACTGATTAAACTATTGTACAAATGCCACACACACTCCTTCAGTTAGGCTCCCTGAGACCCGGAGTCAGCTCCAAGCCTCTTTTCTATCACCGCATTTGCATTTGACCCTGAAATTGAGTCTCCCTATAGATCTGAGTCCTCTGGGAGGGTAGGGTCTGGGCCTGGCCCAGTGTCTGGCCCGGGCAGGCATCTGTCAGATGCCAAGAGCCCCAGGGATTCTCCCATGACGGTAAGGGCACGGGGGGAGGGGGGGGGGAGGAAGCAGCCACCAAGAATTCTGCAGAGAAAACAGATTTCCATGTGGCTGGAAAGTCAGGTAAGGCCTTTCCTGTGGCTTTGAGGCTTCTCCAGAGGCCGCAGGGCCTGGCCGGGTTTTGCACACTTGGCTGAACTTTAAAGTGACTGAGGATAATGTTTGGGGTTTGCTGACCCTGCAGAGCATGAAACCAGAACACGGAGAAGCGACAGTGGGGAGAACACCACCACTCAGTTTGGGGAGATGAGGAAGAAGAGCTTATACCCTTTCCTGCTCCCAAGGAAAGGAAAAAGAGAAGGAGCAAGAAAAGTTTCAAAGAACTTTGGGGCTGAAGGCGTAGGTGTCCATGTACACACTAGTCTAAATGAATTTCTTTCCCTGCTGAATAAATCAGCTCGTGAACCTATTCACTGCGCAAGGGGAAGGCACAGGGCAAGGCTCCGGGTGGGGGACAAAATGTCAGGTGGGCTCCAGCACAGAGGGAGGTGGTACCAAAAATCCAAGTTTGATTTGCTCAAGCAGCATGAGATGCTGGTTTTGCAGATGCGAAGCACAGGTGGCCCCCGGAAGAGACCCAGACACAAAGGAAAAAGGCAGAGGCTTAGGCACCCTGTAGCTGGTGGATCTCCCCATGGGCGTGGCTAGTTCTGACCTGGTTCCCTAGGCATCTGCCCTGGCCTCCCCTGGGCAGGGCAGCACCAGGCGGTGGGGGTGGGGGTGGGGGTGGGAATGGAGGTGGTGGGGGGAAGATGGGGGAGTGGGGGTGCAGGGGGAGGGGGATAGATTGCTAAAAAAAGTCTCTTCCTTCGTAAAACAGAACAATCTCGTTGTAAAGACAAGATGGACACGACGAGATTTAAATCAATCCAAGAAAGAAACGGAAGAGAGGTCATCAAGAAATATGGGATTCATTGCAAAGTGATGGATATAAAATATGAGGGTGAGAATCAGGTCAGTCCTGTCCAGACCCACAGACTGGAATGTGTGCAGGGAACAGACCGGTAACAGAAATCAGGGACTTGAGCCAAGTTGTATAAAGCGGCCAGGAGGGCTCAGCACTTCCTCAAACAAATATGCCTTCTCCCGTTTTACTCAACACCCCAGTTTTTCAGTCAGTCTTCTGCTTTCCCCCTTTTGATGGAGATGCGGCTCCTAAGAAACATTTTCCATCACACACAAAAAAATCCCAACAGTGCATGGTGGATGATGAAGGGCAAATGGTGCTCATCCTTGGTGGCCAAGAGACAACAGGGAGGGACAGGGATGGTGGCAGCCTGCAGGGTCAGGCCCAGTGGAAGGGGAGCCCCCGGGGAACACCAGCTGATTTGGGCAGTTTTATCACATCTTCCTATCATGTCTTCCTTTTTAAGGGATGCCTGATAGCCCGATTCTGTGTGAAATCTCTGAATTTTTAAATGAGGGCCTCCCCTGGCCATTAGTTTGACCTCCTTTTGAGACAATCTAATTTGATTTCAGAGATGAAATCTCTATTCCAACTGCAGTTTTCCTGGAAGGGTGGAACATTACGAGGTTGCTGAACACCAGCTAGGCTGTCCTGCTCCTTGGAGTCTAGGCGCAGAAATGCAAACTCCACATTCTACGTCTGGTGGCATTCCAACATCTCCCTAAGATTTCTGCATGTTCCTGGAGTAAGAAAGAGGGGATGTCTTCTCTGCGTGCTCAACGAATAGTAGGCAAATGAGTGAACATATTCATTTCGATGGGAAACTCGAAATGTTGCCCTACAGCAACAGCATTACACAGCCCCACAGCACAGCAATAAGTCACTTACCCCAGGGATTGATAAATTCACGAGGATTTCCAGAATATTTTGAGGGAATATGAACATTGTTTGTATTTATGCCACCTCCTCAACTGTTTGTGTTCTCCCTCATCTCCATTACCCTTGGTTTCTCTGCTGTCTGCATAGCCTGGGGCCTCTGAGATGTCCACCATCTTGGAAGTAGGACAACTCAACCCTCCTGTCAGTGGTACCCATCAACAAGCAGGCCCAGAGAGATCTGGGAAACCTTACTAAGGAGTTTTCTCAGGGAGAGGCAATTCCTTTCCCAAGAGGAATTCTTGGATCAGCTATTTAGACAGTAAAAAAAAAAAAAAATGTTGTTTCTGCTTTTTACAAATTAAAATAAGATGAACATACAGTGTTGCATTAGTTTCAGGTGTACAATACAATGATTCAACGATTTTATACATTACCCAGTGCTCATCACAAATAAATACACTCTTAATCTCCGTCACCTGTTTCACACATTCCCCCTTCCTACCTCCCCTCTGGTAATCATCAGTTTGTTCTTTACAGTTAAGAGTTTGTTTTTTGGATTGTCTCTTTCTTTTTGTTTGCTTTGTTTCTTTCTTTTTAAATTTTTTTTTAAATTTTGCTTATATATTTTTTTAATGTTTATTTATTTTTGAGATAGACAGAGACAGAATGTGAGTAGGTCAGGGGCAGAGAGAGAGGGAGGCACAGAATCCGAAGCAGGCTCCAGGCTCCGAGCTGTCAGCACAGAGCCCGGCGTGGGGCTCGAACTCATGAGCTGTGGGATCATGACCTGAGCCGATGTCGGGCACTCAACTGACTGAGCCACCCAGGCACCCTTAAAAATTTTTTTTAATGTTTATTTATTTATTTTGAGTGAGAGAGAGAAAGAGAGACAGCATGAGTGGGGGAGAGGTAAAGAAAGAGGAGAGAGAGAATCCCAAGCAGGCTTCATGCCATAAGCACAGAGCCCAACATGGGGCTCAAACTCACATAACTGTGAGATCATGACCTGAGCCGAGATTAAGAGTCAGACGCTTAATTGACTGAGCTACTCAGGCACTCCTGTTTGTTTTGTTTCTTAAATTCCACACATGAGTGAAATCATATGATATTTGTCTTTCTTTGACTGACTTATTTCACTTAGCATTATACCCTTTATACCCATTCATGTTGCAAATGGCAAAGTATTATTCTTTTTAATGGCTAATTCATATTCCATTATATATACATATATATTCCTATCTATCTACTTATCTATGCCACTTCTTTATCCATTCATCTATAAATAGATACCTGGGCTGCTTCCATATCTTGGCTATTATAAATAATGTTGCAGTAAACATAGGGGTGTGTTTATCTTTTCGAATTAGTGTTTTCATTTTCTTTGGGTAAATACCCCATCGTAGAATCACAGAATCATATAGCAATTCAAGTTTCAATTTTGTGAGGGACTTCCATAATGTTTTCTACAGGGACCGCACCAATTTGCATTTTCCCCAACAGTACCTCGGGGTTCTTTCTGTTTGTCCCCACCCACACTTGTTATTCCTTATCTTTTTGATAGTAGCCCTTCTGACGGGTCTGAGGTGATATCTCATTGTGGGTTTGATTGGCATTTCCCTGATGATGAGCAATGTAACAGTAGCTGATAAACTTGTTTATGGGCTTATATCATTCTTTCCCATTTTTGGTCCTCTTCCCAGTGAAGTAGGTTGATAAAAACAAAAGAGAAGATAAGCTCCAGACATAAGACATAAGCAATCAGACAACTGATGTGAAATCATACAACTTGCACACTAGACAGCCAAACCTCGAAAGCAGGGCTTTTGAGTACAGTTCTCATATGTGTTGCATTTGGGGCAAGACAATCAAAACAATTGCTTCAAATTATGGTCCTCACCTCATGCCAATGTTCTCTAAGTTAGAGTGTGAATGGCAAGAGGAAGAGCTTGGGCAGCGTTCACAAGCAAGGAGTGGACTTCTGCTATTGCGTATGGATCTGGACCCCATGAATCAATGAGGGGGAGATGATAAAAGCTGACCCTGGGTCATCAGGTAGATGTCTCCAAGGTGCAAGGAGATTGACGATGCTCCTTTGTTGAAGTGATTCATTCATTATCTTTTCTGGTGTTGGATGTTAATGGTGGATACTATACTGCTACCCAGGCTCCGTGTCTACTTATCTCCCAAGTGTGTTCATTTCCTAGAGCTGCCATAACAAAATACCACAAAGTAGGGAGTTCAAAACACAAGAAATTTATTCTGTCAGAGTTCTAGAAGCTGGAAATCTGGAAATCTGAAATCAAGGTGTCAGTAGAGGCATGCTTCTTCTAGAGCCTCAATGGAAGAATGCTTTCTTGCCTCTTTCTAGCTTCTAGTGGGGCCAGCCATTCTTGGTGATCCTTGGCACTGGTAATCACTGTCTCCATCCTTCTCCTTCTGTTTCCTCCGTGTTTCCAAATCACCCACTCTTTATAAGGACACCAGTCATTTAGTTTAGGGCCCAACTGAGTCCAGTATGACCTCATCTTAACTACTAACTACATCTGCAAAACCCTATTCCCAAACAAGGTCATCTGAGGTTCCATTTTAGGGTCACTGTTGATCTCAATAGAGTGGTGTTTATCTGCTTATATCTGTCTGATAATAACAGGAAAGGCAAATTCAGAAGTATCTAGAATCTGCATTTTGGAGAGGAACTCTT
Organism: Felis catus; assembly: GCF_018350175.1. Taxonomy (NCBI): domain Eukaryota; kingdom Metazoa; phylum Chordata; class Mammalia; order Carnivora; family Felidae; genus Felis; species Felis catus. The sequence continues at coordinate 16,280,486 of NC_058378.1, forward strand.
GTCCAAAGATTGGTTATCTTAAATAGCATTCAAGATCCCAAGTCTACTGATTTTCTGGGCATTAAGCCAGACTTCTCTTCTTGGGGGTTAACTTTGGCTTGATTTATTAGCTCCAAACATTTATATATAAGTTATAAAGAAATATTTCTCACTCAGCAACACTGAGATGAGGTAGTTAGCCTCAATGTTAGCTTCCAAAGGAGTTCTGGAAGGCTAGAAGACATCTCTCCATCTTTCTCTTACCAAAAACCCACAATGGCCTTGCTTACATTTAATTTTTATTTTAAATGCAGAAACAAGGAAACAATATATGCTAATCACATGTTACCAACTCCATAGTCAATAAAGTGATTTTATTGTATGAGACTTAAGTTCTATGGACGTATGTTATGACATGAAGACATCACGAGAAAAATGTTTACAAATAAACACGTGCTAAAACTCCTCTTCTCAAGATACATAAACCCAAATCATTTTTTAAGTATGAACGATGGAGAGACTAGACTTTGGCACTTCTGATCCTCAGTGACTTCCACTCACTTCCTCTTCTTTCCCCTCTGTAGGGGACTCTGCTTTTCTTCATCCCTGTGTTACTTCTCTCATTATTTCCTCTTACCATTCCTACCTTTGTGGGAGTTTAAAGAAATGAAGGAAACAGCTTGCCTGCCACTGCACCTCAATCTCCTGCCATCTCTCCTGAGAAATTCCTAGCTGGATACCAAGTTCCAGATGTTGGATTGAGCACAGGCTGTAACTTCCCTTCTTCCTCACTACATATGAAAAATATTTTAAAATATATTTGTAAGCACACAGCAATGCACAAAAACAAGAAAAGGAAATCTCTGTAGACAGGAAGCAAGCACTGTCCCTCCACAACAAAGGCAGAAGGAAGCCCACCCTGTGAGTGTGAGCCTGCCCCACATTCCTACAATGGACATGATCTAGAGCAAGGCCAAACACTTGGGGCGGGGATGGGAGCCTCCATCCCAAGTCAGCAGAAAGACTGGGGGTCCAAATTAAGCTGCCCACCCAGGACTGGCAGAAAACTGCCCACATGTGGCTGGGGCAGGATCATGGCTTCCACATGTTGTGGGAGCCCAGAGTCCTGCTCCTGCCAGGTCTCCTGCCACAAGGGGATGATCTCACCATACAGCTTCACATCCCACAGAAGAAAGGGAGAGGCCACCCAAGAAAGACCAGCAACACGAAGGACAGGCAGCAAGCACCAATGAAGGCCAACTTCCAACTGAAAGAAGTATTTCTATATCTTCAAGGAGGTAAAGGAAGAAATGGCTCCATCAAACAGGAATGGATGGTTATAGAAATAACAAATGAGTAAGTTTGGCAATGAGAAATAGTGCTGCTGAAACAAAAATTCAATAAGTGAGTTGAATCCTAGTACAGTTCAAAAGTGAGTTCATGAAATAGGAGATCAAACTGAAGGAATCTTCTAGAATGGATCACAAGGAAACAAAGAAAAAGAAAATATGAAAGAAAAGTTAAGGGACATGGAGAATAAATTTAGATCTTTATGCAGTGAGTTCTAGAGATAGAAGATAGAGAGGAGTCTTGAGGGATAATGTTTGAAAAGTATGCCTAAGATTTTTCCAGAAGAAAGGAGAGATGCCTTAGTCCTTGGGGGGAAAAAAACACAAAAACATCTCACAAAGTGCCAAGTAGAATACATGCTGTTAAAAATCCACACTTGGATACATTTTTGTAAACATTTGGAACAAAGAATTATAAAGAGAAAAATCCGAAAATCTATGAAACCAAGAAAGGGACAGCAATGGACACACACACAAACACACACACACACACACATTCAGGCCACACAAAATTTCCTTCAGACATGCACATTTTAAAAGTAAACAATCCTTTTGTCTCCAACGTGTATCTTTAGGCAAACATTTTATAATTTTAACCAGCATCTCTTGTAGTTTCTGGGTCTCAGTGGGAGCAGGGAACCAGCAGCCTGTTTGGGTACTTCTTAGCCTCTCTGTGAATCACCCACTTGTATATAAAAATTCCTACCTCCTTTTCCCAACAACCTCAGGAGAAATCACATTTGCTTTCCTCGGGCTCTCAGGACTAAAGGACATCTTTTGAAACTGAGAAAATAGGTAAATATTCCTTGAATTGCTCTTTCACTGAAAACATTTTCCCTCAAACGTCCCAAAGACATTTCTCTTTTCTGTTCTGCCCTGAGATCCTTGAATATATTTCTGAAGAAAAATATCCTGCAAATAATATTTTTAGAAAGTTTCCTCTTATTTTCTCCTGCTGTTTGCTCTATAGCAGAGTATGGCATGGGTTCTGTAAACAACCCAAGAAATTTTAAATTGAAATAAAGGATACATTTTAAATGTCATTCTTTTTCTTAGATTCTGTGACCTTTTGTCCTAATCATTATAGCTAAAATGATATATCCTCCATGAAATAGAGTAAGTGTTCAAGGAATAGAACAGACCTAATATTTTAACTCTAATACTGAAGGCTTTAGACACTTTCCAGGAAACATATTTTGTTATGGGGCTTGTATCTCATGTTTTAATGATGGACTAAGCAAAAGGGAGGTTAAGGAATGCAATACCAAAGGGAGTCATAAAAGCAATAACCTCCCAAGTTAAGCTGTCTCGAGGGGTCCCTCCTTAGCTATCCCACCCTTCTTGGGATCTACTTGAAGACATCATGGACATGATCATGACCACGGGGAGGCCATTCCAGGAGGAATGAGGATTCAGTATCCACAGACACCCTCCCAACCACCTCCCAACCTCCACGTGCTCCTCCTAACGAAAGTCCAGGTGGTATTGGCTGTACCCACCTCAGCTTGGAGGCACATCTAGCAGCCTTGCTGGACAGCTCCACAGGGTATTTGTATGATGGCCGAGTGAAGCGCTTCAGTGGGAAGACAGCATCGGGACACAAACTTGACAAGGTGACAACTCTCAGTTGTCAGAATAAACAGACATTTTAGGTGTAGCCCCATGCGCACCCTGCATTAGGTGCCCAACATGTATTTGTAGAATTGGTCATTTAATTAGTGAATGTGGGGCAAGTTCCAGGAGTGGGAAGCTCCTACTTGGGCTGAAAAGCACACTTGTTCAGTCATCCCTGAGAGTCATTGGAAGTATGCAAGGGGTGTGGCAAAGCATGCTGGGGTGGAGAGGAGATTCACCGGAGATTACCACCACACTGTCCTCCTGCAGAGGAGTCCCAGCCAGCACACCCCTGGAAATGGACCTCTGGTGGCCTTCAGCTCAAACAGCAGTGGAAATAGCAATGGGTGTTTATGGGCATCAGAAGTCTTAGCAGTAGGGATCACTCTAAGGGACTGAAGCAAAAGAAAGTTTGGGAATTATGGCCCTCACCTGGGAGGTGAGACAGCTGTGAGTACAGGTAGACATGACATACAGATGGGGACTCCCAGACCTGGCAGCACTGGGGGTTGAGGGCATGTATCAATCAGTCAGAGTTCAGGTGCATAAAAATGAAAATGCCCCAGCTATTTTCAATGAAAAGAGGATTTGACACCAGGAATTGGGAGTTGGTGGACTCCTTGAGAGGTCTGGAAGAACAGGATGACTCCAGGAACAACAGCAGATGGGCCCACTGGAGAGCACTGGTTCTCTGCTAAGGAAATGGGCATCAAGAGGTCAGCACTGGAGTGGTAGAGGTCAAGAACACATCGTCAGCCTGCTGTCCAGCATTTGGGGAACCACTGTAATGGTGGCCAGACCCACATCACCAGAACTCCTGGGAGCTGCAGCTGAGGCCACAGGCAGGCAGCCCCCACCTCACTGCCACCTTCCAAATCATGGGAGTTCATCAGCATGAACCATCCAGAACCCTAGCTGCAAGAGAGTCCATCAAAGGTATTTTCTACCTTTCTAGACCCTGCCATTCAAGAAGACACACAAAAAGTAAAGTGGGATGGAATCTGAACACCAAATCCCCATACCCACCATGCAATTGGGGTGTTGGGTTTGGAAGGGGGTTTTAAGTCAAGGAATAGAGGTCTTAAAATCATGGATGGAAGTGAAACCATGACAATCTTCCGTGTTACCATTAATGGGACTACTTGGCTTTTCTCTTAACCTCTTGATTTTGTGGGCTATGGAAAAGTGGAGTTGGTCCCTACCTTAGAAAACTATTTTGATGATTTATTAAGATAAATTCATTAAGATAAAATAACTAAAAAGTACATCGCAAGCAATAGCAATTACAATGATAGTAATTGTAGGTGGAGGAGGGGGGGAAAGCCTCTTTCCTCTAATGAGTCGGAAATCTATCCTCTTGGACAAATTCTAAACAGGACCCTCTTAGAGAAAGTTGAAGTAAGTAGCAGTTAGTACTTGGCATTTATGAAGATAAACATACCTGTGACTCACAGTAAAACACTGATGCATTGCTCCAACCATCACCATCCCATGGAGATTTAATTAACCTTTCACAATATCTCTGACCTACAGCCCCAATCTGCTCTTTCTTCTGAGAGCTGGCATTGTCACCTGCTATAACCAGCTGAAAGGAACAATGTGCCCATCGGTCGCACCTGCTGGAGTGTGTGCTAGGTCTCCGCATGAGGCCTGACGCCTGACCCTTCTCCAAATCCATTCCTGAGCTAATGACCCCCACCTCTCATGGTGGCATGCACTGTCCCCTCCCGCCTCTACCCTCAGCCAAAAGCAGCTTCCAGGTGTTGGCTTAGTCCCACAATTTCTGCAGAGAGACATGGTTAATTATATGCATGTACTAATATAATGAAGGGCTATCTTTGTTTTAGGAAAGCTATGAGAACAAATTGACCTGAGAATTGTCTTTAATGGGATTTTTAGACAGGAGCCAGAGTGCTAATACATGAGAGGGAGTCAGGGAGGAGTCATGGTTGGGGGTCGGGGGTGGGTGGAGAAAAAGAGACAGAGAGAAGGAGGAAGGAAGGAAGACAAGGGAGGGAACATTGCTCTATTCAAATCTTGTGCTTTTTATTGAGAGAAATGTCTGCCCAGAGGGGAGGAACAAGAGCAAGCCTGTTTGGAGAGATTTAGTCTGGATTTGCCACAGGGGCTCTACCTGATCCATGTTGACTCAGAGTCATTTTATTTGTGGCCAGTCACAACTCGATTTCCCCTCAGTTCTCTCCAAGAACAGCCAGGGTTGGGTTTGGAGGCGAATGCGCTGCTCTGACCGCCCAGTGCCAGTAAGAACAACAGACCCAGTGAAGACACAGTCAGGATCAAAGCCCCGTTTCCGCCAGTGCTCAGGACTTGGGGACCTGCCAGGGTCTCCGCCTTAAGCTGTTTCTATTATGGCAGCACCACCACACCTCAGTCCTATTCTATAAATAGCCTTGGGGTTTCATAAGACAAATGCAGACTGGCGAGTTGGGAAGAATGTTCTAGAACTGGATCTGCTAGCACGCAGACAAGGTTCTTTGGGGACATGGTGACCACTCCCTCCAAGTGGCATTTCAACTGGGTTTAGCACTATTCCCCAGGAGGGGCTGGAGCTCAGTCCTGGATAGTTGTGAAAGTGCTTTTCTGTGCTTCGAACAGAGTTTTGCTTACTTATGTCCTTGATGGTAGCACGAAGGATTTCTTTCTTTTTTGTTTTAAGTTTATTTATTTGTTTTGAGAGAGACAGAGACAGCATGAGTCAGGGAGGGGCAGAGAGAGAAGGAGAGAGAGAGAGAATCTCAAGCAGGCTCTGCACTGTAGGAGTGGAAACCGTGAGATCATGACCTGAGCCAAAACCAAGATTTGGATGCTTAACTAACTGAGCCACCCAGGCACCCCCACACAAAGTATTTCCATAACATTTTATGGTGCAGTGTTCTTCTTTCTTTCCATTTTACCCTTTGAGGACACCAGTTTGGAGATATGGTAAGCGATTTGACAAAAATCATGCAGCCAATCCATTGCTGAGTATGGTTCTACTGTATGTTGACTCACTTGTGCAACAAACTACAAGCATCAGGGATGAGCCAGGCATGGGCTAGGGAATCCCAAGGCAGCCCCAATGCAGGAGCTGCACAGGGGGACAGAAAATGCTTTCTTGTCTTTTATGCCAGTTGTGGCAGATTTATCATTTTCCAATGTCTTTTGTTACCCTTCACTGGGAGCTTTCCATGTCTTTACTGTAGGAGACACAATATTGACCTTAATCCCACCATGAAATAGAGGCTGGCATTCATGGTATTGAGAATTAATGTCATTCGGGATTCCAAAGCACAGAAGGAGGAACTGGGATTTGGGGTCAGCAGCAAGTGGCCAGCTTGGAAGTCTGTCTTCTTGCTGTAAGACCTTGGGGAGGTAGTTTCACCCCCTGAGCCCCAGTTTCCTGATCTGTAAAGTGGGGAAGTTAGAAATGCTATCATGCAAGGAGATAAAAAATTGGAATCATGCTCAGGAAATATCTTAAAGCATAAAGCTATATAAATAGTTATTATCAAACCAGCGCAGAGAAAGGGTGGAAGTCACCCAAATAGACATTTCAGTGACTGTGAAAACCCAACACCAACTCATTAAATTTTCTCTTTAATGTTATCACGAATCTTGAGAGAGTTGCAAAGATAACACCATGGCATTACATGACTGTGTTATATATTCAAATGATAAGTACTTACCCCCACTTTGCTGTTTAACTGCGAGTAAATCTTATTAGCAGATTCCTGTCCTATGAGATGACCATAGTTGTTACAAAAGATTTATAAAGGAAACTATAAGGCACTCAAGAAAAGCTAACACTAAAGGCCAACCATGTCGTTTGAGAAGCTCTGCACACCCTTGCTTCTTGGCTTCTCTTTGTTTTGACACCTAAGCCCCTGCACTCAACTTCGTTGGTGTTTTGGCTTCCACGGCCAGTGTTCAGTTGCTTCCAGGTGAGGCCAAGATCACCCTGGTCACATGTCCTGGGATCAACATGATCCTGTGGGTCTTCTTCCAAGAGCTCTTCTTCCGCAGCCCGCAAATTCAGTGCCTGGTTTTTCAAATATGGCAGTGACCTTCCTGACCTATGCCCTTTGGAGATTCTTCTCCTAGTGCTTTACCACTTCTCCCCAAGCAGAGCAAAGGAGCGTCAGATAAGAAGCAGAGAAGACAGACGTCTGATGGATGGATGGTGGACGATGGTGGAAAACTGGGGCTCACGTGCAAGCAGCTCTGCCCATCCACTGTGCCCACTGATCACAGCTTCCCACCTACGGCAGCTTCCCCAGAGGCAGTGAGTATTATCCACAGAACGGAGGTCACGGTGGGGCAGGCAATCAAATAGGATTTTTAATATGAGCATTTCTCACCTCATCTCTGCTGGAGACTTTTCTCTTTTCTTTTCTTCTGGAGATAAACAAAACAGAAAATGAAATTTAAAGTGTGCAAGTTGTTCAGGCAAATGAAGGATTCAATTTAAACATCTCTCGTGATAAATTCATTCTCTAATTCAAACAGTCAGATCAAGTGTTAGAGACCAATTCAATTTCTGTTGGAGGGAATATACCTCTCTGGCCTCCTAAGCCATACTCGGTCTGGAACAGCAAGACATTTCATCAAGAGGTACTTGTTGGATATTCTCTACAGCCAGGAAGTAAGATTATTTACCCTAAAGGATGCCCAGCTTGACTGAGAGCTCTGGAGGCCGCTGAGAATTTGTATGAATTGTTCCAAATCTGGCTTTAAAAACCCTCTGGGTCTTTTATAGCTTTCAGAAGATTCTCAATGAGATTGTGTAGTCTTCTCTACTTCTGAAATGCCTGTTATAGTCTAAGTTCTGCAGGGTAGTCAAGAAGACAGAAGAGAGTCCTTCAAGGACTACCATCTTGTTAAAGAATCAGCAGGATCACTTACATCAAATTCTTTCCATATCCTCTTGTATTAATCAGGGTTGTAAGAATGGAGCCCATGCTAGGTAGGTTAAGCAAAAAAGGAACTTATGAACAGGTATTAGAAAACTCATAGACTCTCCAGAGATCCGAGCCTGAAGTGTTCATAGCTGGAAAGAACTCACATGTACTTTTCTCAGCAGATTACTCCAGCAGAGACCCTATGTAGTCTCCTCTGGACACAGACTATGGCCCACACTGTGGACCCACCAGGACCTCTGCCCTGTGGCCTCTGAAATCATGGTGTCACTTACCTAGAGTCTACTCTTGCCAGCAAATGATGTCTCTTCTTTTTTAAATGGGTGCCTGATTAGCCAAGTCAAAGTCAACATGGTTGGACCTCAGGTGCCAAGGACATTGGGAGAGATTTCACTTGTGTTAAAGTTCCAGCTTCTACCAAGGGAAGGCTGGATTCATTGCAATGCTCCTCAAATACAGGAAACTGCTTAATATTGTGGCACCCACAAAAAGACAAATGTTTATCACTCTACTACAATAATGCTAGCCGATGCCCTCATTATTTCACATCTAGTTTAATGTGATAGGCTTCTAACTACTCTTACCTCCCTTTCTGATACCTCTTTCCCCATTCCTTACTCTACATAATTTCTAGATCCATTTTTCTAGCCCACCAATGAGTCCCCACTAAAATGCAGGATTCCCAGCAGGGGTTAAGCATTAAACAATTAACACCAATTTGGTCTATGTGATTAATCTGGAGAACAGACCCCACCCCAAGAGAACGGAACACAGCACCCGCAAATTTTGCAAAGGATCCAAAGAGATGCCAAAGAAATTCAAACCCCTGAAGCAGGGTTCCCAGCACAATGGGGAGAGCAAAGCAGGAGGAGATGGCACTGAGCAAGCAAGCATTTGCCATTGCACACATCCGTGGCACTGAGATGGGCTGTGGGGACACGGAGGAACAACACATGGTCTAGGCTGGGATGGGAGCCTGGAAGGGTCAGTCTGAGTGCAGGGCACTGAGTGCTTGCTGCTAGACCCCAGCTATGTACTCATACATAGTACATAGCCTCCCACACCGAAGCTAGGCTTGGATTAACCTGGTCCATAGCCCAGGAAAAAGGAATCTGATTTCTACCATCCAGAAGAAGGATGTGGGTGTAAAAGAAGGAGCTTCACTGGGAGGGCAGACCCCACATTGTTACCTATTTAGTCCAATTTCCAGCTATTTAGATCAAAACCTTTTTTTTCCCCTTCAGAGACAGGGGAGAAACTGGGCAGAAAAACACAGCACTGGCTATCACTGAGTGAGGAGTTTCTTTGCTTCCCTGTAATGACCCTTTAGGGTGTCAGATCTAACCCGAATGACTCTCCAATCAATGTCATCCATGTTTTACTCCACCATTTTCCAGGACACGAGCTGTAGGTTATAATCACTCAGGCTTTGTGGGGCTTCGTTCCTTGTGTCTGACACTGAGACAAGATACGTTTTTTATCTTCCATTCTCCTTCCTGGCCCCTCAAATTCTGCTCTCTGAGGACTGATAGCCCAGGTTACCCCAGGCACATGAGATATTCATGCTGTGTTAGTCTTCCAAGGAAGGACCCCGAGGACCAAACCATGTGACTCCATGTGCACACGGAGAGGGACAACTGGATTGGTGGCTAGGCCTCGGGCCTTGGGGCACTTCTTGGCCTTGACAGCCAATACCCCTGCTTCCTGTGGCTGCAAAGGACAATGAGAAGACCACCCTTTAGTGCCCGCTCGGCTGCTCCTAAGTAGGGACAAGACGGGATAAGACAGATTTTCCAGAAGCTCAGTCCATCATCTTCATTTGGGTATTCATTCATTCATTTCCTCATTTATTCAGCAAACCTGTCTTGACTGACCACCTCTATTTGACAGGCACTACAATAAATAAGGGAGTTGCAAAAATGCTTGAGTTCACAGAAGGGGGAGAGGAGGTGGACCTGTGGGCAAAGTGCTTGGTGGTATCAAAGGGTGAAGTTACCCCAGACGTCCAGGTAAATAATAATAATAATAATAAATAATAATAATAATAATAATAACGCCAAAATGGAAACCTCTTTCCTTCCCCCAAACAATTATGACTATTCTCTTCCTTCCAAACACCCACCTCTCACTAATACACACATTTCCACATGCACCTGCTCATACCTCCTGTCTGCCATTGGGCTCAGAATTTGATGGGAGCAACAATGGGGGGAATAGAAGAGAAGAAGGGAGGAGAGGAAAGAAGTAAATGAGATGGGAATGGAAGGGAAGGGAGGGGATAAAGGCACTTCTCAGCATAGTGTAGGACTCAGAATGGAGGAGGAGAGGAAACACTAGTGTGTTCTTTCCTTGTATCTCCCTTCTCATGCTCAGAAATTGCTTCTGACCTGGAAAGAACCACAGATCACCCGCCTTCACTGTCTACTGCATGAATCTGTGTCACAAACCCCACCCAAGAATGCTGGAAGGTGTGGGTCTTCTGCTGTTTTGAAGCTGGCACGTCCTTGCCTGTGTAAGTGACTGGGATCATGACTGGCACAAAAGAGACTCACATATTTGATGTGCTTCCCTGACCTCTCAAGAAACCCCCCTTGGGGAACATGTTGGCACAGTGTGAGATGATGATAGAAGAACAAGCCAGGAAAAGGCATGGACAGGGAAACCTTCAGTCACCCAGGAACGCTTTCTAGTTTCCCCCAAATTGTCCACAGTTCAGAGCATGTGAATTCAGGGTTCTCAAAAGAGGTTTCTAAAGCAGATCTGTCCAAAACTCTTGAGTCCAACCTGATCCTGAGGGAAACCGAGTGAGCCTCTCAGCAAATTTGGCCTGATTCTTAGGGGTGTTTGCCTGCCGTGAGGGAGAAATGAAGATTGGGAATATCTCGTTTGGATAAAGTACCCATCCTCTCCATTCATGATTCTAGGTCTTGTCCACTCTTTGCCCCTTTGCCATCAAGAAATCAGCCTTTCCCATCTCATCATGGCTGCTAGGAGAGCACTTTTTGGAATCATTTATTTTCTGGGTCCATCCTTCCATACCTCAGGCTTTGTGTAGGGGAAGCTGGTGTGTTCTCTGTCTCTGCCTAAGCCCCTCAGGAGTTGGGCAGCCTGAGGAATTTCAGAAGTAAGGGTTATCTGGGGTAGACCAGAAGGATGGGTTTATTTGGGGAAGTAGGCAGGGAGGGGGGAGGAAGAGAAGGTGCTGCATCGGGCATCACTGCTCCCATCCAAGAAAGAAACCCCCTGCCTTCTGTTCCAGGGTGAAACTGAAACAAAATAACTGTGCCTCTAAATGTGCTCTGTTCTTTTCTCCTTCACACCTCCCCTGGACACAGCTTACCTGCGATTTCCAATTTGTGATTTTGTGGATCTCAAAGAGCCTTCTTTTCCACACAAGTCATGTTCTCAACAGTTCACAAGGCGGATTACACATAGCTTTCATCTCATATTCTCCCTCCTGGTCTTGCAGTAAATGTTCATAGCATTAATTTCTTTATTATGTAGAAAAAAATGTGTCCCATAAAAGCAGTATCAGGCTATCACTTAAAAAATAAACATATATCTCTCATTCTCTCACTCCAAAATCAATACACAATATATATATTTTTTAAGCACTTCAATGTTTGAGATATTTTCAGCTTTCCTTCATTGTCTTAAACATCTGTTTGGTTGTCTCCCTGCAGCCACTTGCTAAATAATATGGTTTATTTTGGATCACTGATTATAGGAAACCTTCTCATATATCCACCAAATGACATTTTTAATCACATCGTCTTTTCAACTTTAAAGAACCAAATGATTTCCTTATCTTGACATGATTTATCATTTGAGCATGAGCCAACAGCCTAGGAAGGCATTATCTACGGAGCCTTCACATGAAGGGTTCTTATCAAACAAAGTTTACAATCACGGCAAGAGAACAGAGGGAAAACAAATGATATGGTCAATAGTTCTCCATGTAAGATTTTTTAAAAATATCTTATCTAGTGAACCTCTTTCCAAAAAGCTCATAGACGATGTGATTTTCCATTAACTGCAGAGATATGGTGGGTGATGTGGGTAATATTTTGAATGTTTTCTCTTTTCACTGGCTATCAGCTGAGGCTTCTTTTTTTTTTTTTTTTTTTTTTTTCCTTTTTGGACATCAGTTGGATTTCTCTTCCAGAAGATCAAAGCCTTTGCAGATAAGGATTTTTCTCTCATTACTGATTGTTTTGATCAGAAGGTAAAAAACGATAATGAAAAGGTCACCTTTCTATGTTCTTTCCTGCTCCCTTAGAACTTAGTGCCTTGCGTGCTCCAGCCAGAGGTGCGTCCTAGGGCCTTGGCCAGGGAAACTATTTCACTCCCCAGTCCCCAGTACCTCCTTCCCCAATCTGTCAGTTGACCTTATTTCCTACTTTACTTAGGGTGACAAACTGTCCTGGTTTGCTCAGGCCTGAGGGCTTCCTGGGACCCAGGACTTTCATTGCTGAGAAAGCTCCAGATGAACAAAGAAGGTGAGCCTCTCTGAAATTCCATCCTTTTTCAACCTTTCAAGGACACCATGATAGCAAAACTACCCCCCTGCCTAAAACATCAATCTTCCCCTTGTAGCGTATCCTTATTTTTGGCACATGGTTCATATTTCTCACCTCTAATAATATAAGAAAATAAGCAAAACTCAGTTCTCTGATCAGCGAGTCCCCATTCCTTTCCTCCCTCTTACAGAAGAACCCTGGACAGAGTTGTCTGTCCTCACCATCTCAGACTTCTCTCCAGTTACTGTGTCTTCAGTGCACTCCTATCAGTCCCATCCCCCACTGGGGTAAGTTTTGGTGAAAAGAGCTCTGGTTGAAGCCACCAAAAACCACATGCAGCTAAATCCAATGTTATCCATCTTCTTCCTACTTGGCCATGAGCAGTTTTGATCAGGTTGGCCAATCCCTCCTTCTTGATAAGCTTTCCTCAGTTGACTTTTAAGACACCACACTCCTGTTCTTTATCTTCCTTGGTCATGCCTTAGCCATCCGTGCCTTATTGGTGTGCTTCCTCGTTTCTGCTCATCTCTTTGACACATAATAGTGGAGGTGCTCACAGCTCTACCCTTGTTCTTCACCAACATTATTGACTCCTGACTCGAGCCACCATTCTTATCTGAATTATTGTGATATGATGCTGTCTGGTGTCCCTGTTTTTATCCTTCTCCCTGCCTACACAGTTGGCCCTGGGCTCTGGTCAGTTCGTGTTCTTGGCTCAGTCCAGGTAAGATACCTGAGAAGTGAAAAAGTCACAGCCCTTGATTTAAATGAGCTTGCAGTTTAGATGAGAGATGCAGAATGTGTTCATGAAAAGAATAAATAACAACCCAAGGCTATATACACTTAAATGTCAAGATGTGTGGTAAGGACAACATGTGCTATGTTAAGACAAATTCTCCACAGCTTATACCTGTGTCACACATGGACTTTCCACTTGTCCATTCACAAGTCAGTCTCAAATGATGAAGAATAACTCATGGGAAGGGCAAGGGTGAATTACTGATTTTTTTCAAAGGAATGCCACTATATTTCTTTTAATATATAAATTATGACATGGTGGGAAGCTAAACAGTGGATGCCGTGGAAGATACATAACACTTCCTGCACTTGCTGCCATAGAGGTCATTATGATTCATTTCAAGTGGGCACATTGAACTCAGTCAAAGCAGAGGTGGTCTTGAAGTAGGTAATTGTGACATATTTGTGACTTCACAGGTTGCTAGGAAAAGAAAATTGAAGCCTCCTCTCTTGACATCTCCAGAGCTGTCTCTCATTGTATGTCTTACAAGAGAAATATTCAAGAACTAGTTATCACATTGCTGATATCTCCCTAGTTGGAGCCATTCCCTGCCCTCCACATTGATGTTGGAGCTCAGAACTACTCGTATAAATACTTCAGTTGACAGCTTCCTTTTGCTTTAATTCATTTACTCATTCAGCAAATATTTGCTGAGCACTTTATTTGTTCTCGAAATTAGTCTAGGCACTAGACACACAGTGATGAACCAAGAAGACACAATCTTTCCCCCCATGGAGCTGACACAGCAACATTATATAAAGGTTCTTTTAATGGAGCATGTTATAACCCAGGAGCAAGGCTAGCAGAACATAGCCCACCGGAGGTAGCTTGATTTTCCTTTGCATCGGAAAGTAAATTTGACATAATTTAATGTCTTCCATTTATGGCTTCACTGTCAAGAAACTCAGGACAACCTCGTTTCAATTCCTTAATCTTAATCAAGGAAAATAATCCCCACCTAATCAATTCCATTAAACTTCTTTTAATCAGAAGTATTTTTGAAAGGTACCTAATTTCTTATAACATCCCTCTAACAATAGTTCCACAGATAACTATGCCTCATTATCTGAAATTAACTGCCCTTACCGTGACTATTAGTTGCATTCTACATGTTAAGAACTTTTATAAACATGTTAATTGAGATGCAAATACATTTAGGAACATGCAAAAATCATAAATCCACAGCTTGATGAATTATTACAAGGTAAAGACACTCCTGTAACCACCTTCCAATTCAATACATGTTATTGATCTCCAGAAAGTCCCTGGCTTCCCTTCCTCAACTTACCCTACAGCCTATCACTATCCTGACTTCCAATAGAGGTCATTGGAGATCTGACCTCCAATGAACAGATTGTTCATTTTTGAAACTTATATAGATGGAATTGTATAGTATGCATTTTCATGTGTCTGACTTCTTTTGCTCAACATGTTGGCCATTTTCATTCAAATTGTTGCATGAAACAATCCAGTCATTTTGGTTGCTGGATTGTATTCCATTCTATTAATATACCTAAGTTCATCCATTCTACCGCTGATAAATGTTTGGGTCATTTTCAGTTTTTGGTGATTATGAGTAGTGCTGTTATGAATATTCTTGTACTTTTATTTTGGTGTACATGTGCACATATTTCTCACAGGTGGATATTTAAGAGTGAAGTTGCCAGAAAACAGGATACATGTTTAGTGAAATGTAGTGTATAATGTCAAAGTTTACTAACACAGCTGTACCTATATATACCAATATGGACTAATATACTCCCAGATTTATATAAAAGGTCCCATTACTCCACATCCTTGCCATTTCTTAACATTTTAAGACTTTTAAATTTTGGCCCTTCTAATAAGCATGATGACTATTTATCACATTTTAAATTTCCCTTATTACTAATAAAGTTGAGCACATTTTTTTCATATGTTTAGTGGCTACTTGGATATCATTTTTTGAAGTGCCTATTCAAATGTATTTCCCATTTTACTACTGGGTATCTGACTTTTTCTTACAGATTTATGTATTCTTTACATACTTTAGTACATGTTTTTTTTCAGGTATGTGTGTTGTGTATATCTTCTCTCACTTATGACTTGATTTTGTAAATGGTCTTCAGGGCATCATTTGATGAACTGTTTTTAAGTTTTATCTAGTCTAATTTTCCAGACAAATAGCTGTTAAAGCACAACTCATTACTGAAAATAGGAGTATTCCATAATGAAAAAAATGTTCAACAGACAAATAAGACATACCATTTGTTGCACCTAATAATATAGTTTCAAAACACAGAAAGAAAAATATGCAGAATTGAAGGGAAATATAGAAAAATCCATAATCTTTTACCAGTAACTGGATGAAAACCCCAAAACTCACTCTGCTGTGCCTGTAAGAGACACAATTTAAATGTAAAGATATTGAAAATTTAAAGATAAAAAGATGAAAACCATGTAGATGACTCAAACACTAATCCAAAGAAAGCTAGTTTTTGAATGTTGGACCAGCCTGGCAACCCAGAGATAAAATCCTGCTTGTCATGCTGCATTGTCTTTTTACAAATTGATTTGTTCAATATCCTAACATTTTGTTAAAGTAGCTCACTCTATGTTTATGAGGGATATTTGTCTTTTGTTAGGTTTAGGTATCAGAACAACATTGGTCTCATAAAATGAGATAGGAAGTATTTCTTTCTCTTTAATTTTCTAGAAGACTCTGTGCTGAATTGGATTACTTCTTCCTTAAATGTCTGGTAGAATTAATCAGTGATGCCTGGAATTTTCTTTTAGAAGCTTTCAACCAATAATTTAACTTATTTGGCAGATAAAGAGATACTCGAGTATTTATATTTTTTCTCAAATTAGCTTTGGTAATTTGTGTTTTTTATAAAATGTATTAATTTTATTTAAATCATCAATTTTAATTGACAAAAATTTTAATAATATTTTGTAATTATCATTTAATTACAAAATTTTCATTTAATTCATGTAATTATAATTTAATTACAAAATTACAATTAATCATGTAATTATCAAAATAATATTTTGTAATTATCATATCATATCTGTAAGGTCTGTAATGATGTTCTCTCTTTTCTTTATGAAATTGGCAATTTGTGTCTTCTATCTCTTTCTCTCTCTTCCTCATCAGTCTGTCTGGAAATTTATCAATCTTGTTTATGTTTTCAAAGACCCAGGTTTTATATTCATGGATTATTTTCTGTATCATTTTCTACTAAGTTTATTGACTTCTGCTTTGTTTAATATATAACTAGAAATTAAGAATTCTGCTACTCTGTTATTTGTCCAAAATAGGAAGCTTAACTCTTTGATACCTTATAGATAATGGGAAACATGAAGCTTAGTGCAAAGTCTCAACACCATCAATTGGAAAATTAAAGTTTGACTTAGTGAATAAAATAAATAATACTTTATTATAAGTTATAATATCTCACTTGCTTGATCTGCCCTTATGACACTCTATAAGTCCAGTGATACTAAGTCTAGGTCATTTAAAATCTGTATACATTGGAGTACCTGGGTGACTCAGACGGTTGAGCGTCCAACTTTTATTTTGACTCCAGTCGTGATCCCAGGGTCTTGGAATCAAGCCATGTGTTGGGCTCCGCACTGAGTGTGGTGGTGTCTGCTTGGAATTTTCTCTCTCTCCATCTTTCCCTCTTTCCTTCTCAAGCTCTCTCTTTCTCTCTAATAAAAACAAACACCCATACATATCACTTTTTAAACTCCCCTGAACCTTACAAAGTAATATCATTTTTCCCATTTTGTGGATGAGAAAGCAGAGAATGAGAGAGTGGTTTCTAATGTGGCCGTGGTCGATTGTATATTAAAAAGGAGCAGACTGACTTGTGAGACAGTGCTCTTAAAGTCTATTTTACCACTTCTTCTTCTTCTTCTTTTTTTTTTAATGTCTGTTTACTTTTGAAAGAGAGAGACAGAGGTGCAAGGGGGGAGGGGCAGAGAGAGGGAGACACAGAATCCGAAGCGGGCTCCAGGCTCTGAGCTGTCAGCACAGAGCCTGACGCGGGGCTCGAACCCACGAACAGCGAGATCATCACCTGAGCTGAAGTCAGACGCTTAACGGGCTGAGCCACCAGGTGCCCCCTATTTTACCACTTCTAAACCCAAATCACTTGAGGTCTTGGGTAACCCAAACAAACCAATTTAGGGACTCTATTCTTCTTTACAGGTTGTGTCTAAGTGTCCGTGCAGATTGCTCTCTTTTTCTTCAATTACCAAACATTTCTAATTCCCATCTTGACGTACCTCATTACTATTTTGCCCTCACAGTCCATTTAAACTCTTTCTTTACATGACATTTAGAAATTATAGCCTATAATCTTTTTATTGCTTTTTCTTTTCAGTTTGTATCTCCTCCCTGTAGAAGTATAAAGACATCTAGTTGAGAACCTATCACATGCGATGGTGTTCTAGCTTTATCAGGACTGGGCTCAGAAGCCAGCCCTTTGCATAATCAGCATGTTCCCTTTAGACAAATCATTTCACTGCTCTAACCCCCACTTTCCCCCTCTGTGAGAGGGCACAGGAAAGTCCCCCAGAACTCTTTGAGGTTGAAATTTAAAAAGGCTATAAATCCAGCTGGATTTATTTGTAAATATTTGTTCTTTTTTTCAAGAATACCTCTTGTTATTACAAGGCCATAGTAATCAAAAGAACATGGTACTGGCATAAAAACAGTTATAAAGATTAATGGGACAGAATAGAGAGCCCAGAAAGAATCCCACGCATACGTGGGTTTGGTTTGGTTTTGTTTTTTTAATGACAAAAGAGCCAAGAATATTCAATAGGGAAAGAACAGTCTCTTCAATAGATGGGACTGGGGAAAATGGACAAGCATATGTGAAAGAATGAAACCAGACTGCTATCTCACATTAAAATCACAAAATCACTCAAAATGGATTAAAGATTTGAAAATAGGACCTGAAGCCAAAAGTCTAGAAGAAAATAAACCATGGGTGGTAAGCTCCTTGATATGGATTTTGGCAATGATGTTTTGGATTTGACACCAAAAGGAAAGGCAACAGAAGAAACAAATAGGAATGTATCAAACCAGAAACTTCAGCACAACAAAGGAAAATATCATTTTACAGAATGGAAGAAAATGGGATTTGCAAATCATATATGCAGTGAAGGTTAATATCCAAAACATATAAAGCACTAATATAATTTAAAAGCCAAAACAAATAAATCAATGAAAAAAATGGGCAGAGGACCTGAATAGACATTCTTCCAAAGAAGACATATAGATAGCCAGCAGGTACGTGAAAAGGTGCTCAACTTCACTCATCATCAGAAAAATACAAATCAAAACCACAATGAGAGGTCACCTCACATCTGTCACGATGGCTATTATCAAAAACACAAGAAACAACAAGTGTTAGGAAGGATGTAAAGAAAACAGAACCGTTGGTGGGAAAGTAAATGGGGGCAGGCACTATGGAAAACAGTATGGAGGTTCCTCAAAAAATTACAAATAGAACTGTGATATAATCCAGCAATTTCATCTGTGGATCTTTAGCTGAAGGAAACAAAAACACTAACTCAAGAAAGTATATGCAACCCTGTGTTCAGTGAAGCATTATTTACAATAACCAAGACATGGAAACAATCTAAACGTCCACTGATGGGTGAATGGATAGAGAAAATGTGGGATATATACAATGGAATACTATTCATGTATAAAAAGAAGGAAATCTTGCCCTTTGTGACAATGTGGGTAAACCTTGAGGGCATTGTGCTAAGTGAAATAAGTCAGATATAGAAAGACAAATATCGTATAATCTCACATGTGGAATCTAAATAAGCAAACAAACAAAAAAAAAAACCCCAGAAAAACCAAGCTCATAGATATAGAGATCAAACTGGTAATTGCCAGAGGAAGGGGATGGGGCAAGAAAAATGAGGGAAGGGATTCAAAAGTTACAAACTTCCAGGTAAAAAATAAGTCTTAGAGATACAATGCACAGCATGGTGACTCTAGTTAATAACACTGTATTGCATATTGAAAATTGCTAAGAGAGATGATCTTAAAAGTTCTTATCACGAGAAAAAAAATTATAGCTATGTGTAGTGATGGATATTAACTAGATTTATTGTAGTGATCATTTCCCAGTATATACAAATATCGAATCATTAAGTTGTACACCTGAAAGTAATATAATGTCCTATGACAATTACATCTCAGAGAAAAAGATTGGCTGTTCTCTCTTCTATAAAAACACCTTTTCCCTTCTCCCAGATACATCACTACTTTTTCTTTTATATTCTTTGCCTGGTAGCTACCTGAAGCTGTTTCTAGATAAAATATCCTGGCACATCTTCTTTTTCAAACTCTATAAAGATAATCCTCAAATCAATTTAAAGAGATTTTTGAAAATCCTTTAGGCCAATTACAACATTACCTATCAATAAATTTCTCTATTTCTCAATTGGTTTACCTTTGAATTTTAAATTGAATTGAACTGGATTGTGATGTAAATAAATTTACTAATAGAATATTACATTTTTCTTTTCTCCAACTTTCTCTATGGGCTGTAAATGTGAATATATATATATATATATATATATATATATATACATATAAAATCAATTTTGGAATAAATGTTGTTAGTAACTAAGAAAATTGCTGCAGACTTTTATTTGTTTGTTTTTCAGTCTTCGTATATTAGCAGCTCCAGGGAAGAAGATGAAAAATATCTTAGTTATTTGTTATCATTTTATCTGTTTACTTTCTCATATTTTCTTCTATCTGATAAATATGTGGCCTGAAAATCTTTACATTAAATTGACGATGATAATCTGATTTCTGTGCATTTGGGAGATTTACATTTTCTGTCCCCACATCACCATGTGATGTATTCCTCTTAATTATTTTTCTTTGTGGATAATATTTGTTAGATTATCTTTCCCTAAGTCATGGTTTGCCTTGGGAAATGGGACTCAAAGGCAGGGGAGGAAGGCATCCTAGGAATGCAGAAACAGCATGAAATCTAGGGATTTAACCTCTTGAGCTACCAAATCCATTCCCAATTCCTGAGAGAGAATTCCATAAGCCCTTTAGCTGCTTGGCCCCGCGTTACCTTGTCCTGGGCTGCAGTCTGTATTAACCCCTGTCACCACCCTCTCTCACATAGGCGATTCTGCTAAGGGCCCTGGGCCATCAGTGCATCTTGGCTACAAGGGGACACCACCCTAAGCCTCTGCGGCTGGCTGGTTAGACCGCAGAGATTTGGTCACTCCTTCAGGGAGGAGATTTCTCATTATGTCAGGCGTATTTCCTCCCAGAAGCCCTTGTAAACAGCCAAGCCATTTGGTAATAACAGTTCTGATACTGAGCTCAAGATGTGCCATGGGTCCAATCACATCTGACATAATATAGCTGTTAGAATGCTTGGGCTGGCAGTTTTAAAAAGGGACTTTCCTGGTTAAAACAGTCCTTCTTAGGGGACATCTGAGATGCCACCTACATATTTTGCCTGCAGGACTCCCCGAGGGCCCATATATCCTCTGTTTCACTTCCTTTGTTAACTCCATGAAGAAAGAGTGAAGATGAGTGAGTCAGACGTTGAGATAAATTATCACATATATCAGTGTGTGTTCACATCTGAGAATAAATGAAAGAAAAATTAACCTGTTGTTTTGCTATGCAAGTTATATTATTAATCAGTTCCCTACAATGTGTTTTAGCTGAAAAGTAATAACTCATCATTAGGGTGCTGCCCGAGGGTATTGAGCTACCATGGAAACAGCCTGTAATAAGAGACAATCTTTCATTTCCCCTCTGAGGTACCATTTCATCAGATGACTTAACAGAACATTCAACATTTGGGTAGAAAAGAAATATGTAGACTCACATCCATACTCGTGTGTGTGTGTGTGTGTGTGTGTGTGTGTGTGTAGCATAGTTAACAAACCATTCCTAATAGAGAGTCCATTCCTCAGATAGAATTCTCCAGGCAAATGCCTCTGGCTCTTGTCTTCCAACAGCAAAGAAGCCATCAGCAAACACCTCAGCAAACACTCCAGTAAAGAGATTAAGACTGGCTCCACACCCAGGAAGCCAACAGATGGAGGTTCTCTCTGACTTAAAATGGAAGGGAATTCAGAAGATGCAGTCCCTCCCAGCCTCTGCTTCTCTGGTATCCAGCAGCAGGAGCCCCAGACAGGAGGGCAGCTGTCACCGGAGCCGAGGTCTGGGTGGTACAATGCAAGCAGGGCAGAGGCCTGCTCAGAGCCAGGGGCAGGAGAGCAGGACAGGGAGGGGGAGGTGACAGAAGCCCTATGATTCCACACAGGCATTCCTTACATAATTCAAGGTGTCACCTTCTTGTTCTTTAATGGGGCAAGAGAGCAAAAATCAGATTTGCTAAATCACTGCACGAAAGCCAACGCCAAGAAGTCCTAGGCATTGGAGCAATAAAACCCAAACTGGCAGGTTTCCAGGAGCTAGCTGACAGAGTAAGGAAAAAAAAAAACAAACACACCACTGTTTTCTCAAATAGTGCTTTCATCTACCTGAAACAAATTTTCCGAGCTTGAAACAAATTTAAAATCTTCTTGGGGTGTCTGGTGGCTCAGTCAGTTTAAGCGTCCGACTTCTGCTCAGGTCATGATCTCGCGGTTCTTGAGTTTGAGCCCCGCATCAGGCTCTGCGTTGACAGCCCGGAGCCTGGAGCCTGCTTTGGGTTCTGTGTCTCCCTTTTTTTCTGTTCCTCTGCCACTCATGCTCTGTCTCCCGGTCAAAAATAAATAAATATTTAAAATTTTTTAATTAAATAAAATAAAATCTTCAATCAGTGTGACAGTACCAATGTGACCTCCACAATCAGGTTCTGTGTGTGTGATGACACCCGGAAGCAGAGCTATCTGACCCACCTCTCTGTAGTCGCTTAGGTGATCCCAAGCATTGGGCAGGGACCTCAGAATCAAAAGTCTGGAAATGGTACTCCAGCCCAATCAATTGTCCCCAAAAGGGGGACAGACTGGTGTCCACGTCTCAAAGCTTTAGCTTGAATTTAGCTCATGAAGGTCTTTCCTAAGCACCCAGCCCAGAGCGATCTCTCCATTTCTCTGTGGTCCTATGATATTTCCGGTCACTAGTATTCATTTGGCATTCGTCAGATGCGTCACGATTGATTACTGTTTCCTCTGTGTGTCCCGTTTTTCCTTCCTGGGCAGCAAATTCCTGAAGGGCAGGCATAGGAGACAACACAGCACCTCCTTCTTATGTGCCAGGCACTGTTCTAAGTGCTGTACATATGTTCATTCACTTGCTCTACAACACCACTAAAAAGCTGGTGTGCCATTATTAGTCTACGTCGCATAGATGAGAAAACTAAAGCAGGGAGAGGCTAAGGAATATGGCCAAAGTCACACAGCTAGTAAATGCAGGAGTCAGGCTTCAACCCAGGCCATCTGCCACCCGAGACTTTCCTTTTTCCTGCCGTACTATCCTGTCTTCCGTGGATCTCAGAACACTCACAGCTATCCCATGCCTACTAGGGACCCTGTCTGCCATTGAGTCATTGACCACTGGTCAGAAGGAGAAATAGAATTGAAGGAACTGGTAAAGATGAACTCAAATGGGTCTCCACTGCAGAAAAACATGTCAAAGTACATGTCCCATTCGTGGTGCGTACACAACATCATTTCATTGTCTGAACAACAGACATGATTTCTCTTCTTTACAGCCACTTTAAGTGCCGTTCTTAGAATATTTTCTCAAGGGATTCCAAAGAGGAATTCCATTATTATCTAAAATGTCACATTCTGTTGGACTCTGTGCAATTCACATGATGCTGGGATATACATGGTGTTTGTTGGCCAGTCGGGTAGACGTGGTAAAGCCTCTCCAGAGGCTT
This sequence comes from Felis catus, assembly GCF_018350175.1. NCBI lineage: Eukaryota > Metazoa > Chordata > Mammalia > Carnivora > Felidae > Felis > Felis catus. The sequence goes on from NC_058378.1 coordinate 16,303,550, forward strand.
AGACAAAAGGCACTAAATAAGACCAGGGCACTCTTCAGTGGCATCATAGAAACAAGGCTGGTTTAATCCCATGCTTGTACTGCTAATTTAGGATTGTGGAACCATAAATTGCAATTTCTGGATCTTCAAAGAAAGCAAAACGAATGAAGTCTTTGCCTTCTTTCAGTCAGGAGAAACATGTATTAAGTAGATGGTGATTAGAGAAGATCCTTTCTGAAGCTCCTTGCTAGTGGTGAGGGAAAGGAGGTAAGCAGGGTGATACGATGCCATCAGTGGGAGGGACAAAGGGAGGCAGACTGAGTTGTCAGAGAAAATCTCTCTAAAGAGATGATTTTGAGCAGAGCCTAATGTAAGAGAAAGCCAGCAACACACACACAAAAATATCTGAAGAATATGCTCTTGGCAGAGGACACAGAAGCAAAGGCTGGGGTGTAGGGGTGGCTCAGTTGGTTGAGCGTGGGACTTCCCCTCAGGTCATGATCTCACAGTTCTTGAGTTCGAGCCCCGCGTCGGGCTCTGTACTGAGAGCTCAGAGCCTGGAGCATGCTTCAAATTTTGTGTCTTCCTCTCTCTCTCTCTCTGCCACTCCCCCATCTTGCTCTCTCTCTCTCCCTCTCTCTCTGTCTCTCAAAAATGAATAAACATTTTTTAAAGATTAAAAAAAAAAGGAGCAAAGACTTTGAGGTGGGAGAGAAGGAGACGATGAGGTCTGAATGCGTCAGGCCCTGTGGTCTGTTGTCAATGGCTTGGGTTTATTCTAAAGCCAATGGGGAGCTCTTGGAGGGTACTGAGTAAGAAAAAGACCGATCTGATTTACTTTTCTGCAAGACCTCATTGAACGCTGGAAGTGACCTGCGTTCAGAACTCATTTTGTACTATCTGCTTACATGTTTGCTCTGCTTCTGAAAGCCTGGCCATACCAAGTGGTCAGCATGTCCTAGAGATAGAAATCAAGGTCAACTTTGGCATTAAGAAGCACCCGCGAGATCCATGGTTTGTCATGTTGACAAAATAATGAAGCAGTAATACATGAAGTTTATATCTCACAGGAGAATCCTACCTCAGCCTTTCTTTTCTTAATTTTTTTTTTTTATTTTGTACTTTAAGGAACATTTATGTTACCATTACCCATGCTTTTTTTTTTTTAATCATTATGCACTTTTTAATTAAGAAAGTATATCAAACAGAAAAAGACATTGGGTCAACACATGCAAGCCATCTGAGCGCAACTTGGAATGGAAACGAATTTAATTGATGCAATTTGCAGCCATTTAAATATTTCATATTCGGTTATTCGCACCGCGGGGAGAGTGGGCACTTTGCGCTGGCAAACCAGAGGAAAGGGAATTGCCAGTCTTGTAATTCTCACTCACTTAGGTCTCATTTGGCTTGGCGTTCACTGCAAGTTGTGTAGGTCAATGACCACCACGTCCTCAAAGGACAGAGGGCGCGAAAGTGGTATTTCATATGGACACCGAGCAGTTAAAACCAGGAGGGAGAGGCAGTTGTGTTGAGATAAAGGCTGTTTACTCTTTAAGACCGCGTGGAAAATCTTTCAACTAGAGTGCCATGGTTTAGGGCTTAGATTTCACAACGCCCACCGTAGGAGACGTGGGCGGATACACTCAATCAGCTGGTTAATTAGACGACCTGGCTAACAGAGGGAGAACCCGTGGAGCTGAGCGTTTTCTGGTTTGATCTTCTTGTCTCCGGCTCACAGCGGAGTCTGTGTGCAGTGATTTCTGATTGTGCATTCGTCTGAATTCTTTGGGGAAGGGGAGAGAAAGGTAGCAGAGCAATAAAGGAGGAGGTATAAACATGAATGGCTTTCGCCTGTTGACATTCACTACAGGCAAAATTTAAAAACACAAAAACAAAAACAAAAAACTCTGAAGACTCACAGAGAGCAGACTGGTGGGAGAGAACACAGAGAACAGAGGGGAGGGGAGAGGGGTCGGACAAAATCAAATAAAGTGAGGGGGATTAAGAGGTACAAACACCCAGTTTCAAAATTAAGTCATGAGGATGTAAAGTACAGTCTAGGGAATGTAGCCAATATCATAATCACTTTTCAAAGTGACAGAAGAGCCTCTGCTAGACCTGTGGAGGTGATCACATTGTAGTATGTAAAAATCTCCAATCACAGGGGCGCCTGGCTGGCTCAGTTGGTAGAGTATGAGAGTCTTGATCCCAGGGTCATGAGTTTAAGCCCTATGTTGAAGATAGAGTTTACTTAAAAAAAAAGAAAAAGGAGTTTATCCTTTAAAAAATCCAATCAGGGGTGCCTGGATGGCTCAGTCAGTTCAGCATCCGACTTTGACTCAGTTCATGATCTCATGGTTTGTGACTTCGAGCCCTACATCAGGCTCTGCACTGACAGTGCGGAGCCTCCCTGGGATTCTCTCTCTCTCAAAATAAATAAATAAATAAACCGAAAAAAATCCAATCACTATGCTGTACACCTAAACTAATATAATATTATCTGCCAATTATAATCAGATAAAAAAATATAATATTTCAGACAAGAATAGGAGAGCTTCTGGTTCAATACTGGAAAGAAGTTGCCAACAGCTGAGGTTCACAAGAAGCTCCAGTTCCAGATGTGGGATCTCTCGGGGCAACTAGGGCATCGATTGCCTCTATCCCCCTCTATCTGCACAGAAATGTGAACACGAAAATGGACAAGAAGACCAAACAGGCTCTTCCTGAAGGAATTTTCAGAAGAACATTGTGTAGAAAAATTCTGTCGGGCTTGCAAGAGTATAGCTTGAGCCTTGGCCCATTTATCGCTCTCTTCTTTTTTTTTAATTTTTTTTTCAACGTTTATTTATTTTTGGGACAGAGAGAGACAGAGCATGAACGGGGGAGGGGCAGAGAGAGAGGGAGACACAGAATCGGAAACAGACTCCAGGCTCTGAGCCATCAGCCCAGAGCCTGACGCGGGGCTCGAACTCCCGGACCGCGAGATCGTGACCTGGCTGAAGTCGGACGCTTAACCGACTGCGCCACCCAGGCGCCCCTATCACTCTCTTCTAACAGCTACCCTCTCCCTAGGAGGAGGCAACACAGGTAGCTGCTGGGAGACAAAGCAGACAGAAGCTTCCCTATAAACACGGATTCTCATCAATGCACAAAGGAAACAGGGGACAGGGGCAGGATGTTGCATTTTTCATTAGACCCCAGGCATGCAAGTGCTCTGTTTCGGTGTTGTCCCAGTCACCAGATTCTCAAAGTCCTCACATGGAATTAGTTCTACTCTCTCTGAGCAGGACAGAGAGAAGTTCCCAGCACAGTGAGAGTAGGGCTCATGCTTCTGCTCAGAATTCCGGGAGACTTGGACTGGACCTGAGCCCAGTGCATTCTGCAGAAATGATATCCTCAACGCCTTTCTTCCAAAGCCAATGGCTGAGGGCTTCAAGGGGGGAAATCGGGGAGAAAAGCTTTGGGTTTTCGCCACTTTCTAATTGAAAACAATAGTCGCATCTTGAACATATATGAAAAGTGTGCTCTTTGGAAGATAAAGTCTTTAACCTGCCCAGTGAACTCCGTGAGGAGCAAACAGACACTCCCTCCTCCTAGAAGAACGTTTTTCAGTTCTCTAATAATACGAGGCCCCTCTCCTGGTGTTCACTCCAGTTTACCCAGTTAAGTAGTGGTTAGACTTTGACAGACAAACCACTGGCATGACTCAATCTTTAGTGCCATATTAGAGATGACATGGGGCCAGCTCTGAGCACAGGTTTGTCAGTACTGTGGCTGAGGGAGGTTTGTCCAGAGGTACCACAGCATCTGGATTTCTTCTGATGAACACTTGAAGTGGGTCGCTTACCAGGGGCCTTTCCCTGATATCTGATTTAATTAAAGGTCAGAGAACTTTATTTTTGCTTTTTAATAGTAGACTTTTTCCCCACTTGTTTCAAACATGCTATTGCCTACATGAGATTTTTCTATCTCTATTTGGGGAGTATATGAGAAGTCTAATTTTTTCTTAAAGTTAAATTTGCTGAGCTAGGGTCATTTTTGGGAACTACCTAGAATCATTCCAAAAATTGTGGAATACTCTGAGAGGGGAACTATCTCAATACATCAAGTGAGACTTTTAGGGAACATCTAGTCTCTTGAAACTAACACACACCTACTTTTTTCAGGAACTAACCCTTACCCTACATGTCTGAGACAAACTCCATGGCATCATGTGGGATAAAACTCTGAACTTCAGCCTTTTGGATTTTAGAGGACCACTTCTAAATGACAAATAAAATGAAAACCAGAATCATTGCATTATGCTGTGTTATTTAATCCCGAGAGTCAACATTGGGCTAGGAACCTTGGCTCAGGTAAAGGCACTCATCAAAAACTTCCTGATGTGCATCCAGACCAATACATTGCTCCAAAGTCATGGTGAGGAAGAAAGTAGATGTCGAATGTCCCTGCACCATTCACCTCAGTGGGCACTGCAGAACCAATGGGTGGGCATATTGACTCATGTCTAGGGTTTGTCGAAGCTGGCCATTGCCAGAGCTGATCTCAGATCTCCCTCATCTTCCAATTTAATTCAGTTCATTTTAGCTCAATCCAATGAGGTTGGAAGCAGATGCATAGCAATGTGCTGGTTAGAGAATCAGGAAGGTCTATTCATTCAATGTTCTAACTTATGAAAAGTTTAGGGAACTTAACAAAATCTCACATAAGCTGTGAGAGCAAGAACCAGAATATTAAACCCAGATCTGCCTCCAACTCTGCCTTCTCAGAAACTTTAACCCAAACAGAAGGGCTTATTAGGGGATCTTTGTGTTCATGACGAACAAAGACCCACTCAGTTCCCCCAGGAAGGCAAATAGGAGGAGAGGGTAGGTTCTTAAATATATGTGGATGGTTAAGGAGATCACAGCATCTTATGGAGATGTGATCACAGATCACATGGAGATCACAGCAATGCTGATAATAATGGTTTATTGCTTTGTGTGTGTCACGTCTTATCCCACTGGATAGTCACAACAAACCCATGAAGCATTGGATGACTTCATGAGAGGTTGAAACATGGCAAACATGGGAGAGAAATGGAGGGACCATGAAATAATAGGAGGCATGTTATGTATATATTTCTCACTTTGTTTCTTACTCATACAAAGTTAAATGCAAGTCAGGTGGCTTTTCGGGGTATCTGCCCATGGTGATCTGTCCTATGGCTTTGTCATCTCAACATGCAGCCCTCTACCACTGCTGTGGTGGAAAGAGAAGGAGCATAGAAAATTCCCAGCCATTCCCAGCTGTTCCGAGTGAGAAGTGACTTGCTTCACCTCTGCCCAGTACACTGGCCTGACTAGTCACACGATCCCAACACAACTGTAAAGAGGGATGGGAAGCCTTCCTATTTGCCCAAGAAAGAGGGAAGAACCAGATGTGATGAGCACTAGCAAGGCTAGGTCCAGAATGACTGATGGGCCAGGACACTAGAGGTTCCCTTTTTTGGGTCATTGATATACTCAATTACTATTGCCAAAAAATTATCTTTGCTCTCCATGTCTCATGTCAAGTGGATACCAGCCAAGTGAAATTGAAAGTTGACCTAACAATATAAATAATAAAGACCAAGGATTTTTATACTTCCCCTGAAACAGAGAAGTGAGGTAAAGTAGTAAACATTTCAATTCTCTGCTTTAGTACCTAAATTACATGCTTATCTTTACCAGTGTAGATCCTGCCTCTTCACTTACCAGGGTTCATCTCTTCAGCCAACTCCTCTGGTCTACCTGCTAGTGTGCTAAATGCCGAGACACAAAGCTATTTCCGACACAGATTCTGTGCTCACGGCCCCTGCTGTCTAGTAGAGAAGATACAGTGACTACACAAATAGCTTTAAATAAGGAAGATGGTAAGAGGTTCTGGGAGGTCAAATTATAAAAGGATGAGTGTTAAAAATAAATAAAATAAAATAAAATAAAATAAAAGGCTGAGTGTTCTATGGGATTCCTGGGTGGCTGAGTTGGTTAAGTGTCTGACTCTCGGTTTCGACTCAGGTCCTGATCTCACATTTTGTGAGACTGAGCCCCAGGTTGGGCTCTGCGCTGGCAGGGCAGAGCCTGCTTGGGAATCTCTCTCTATCTCTCCTTTTTTCTCTGCTCCTCCCCTACATGCATACACTGTCTCTCAAAATAAATAAATAAACTTTAAAATAAATAAATAAATAAATAAATAAATGGATGAGTGTTCTACACATGTTAGTCTAGGCTGCATGCTCACAGCAGATTAGACCAGGAGTAGCGACCCAAGCCAAAGGTTGTAAGTGTTATGGCACATGGCCTGGCTGGAAAAGAGGAACCAGGCCAATGTGAATGTAATCTTGGAAGTCTGTAAGTAGAAAACTCAGGGACAGAGCCTGTAGAAGGACATGTCCAGCTGGAGCTGGAGTCACCACTGTGGTCTGCAGGCAAGCTGAAGTTAGGAGCCAGGGAGCAAAGGACAGCACAGAAGCTGAAAGAGAAGCAGACACCACAAAGGAGACTGACTGTATATCCCTGTGCAATTCAGCAAACCCCTCCCGCCTTTGGTCTCATTGGACCAGTTGTCTTGCAGTTCAAGTTCTTGGAAGAGCCTGTCATACAAGTTATGAGCACAGGCTCTGGGGGGTAGACAGATCCAAGTTCATCTTGAAGCTTGGCATGGCACTAGCCATGTGATCCTGCAAATACCTAACTAAGCCTCTGTCTCCACATCTGTAAAATGGGGTGGAGACTTCATGGGTTTGTTGTGAAGATCCAGTGGGATAAGACGTGACACACACAAAGCAATAAACCACTATTATCGGCATTGCTGTGATCTCTATGTGATCTGTGATCACATCTCCATATGATGCTGTGATCTCCTTAACCATCCACATGTATCTAAGAACCTACCTCTCCTCCTATTTGCCTTCCTGGAGGAACTGAGTGGGTCTTTGTTCGTCATGAACCCAAAGATCCCCTAATAAGCCCTTCTGTTTGGGTTACAGTTTCTGAGAAGGCAGAGTTGGAGGCAGATCTGGGTTTAATATTCTGGTTCTTGCTCTCACAGCTTATGTGAGATTTTGTTAAGTTCCCTAAACTTTTCATAAGTTAGAATATTGAACGAATAGATGAACTGAGAGAGTGCTTCCAGGTCTAGAGTTCTATGATTGTAAAGAAACTTTTGTTAGTGTATTATCTCTGTTAAGTATTAAAAAAAATACTTCTTAACAGGGACATTTTGAAGACCCAGCAATATAAGGGGTCAGGAGCCGATTATTCAACACTCGATAGCTTACAAAGTATCTTCTTACATACATTTGACTTCAGCGCAGCTCTTGGCAACCCACAAAGTAAGCAACAAAGGTATTATCCTCATCTCCACTCTTGTAAGGGTTCGTGAATTGTCTGACTTTTCAAGAGACACAGGATAAAAAGTGACAGATCATGAACTCCAATACTGAGTTTCTGATTCCCATACTCACGTCTCTTCTACCGTACCTTGTTCTCGGTCCTACTCCTCCTCAGACCCAATGTGTGGTCTGTGGCTCTGCAGGGCACTGGCATGGCAGGATGAAGAGCATATGTGCCTTGGGATGACAATATGCACAACATTTTTAAAAAAATTTTTAAATGTTTATTTAGTTTTGAGACACGCACACACACACACACACACACACAGTGAACAGGGGAGGGGGAGAGAAAGAGGGAGACACAGAATCCAAAGCAGGCTCCAGGCCCTAAGCTGTGAGCATAGAGACAGATGTGGGGCTTGAAATCACAAACCACAAGTTCATGACCTGAGTCGAAGCTGGACACTCAACCGACTGAGCCACCCAGGCACCCCGACAATATGCACACTATTAATGGGAATTTTATGCACTATGAAGGGTCACCTTTTTTTTTTTTTTTTTTTTTTTTGGCTTCCCTTGAGCTACACCAGGAAAGCATATTCCAACTGTTTGAAGAAAGATGAGCCAGAGAATGGCAGTGGAGGGGAGCTATTTATGGCAGTGAAGGGGTGGGTAGGGAGAGAAGGTGCAAGCAGGGTGGTGACAAAACACCCCAGATTCCCGTTACATGTTTAACAATTACCCTTCCAAACAACGAAATAAACGCACAGCCACCCTGATATTTTAGCACTGGCCACTGTCTGTGGAGTCAGCACCCGCACCATGGACAGCTCCAAGCTCTCAACCGGACATGGCTGACTTTGGAGGACAGCCTAGGTATGCAGAAGGCACAGGTGCAGCCTCCTACCATCGGTAGAAGAGACAAAAACATAACCGCAGGACATAGGTAATGGTGAAATTAGGAAATGAAGAGTTCTGAGCATTTATTAACTTTGTTTTAAATACATTTTATTGCGCTGTAATTCCACTTGCAATAATGGCTGTGTTTAACAACAGGCTCATGAAATTCCTGAAAATTTAATGATACACTCGCTAGAGCTGGTGTCTCCAACACACCAGCAGAGGGATGGTGGCTGCTTTCATCCCTGCAGCGGCAGTCACACGCAGTAAACCCCATTCCCCTCTTCCTGTCCAGCCCGCGGGGGTGGGATTAATGAAGTGGCAATTTCACGGATGTGACCCCTTCTTCCTCTGCTCCCGCCCACCCTCCCTCTGCCCTCCCGAGGGATTATTGAAAGGCAAGAGTGGTTTTCAACTGAGCCCTTTCTTCACCTTGAGTGTGGGCTCCGAGACCCAGCATTGAGTTCAGCTTCTGCAAACATTGGTAGTGTGTTTATTGTGACACCTGGCGTCCCCCTATTAGACACTGGATGCTGGAAATAAACTTCCCATCTTGCCTGCTTGGAACCATGCAGACCTCATGAATCTAGGCTTATAAATTTTACAACACCCATGAAATATTGCTCTTGGAGTAGGAACATTACAGAGATGGTTAAACCAGACCCCTAACTCCCTCGAGCACTATTTTTATAGCTATTAATCTCAGTATCAGGCACAATTTACAACCGTAATAGCTATCTCTTTGCCAGCATATACATACGGAAACAAAACTGGCATAAAAGAGAAGGTATTTAGACACAATTAAAGCAACAGATTCCTATGCGCAGTTATGATGGAGAACATAGCTGACTCACTTCTCTCGGAAATAATTAGCTCTTGTATAATTTTTACTTCGCTGAATTTTGCAAAGAGTATTTTGAAAGCAGCAATCACAAATTCCCCGGAGCCAAAAGTAACTACAATGGAGAGAGAAAGCTGTGCTCTGGGATGGCTAAGATGAAAATCTGAGAATCCCTTTAAATGCCGGAAGCCATTGCCCACCCGGGTTCCTCTGTGGGGCCTGGGGGAGTTTATGTACTACAGCTAAATAAAACATAAAATGTTATAGTGTGTGTCTTCTAGTATCTACATTGTTTCCTTCATATAAAAGTTTATTGATACCTTCCGGGACTCAGATAAATGTTTCAAATGCTCGCATGGCTGTGTTGGAAATGGGCTTTATTTGAAAGCTCTTACTTTTTTCAGTATTCGTTATGGGGGCACAGATCCTCCTATCACTGTTTGGGGACATTGGAATAATTTCATAAGCTTATACATGAGTCAGGTTATATTGAGACCATCCTTTTTAAAAATAGGCACTTGAGACCAGGTGCCTAGCGCCTGGCTTGCTAATGGTGACTCTCCAGTAAGTGTTAGCAGGAGTTGAGAAACAGGGAGGGAGGACAGATTCACAATAGCCCTAGAGGAGGCTGGTTAATCAAGGTCCTTGGTTTCCCCTCTACTTATCACTCATAGGCAGGGCTCTGAGATCCTTTTCCGTCTGTTTTGATTTCAAATGTGACAGTCAAGGCCATGGCCAACAGAGGCTGTGTCTGTGCATGGATTCATTCGGGAACAATATGTCACTCCCAGAAGAAAACCAGCCCTTTGCTTGTGAGCCATGCTTGAGCTATTGTGATTTTGACTTGGACCCAATGAGCTGAGCAGGAGAAACCTCCTATAGGTAGTCCATCTGTCTGCCTGGTGGCAGCACAAAGCAGAGGGGACACATCTAGATATTTCGAAGTCCCAGCTTTAAGTGTTCAACCTTCTCTTCCCACCTGTGGTTCAAACTGTTCAGTTCTTACTCATCTCAGGGAATCCTACCCTGAAACCTACCGTGAAATCTCACACCACTCTCCCCCTAGGATATCTGATCCAGTGATTGATTTCATACAGCTGTGGATTGTTCTGGTATCTGTCTGTAATATATCAAGGCAGTAGACTATAATTTGGCCACCTACTAGCTGTGTGACTTAGAGCACATTTGTTAACCTCTCTGAGCCTTGTTTTCACTATTAAGTGAGGCTGAGATACCACCTTCGAGTTTTGTGAAGGTTAAATGAGACAAAGTATATAAAGTGCTGAACAGAGCGCCTGGCACATGGCTGCCTTTTAGTAAAGGTCGCTTGTTAGTATGGCTGCTGTAATTTAAAAATAAAATTAAATATACTCATCCAACAGTGAATTTATCTGTGAAATCAGCACTGAGATTAAGAAATACAGTATTACCAACACCCCAGGAATCCCTCCTGCCCTGCCCCGTCACTAACCACTGCTCTCTCAAATGAAATCACTATTCTGCTGTTAGTATCATGGATTAGTTGTCAAACTTCATGAAAATGGAACCAAAGCATATGCTCTCTTTTGTCCCCTCAGCACCGTTTGTGAGCTCCATCCACGCATTGTGCGCTGTTGTGGTTTGCTCATTCTCATTGCCGTATAATATTTTATGGTAGGATATACAAAAATCCATTTCTCCTTTCTATGCTGTAGATGTTTGGATTGCTTTCAGTTTGGGGATATGACTGAGCTCTGCCATGAATAAATGTTCCTGCACAAGCATTCTAGTGAACACGTGTAGAACATATACCGAGAACAGGGATGGCAGGGTCACTGGGCATGTTCTGCCTCACTAAATGCAATGTTAATATTGGCAGGCAGAAAACATGTTCCCTTTCTCATGCATCTTGCCCTTCCAGAAACGATATCAAGCAATTATTTATAAATTGATCCAGATATTGGACAAAATATGTATTTCAGAAGCTAAGGAGAAAAGCATTTTTATTTTTTTATATATTTTATATATATATATTATATATTATATATTTTTTAATGTTTAATATATATATATTTTTTAATATATATATATTTTTTAATATATATATATTTTTTAATATATATATATTATATATTTTTTAATGTTTATTTATTTTTGGGAGACAGAATGCGTCGGGGGGGGTGCAGAGAGACAGGGAGACACAGAATCTGAAGTAGGCTCCAAGCTGTCAGCACAGAGCCCAACTCAGGGCTTGAACTCACAAACTGTGAGATCATGACCTGAGCCGAAGTCGGACGCTCAACCAACTGAGCCACCCAGGCACCCCAAGGAGAGAACGATTTTTAAATGGTTTAACTAGAAAATAAAATTTTCATAATACTTAATAGTAACATTGTGTCTCAACTATACTTCAACTAAAATTTTTAAAAATTTTTTTCTTAATAATACGTTAGCTTTATCTTAATAATAAAATTCATGCGTTACTCTGGAGTCATTTCAGATGAGGAGGAAGAAAACAGTTGGGCAAACTAAGGCCAATGGGCCCAATATGGCACGGGGTTTGTTTTTGTGAATAAAGTGTTATTAGAACACAGCCACACCCATCCATCTACATAGCGTTGATAGCACTTTTAGCACTACAACAGCAAGATTGAGTAGTTGTGATAGAGACCACGTGACCCACAAAGCCTATTTACTTACTCTCTATTTAAAGAAAAGGTTTGCTGAACACTGATGTAAAAAAAATATTTAAGAGCAGGAGGAAGAGAATCCTCTCTTAACGTTGTGGGCAGTGTCCTCGATTCCATACGCACTCGTTATCCTCACTGCAAGGCAACTATACTCTCTGCCCCCCTTGTTCAGAGATGCTACCTAAGTGGTAGGAAACTTCGCTTTGTCTGAAAGTCTTACAATGATCATATATCTTTGAGGGAATAAAAAGTTGAACAGGACCAAAATATGGTTATAGAAAACACACACACACACACACAAAATATGGTAGTCAGAAAGACGGGAGCTGGCCAAAGAAGTCCAGGAAAAGGAAAAGGAGAGGTCCCTGCTGGCAAAGTGCCTCCATTCTTGCTCAGAGAAAACAGCCAGGTCCAGGAACACAGGTGGTCCCTCTGCGGGTGTCTTGCCCCAGGGGGGAGAGGGCTGAGTCAGGCAGTCCCAGATCACTGGCTTCAGCATTTAGAGTCATCCAAATTCCCCGCTGCTTCACAATCACAATGAAGAATTTTGATTTTAATTTGGCTTCCTTCTAAATTTGCCTAGAAGGGTAGAATAAAACTAAACAGCAAATAAGAGTATCCTGGTTTTATTTCCATTATGAATGAAGGCTTTGTTTTCTACCAAGTCATTGTATATGCTAAATGAGGGCTTTTGTTGTTCTTGTTTACCATTCAGCAGGACTAGGGCCAATAAAGGACAGGATGCAGAATACACGGTACTTTTCTTGTGACCTAATCTATCATCTCTTATTTGTATGTTCATATGCATGCTTAAGAAATGAGACATGGTTATCATCACCTTCTGTGTTGAAATCATCTTATCTTTTCACTTCCTTATGCTCTTTCTCTTTGTCTACTCAATTGAAATCTGAAATTATCACCTTCTGAAAAATCTACCTTTCTAAATCGCATTGTAGCCATTGCCATTTGGACTGATGAACTTGGCAGAGGTGACAGCCTCTATTTTGTAGTTCAGTTTGCGTTCCAAATCTAGGCTGTGGCGATATGGCATAACTCTTTTTGCCTTGGAATATCTTGGATAGAAGTTATGCACAGAAAAGGAAAAAAAAAAAAGGTTTATTGTCTCTCAAAGCTCACTAGTGAAAATGCCTCCTAGACTTTTCTGAGGAGGCGCATGTTAGTCTAGATGTTGGTGTATAACTTCCTGTTTTTCAAATAATTCAGGCCCTTGAGATGGTGTCTTAGGTGAAGTTCCTTAGTGGCAGGACCTGAGACAGGGATTCAGATGCCTGTGGTTTGTAGTGGCTGTGCTGTATCCCTAGCCTGACACCATAGGGAGGTCTGGAGCAGGAACTGTACCATGAAATTGGTCCCACATTGAGCAAAGGGTTGGCCTTCTGTGCCCTGCTCCTCCGTCAATCTATCATCACCTACCAGATGGGGGTGAAGTCATTGGATGAGGGCATAATCAACCTCCTAGGCTGGGGGTTCCCATTGGTCCAAGGGCCATTCTTTGGAAGGAACAGCTATGAGACATTATTAGCAGGTATGAAAGGAGATTTCAAAATGGAGCACACAGGCCTAGCTAAGAGAATCTCTTTGAAATAGGGATGGGAGGCCATAAGGGTGGTGGAATTCATGCACATCCTTATTGGAAGAACCATGATTTTTGCCAGCTGTGAGCCCTCAGCCTGGACTGAACTCCCTCCTCATGCAGACACCTGAATGGCATTCTTCACTTCCAAAGGAGCCAAGGTGATTTGACAAGTTTTGATCCTTCATTTGCATAATAACCCAACCAATCCCAGTTAACCTAGTTTCAATCCCTGTTCTACATAGAAGACATAAATGAGAGCTGCACTCGTGGCCTTTTGCTTTTACATCTCTGTCCTCTCCTTGTCTTCCTCAGAACAGAACTCAGGCTTCTACCTCAATCTGGGTCTCCCCAACTGCAATTGGGGCAGAAATCACCTCCCCTATAGAGGGGAACCTAAATCTGTCTGAGTGAATGTGGGTCAGAGTTTCTCTGGTAACATTTTGGAGGTCAAACTTCTATATACTATTATATGGTGCAGAATAAACACCACCACAGAAGCCATTATCTCTGAGAGGTTTTGTTTTAAGAAGAACTAAGGTATAATTGGCCACAATCTGGATTGTACGTTCAGAATGGAAGAATGTTCTTTCACCAGAACAGTCCATATATATATGCATGTATGCATACATATATGTGTGTGTGTAAAAAGCAAAATTGGAAACAGAAAAAAAAAACTTTCCTTTGCCATATTTAAATTTGCCAAAATAAATGTTTCCCTATGTTTCCAGTAAGATGTGCCCTTGTAGACATGGGAATTGTAGAATGGAGAGACCAATGTAGACAGGAGAATTAAAATGGTGTCCCACATCCATCTGGGTGGCAATGACATATAGGAACTCAAGAAGAAAAGCAACTCTCAGTCCACAGTATACATGACCACAGGCAAGCCACCTGTTTCTTACTTTCCAGAAACTTCCTTAATGTTAATAAGGAAAAAATCAACATTGATATTATGTTCACATTAAAATTTTCTCCTTTACTACATGTCTGTAAGCATTGCAATTACAAATACGTAAGAAACGTGTGCTGCCTGGTATGGTAGCCTTGAAGGAGGATTTCAACCACCGCCATTTTGACCTCTAATTTTCTCATAGGCTCAATTCTAATTTCCATCTTCTCCTGAGTTAAGACTCAGGAGAAAGACCCAGCAGGCAAGCAAGCCCTGATGGGAATCAAAACTACCCCTTGAGCGGTAGGGGCTGCCCTGAGCCAACAAGACCCCTTGTGACTGACCCAAGACAATGATCACCTTGACCTTCAAGTCCAGTGGCATGTGCCCACTGACCTTTGTCGAACATTCTGCTTACATAAACCCAGAACATTCTGCTTACATAAACTGCATCGGCCTCTGTGCTGGCAGCTCGGAGCCTGGAGCCTGCTTCAGATTCTGGGTCTCCCTCTCTCTCTGCCCCTCCCCCGCTTACACTCTGTCTCTCTCTTTCTCAAAAATAAACATCAGAAAAAAATTAAGAGAAAAATAAATAAAGAAGAAAAATTCAACTGAGGAAATTTGAAGATCTACTTGACTTTATTAAGTGATCCGTGAACGGACAGCGGTCCATCTAGCTAGTAGAGGGGAGCTCAGAGGAGGAGTCTTACAAAATAGAAGGCTTACAAAATGGAGGTGGGCTAAGGAAGTTCCTAGGAAAAGAGAAGAAAAGGATTATTTCAGGCTAGGTCACATGCCCTTACAGGAAAGAGCAGGGGATCTTATCCTACAGATTACCTCATCTTCCCTTTGGGGGTGGGAGGGGTGGAAAAGGCCCAGGAGACCTATTACCTCATTGTAAAGACCAGAGCAGAAAATTCCTGACTGACCAATTAAGACATACTGTAATGACATTAGGTATTAATTTTGGTGACTTGGCCTAAACGATACCAGGTTGAGCTTGCGGGTTCTTTTTTAACAGATTGAAATTAAAATTAATTCAAATTAAATAAAATTAAGAATTGAGATTCTCAGTCACACAAGCTAATTTTTCAGGGCTCAGGAGTCACATGTGGCCCTTGACTGTATGACTGGGTAGCACCAAGGTACATCATTGCAGAAAACTTCCAGATAGTGCTGATGTATACGCTCAAAAACCTGTGGATAAAGAGTTAAAAAGCATAAGATATATGTAGACAGTTGTACTTCCAAATATTTGATCTTGAGTTATTCTTATTGCCACTGTTGTTAGACTTGGTTAAAGAGACAGCTGGGCTAACAGGAAGGGAATGCACTTTGGAGGTGGGCAGTCTCAGTTTCAAGTCTACTTACCATCTATTGACCCAATGAGCTACCATGTCTGAGGCTCAGTTTCCACATCTGTAAAATGGATAGAACAACATCTACCTTGAAAGGGCTTTATGAAGACTAATTAAGTTATTGCCTCTAAAAAGTCTAGCCTAATGTTTGGTGTACATTTGAGACCCTATAATAATTATTATTGTTTTTGTAGAAAGAAAGAAAGAAAGAAAGAAAGAAAGAAAGAAAGAAAATAAATGAAAAGGAAGGAAGGAAGGAAGGAAGGAAGGAAGGAAGGAAGGAAGGAAAAGGAAGAGGAAGTTTATCCCCTCTGAGCAAGTTATAAAATTTCAAGCTGATAATGTGTTAGAATTTTCACATGGATTTTGAGAAATCTTTTAATTATCCCATTTGCACGTGTCTGAAATTATTTTTAAGTTTGTTGTTTTGACATAGGCAAAGGAATTGATTCCCTCCTTTATTGTCTTTTTCTTGGTTGTTTCTAGGATGCTGCGCTGAAAAGGAATTAGATGAAATTAAACTGAACTTAGACTTTAGTTTTCAATATTGGGAGACACTGAAACGTTCTAAAAGACACAGAATGGTTATAAACCTGGACTGGAGCCCACCCCTATTATAGTTAAGAGACTAATTTCTCTCTGTGAGGGTTCTCGAGAATCATTTATAGAAGAGGCTTTTGAGATGCTTAAAAAAAAAAATCAGAAGCAAACTCATCCAAAACTGAGTTAGTTTAGGAGTGCCAATTAGTCCCGTATTTAATCTGTATCAGGCGACAAGTGTTTCAGCCTGAAGAGCCACGCACCAGACCACGGAGAAACACTCCTCCCCCAACGTGGCTGGAGCCCCACGAAAGGGCTTCTCAGCTGAGTTCAGGTTCTGTCTCCTTTGAATGAAGACTCATTAAGGGCCATTTCCTTAACTCATGAAGATCCTGTGGTGTATGCTCATAAGGAGGAGAGAAAAAGGCAAGTTCTACGATGCAACCTTTCTGGAAGTTGGCCAGGAATTTGAAGGCTGAGATTTAAAAAACCAAACCAAATTCTCCTGGGGTACCAGGAAAGCTTAGGAAATCATCCTGATCTAGCTCTCCATCGGTGACACAGCAAACGCAGGGCACCGAGGCTACTTTTAGGCAGACAGGCTTGAATGATAGAATGGAGACAGGGCCACATGACCACCTGGCTGAACACAGGCCCATCGGGTGACCCACCCCAAAATATCCATAGGCCCTAACTGACCAAGGGGATATTTACAAATATGGTTATAAAAAAAGGGGAGAAGCCCATACTTCATCATGCCTCCTCATCTTCCCCCTTTAAAACCAGCCCCCTCCCCACTACCTCCTGCCAGACAGCCTCTCCTCTGCTGTCCCGCCCCTCCGCCCCCTTGCCTTATTTTCAATACACTTCTATGGCCTTCATTCTGCCTCCGGTGAATTCTTTCACCTCCCACGCCACCGCCACTGCCTTCCACCCTATCATCACCCCACATTCGGAAGCCCCCATCCGGTCGGAAGACACCCCATTTAGACACCACATGTTTCAGTTTTTGTTACAGCAAATACTCAGCGCCCAGGAAGAAGGCTGAGCCCGGAGCCCTGGTGCTGGCCTCCTTTTATGCCTGGCTAGCTGCTGGGTACTTGGAAATGTTCTATTGGCGGCATGGGGCAGGGGGCGGGAGGGAGGAGTCCTGGTGGGGGTGGGGCACTATTGGTTGTGCTACATGGACAGTTGGCTGATGCAAGAGGCAAGCAAGATCACAGAAGCCAAAAGCATGCCAGGGAAGTATCCGGCCTCCGACATCTGGCTGGCCTTTTTTTTTTTTATTATTATGCTCTTGCCGGCTTTCCTGCCCAGTTTTATTTCTTTTTAATATATTAATCTGGGTTTGCCCGGACAGCTGCCTTCACCCCCAGTTTTGAATTAAGAAATTTACCCACGGAGTCCTCCAACCCAGTTGACCACATCCCACCTTGAAAAAGAAGAGACATTCACAGCCATCAAATTGGATCCTTTATGTTAAAAATTTATACCAGGGAGTAAGATGACAAATTTGAAAAAAATATATGCATATATATATATATATTAATATAAAAATATTTATATATTCTGATGAGGTTTTGGGGTGAAAGGGAGTTTGTGGGTCTTTCTCCAAGAAAGGATTCTTGAAGACATCTTTGGTGCAAAAAGGTGATTTTATTAAAGCACGGGGACAGAACCCGTGGGCAGAAAGAGCTTCCCGGAACCATAAAGAGACACTGGTTATATACTTGGGAGTTGGGGAAGGAAGGTCAAGGGGAAGTTTCCAATGAGACTTTCATATGCTAAAGAATACTCACAGGATCCTGGAGGCCCAGCTATTGCCAAGCTAGCAAATCCTTTGCATTAAGACAGTAGGGAGTTCCCGGACATTTTCCTCTGCCTGCCTCAAGTATTTGTCAAAGGGCTGCAGCTTCTAAGGAAATTTCATTCTATCCACCATTTCCTTCTGCCTTTGTTTCCCACATCATATTCAAATATGTGGAAGAGGGTGGGGCTGTGTTTAGCTCTCGTGGACAATGATTTCCTTTCTGACATTTGGATTTTCAGGCAGAGATGGCAGTGACCCTCGCTCCTGTGGCTGCTCAGGACACAAAACTGACTTCACGGTCTGTTAACTAACCTGAATTAAAAACAAGAAACAAAAAACCAAAACAAAAGACCACAAAACCGGGGGCGTCTGCGTGGCTCAGTCAGTTGAGCGTCCGATTCTTGGTTTCAGCTCACGTCATGATCGCGCGGTTTGTGGGTTCGAGGCCTGAGTGGGGCTCTGCGCTGACAGCATGGAGCCTGCTTCAGATTCTCTTTCTCCCTTTCTTATTCTGCCTCCGCTTCTGCTCTCACCCTCTCTCAAAATAAATAAATAAAACTAAAAAGAAAAACAAAAAACCACAAAACCGTGCTTCTGATCTCAGATGTGTGACGGCTCAGGAAAGAAGAGTGGCTTCTTCCCCCTGCTGTGCCTCATTTCAGAAAGGGGCTTTCATTTAAAAGACAAATTCTGATTAGCTTTTCATCTGGGAACCTTATCACATCAACCACCGCGCTCGGATTGCAAGTGTTTCCACTGGGCGAGGAGCAGAGCCCGGAAGGATGTTCCCGCCAGGAGTTGCCTTCCCTTCCCTGGGGAGGTCACAGGCTGCGGCCACACAGGACTGGAGGGCAGCCCCGGCCAGGGGGCATGTTCCTCAGTAGCTCTGGAATGCAGGCTGCGAAAGGACCCTCTCTGCTCCTGGACCCCGGAGCCAGTACCGTGGGTATGGCCCTGAGGCAAAGGACTCGATAAGAAATTCAACCTATTAGAAAATCCGCCAGACTTAAGTGGAAATTCAAATGAAAGAAATGGAGGGAGGGATGTCAGAAATGGCTTTTCATATGAAAACGCCAACCCAGAACCAGGAGGCAGAAATGACGGGCATGAACTTCACCGAGAAGCCGCTTCCAGCTCTGGAGTATAGGAATTTGGGGTTGCAATACTTGAAATAAGGAAAGCAAGGTGTTTCCAGGGATCTGTTGGTTGATAGAATTGGCTGGAGAGGGCGAAAAGAAATGAACATTCTATTCAGAACAACTGCAGCCCTTTCTGACTTAACTGCTTCCACCTTAGTTCCCATTATTCTCTTATTAATTATTAAAATAGACTGCAAATGGATTTCTCTGCCTCTAATTTGTCTCCCTCCTTCCATCCCTCCCTCCCACCTTCCTTCCTTTCTCCCTCCCTTCTTCCTCCCTTCCTCCCTCCTTTCTTCCTTCTCTCCTTCCTTCCTTCCTTCCTTCCTTCCTTCCTTCCTTCCTTCCCTCCTTCCCCTCGGGAAATAGCATTGACTGAAATTCACAGAGCCAGTATTTTGGTGTGGGAGATAGATTATAAACAAGATAAATAAACTGTATAACATGGAAGATGATGATAAATAAGAAAGAGGTGGATAGAGTGTAGGAAGAGGTCCCTCTGTGCAAATTAATAGAGGCACACTGTCTGGCTCCTCGACAGACAAATTAAAACACAGTGCCTCCTTTGTGTGAGGACAGAGCTTGCCCACTGTGCCTGGTTAAAGCATCCTTCTCTGCGGGATGCAGCCCACACCGAGCTCAGGCTTGGCCATGGAGCAAGGGAGGATTTCAGAACCTGCTTGCTTGCTCCAGCAGGTGCCATCAGGCAGCGCAGTTCGGTGGTGAGTGACCGTGTGTGTGAGCATGCGCGCACACGAGTGGGCAATTGCATAATTTCAAGTAGTGAGGCCAGGGCAGCCCTCCCTGGGGAGGTGTCATTTGCATGGGGACCGGAGGGAGTGAGGAGGCCTTGTGATACGTGAGAAGAGCCAGAAGGCACGAGTGCAGCACCTGAGGAGGGAGGCTGCCTGGAGCAAAGGGAGGAGAGGCCCGTAGGGACTAGGCTATAGCAGGGCACCGGTGTGAGAAACTGTGGCACAAGACCTGACTTCCATTGACCAGGGTCTCTCTGGCTGCTAATTTGGGGATGGGCTGAAGCAGGGCGAGGGCGGACTCAGGAAGACCCACTAGGAGGTTATTCCAATCACCCAAGCCAGAGATGCCCCCCTGTGGATCTTCTTGTTTGTTAATTTTTTTAAACATTTATTCATTTTTGAGAGACAGAGAGAGACAAAGTGCGAGTTGGGGAGGGGCACAGAGAGAGAGAGAGACAGAGAGAGAGGGAGACACGGAATCCGAAGCAGGCTCCAGGCTCGGAGTTGCCAGCACAGAGCCCGACGCGGGGCTCGAACCCACGGACTGGGAGATCATGCCCTGAGCTGAAGTTGGACGCCTAACCGACTGAGCCACCCAGGCGCCCCCTTACTACCTCCCCATTGTGGGTCTTCTATACTTCGTCTTCCACTGCAGCCCACATAATCTTTCTAAAGCCTAATTTGATTATCATCTTCTTGGTTAAATAAATAGGTAGATAGATAGATAGATAGATAATCCTACAGTGGCTCGATTGTGCCCAGGGAAGGAACTCCTCTGCAGGGACAATAGGCTGACCCCAACAAGGCCCTCTCTCCCCTTTTGGCCCCATGGCTCGGCACCTCCCCTCCCCAGTGGCTCCCTCCTAGCACCCCACTCTTCCCCAACTCTAGTTCAAAGGTCTTAAATGGGTGGCCTCAGGATCACCTCTGGTCTGCAGACTGGTATGCTTGATGTCTCAGCTGACCGGTCACGTTCAACAGGCGCAGTGCCCAGGGCCAGGTTTGGATGCTGTTCTGGAAACACTTCTGATACAGGAAGAAATGCAGGCGGGGAAGGGGGGCACTGGCAAGCCCTGAGAGTAGCTGAGGGGTGAGGGACTCTGGGTGGGTCACATAGCACCCTCTACAGTTGGCCTGAAAGAGCTCTTTTTTATTTTAATTGATTACCAACAATTAAACATCAGGAAGTTATTTTTAGCCGTTGCTAGTAAAAGAAAATATTTCTTATTTTGCAAAAAAAAAAGAAAAAAAAATCGGAAAATTTGTTCAAAATCCGAATTGCCGGCATCTTTTGAAAGATCAGAGATGAGCTCAGGCTGGGCCTGATTCTTGCATGATGACAATTCATTGGAGCCGAGGGTTGGCTTTCTCTTCCACACAGCCCTTAGCTTGGAGGTTTCCTGGGGCCTCTGTGACCTGTTCCACCTCAGGCCCGACCCACACAGCACCTACCATCACCCAGTTGTTTGTGTGCCTTCACGTGCTGTGTCTTGGCAAACCCTGTCCCATCCCTCTTGAAATGAATCTGCTTCTTCATTGGTGAATGGTCTGCATGTCTGTGCGTGTCCCCCTCGCCTGACCCCGACTTCATGTCTTAAAATCTGATGTGATGGTATTTGGAGGTGGGGCCTTTGGGAGGTGCGTAAGTCGTGGGGGTGGAGCCCTTATCAGTGGGACTGGTGTCTTATAAAAGAGGCTCCACAGAACCACCCCCAAATCCCTTGTGTCATGTCAGGACACAGAGAGAAGGTGCCAGCTATGACCTTGGAAGAGGACTCTCACCCGACCACTCTGGTGCCTTGATCTTGGACTTCCCAGCTCCAGAACCATGAGAAATAAATTTCTGTTGCTTATAAGCTACTCAGTCTGTGGTGGTTTGTTATAACATCCCGAAAGGGATAAGATTACTGGCAAAATATACATCCTCCTGGTGGATCCTTCTAGAACATTCCAGGGCATGCCCGTGCACCTAAACCCCTCCCGATGGGGTCTGTGAGCACCCTGGAGGCCACACTTTGTCACTCTTATTTGGTGCAGAGCTTCTGGCACAATCTGGCTCACAGTGGGAAAACCATAGCTATCTATTGAGAGGAAACAGACTTGAGTTGGTTGAATAAAAATCTTCCAGAGTTACAAAAATCTAGAGGATCTCGTTGGAGAAGAGACTCAAACTGCTAGATATTTACAAGGTTTAGGAATAACCAGAGGGGACCTCAGCGCTCATTCTGCATCTATCCTTGGTTCTCCCCAGAGCAGGGAGGCTGTGTGTCCCCGTCACACAGCTGGTGTGGAAGCAAATGAGTTCCAACAACACGTGGCACACCCAGGTGTCTCGAAAACATTCCCCAGGCAAGCTGCCCAGTTTTGATCAACACGTAAATTTATTTTTGCTACAACACAGTACTCTCGCTGTTTCTATAGCGTCTGTCGGGGAACACTTGAGAGATGCATGGAGGGGAGGGAAGTGGGATAGAGCTAAGCTTGTTGGGAGGGAGAAGTATGGAGCTCACTGACCCCAGCCAGGGACACAGGCAGATGGCGCTTCTACTGGAACCGGCGATCACGTGGCCTTGGGCTGTGGGAGAGGGTTGCCAGGGCAGCCAATGGAGCATCGCAGAGAGGGACCAGAGAAGAGGCTGATCCCAAGAACAGCAAGGCCACACCTGCTTCTACAGAGACTGACATGTTACTTGCGGTAGGGATGGACCTGTGATCGCTCCTGGTTTGGTTCAGGGTTGTTTTAGCCTTTTAGTGCAACCATCATAATGTTCCTATTTAAAAGGGGACTACAAACATAGGTCCAAGATGAACATGTTATAGCCTTGTAGCAACACTCTAGATGTATATGTGTAGTCCGTTGTTCACAAACCCTTTCCATGCATATAACTTAGTTTGTCCCCATGGCAGCCCTCTGCTTAGAACAGGAAAGGTAAAGTATTTGCTCAAGGTCACATGACTAGGATGTGACTGATTTTGAACTCACGTCCTATGACCCCAGGATAAGCGCTTCTCGCACAGCACTCACCAGGCTCACCAGGGCAGACCCGAGGCAGTAAGCCCAGGGCCCCCCGGAGGAGCGGGGCAGCCACCATGCTTCCTGCCTGTCCCAGTAGTCCCTGGGCTCTGCTAACAGTTGGCACATGGCTGGGGCCGGCCGGCTGGTCCTTTGTCCAGCTCTGCCATCTGGCATTACGCCCCTCCTGCTCACCACCCTCTCTTCTGCCTGGGTGACTGGGCCTGCTGCCCCTGTCTGGCAGGACCTGAGTGGCAGAGGGTTGGCACTGAGGTCCTGGGCGCTGACTTCCAGTGTGGCTGTGGGGGTCAGTCCTCCTGGAAGTCTGTCCTCCTCAGCCTTGGCCCGAGGTTCCCACAGCCTTTCTGTTGCCAACTCCAGCTGCCATTGATAAAATGAGTTCCTGATGCCCAGAGGAAAGGTCTGGAGCGGGCTCCACTCCGCTCTGTGATGATCAGCATTCTGTCCTGGAAACCCCATTTGGCCAATACTTTGCGATCTTCTGGAGTTCATTCTGGAGAGGGGGCTGTGTTAGCAGAAAGAGCCAGTCACACAAAGAGGCCCCTGTCCATACACTATTTACCCTTCAAATGTGTGGGTCCCACCTACTTGTTCAAAGTGAGGGAAAGAGGCTTTGATTCCTGCCCATGGAAGCCCTGTAGGTGGGTCTTTCCTCGGGCTATTGATGACTTCATGGCATATAGTTGGGGTAGTTGGGACGGGAAGCTTAGGGCCTCTGGAAGCAAAAAGAAAAGTCTCTCTTCGGGGCGCCTGGGTGGCGCAGTCGGTTAAGCGTCCGACTTCAGCCAGGTCACGATCTCACGGTCTGTGAGTTCGAGCCCCGCGTCGGGCTCTGGGCTGATGGCTCAGAGCCTGGAGCCTGTTTCCGATTCTGTGTCTCCCTCTCTCTCTGCCCCTCGCCCGTTCATGCTCTGTCTCTCTCTGTCCCAAAAATGAATAAACGTTGAAAAAACATTAAAAAAAAAAAAAAAAAGAAAAGTCTCTCTTCTAATGGAGCACGAAGTTTCTTGGGGTGATGAATGTGTGGTCAAATCAGCACTCAAGTAGATGCATAATCATCGGGTGATCCTGAGCAACCTTCTGGACCTTTCTGTGCTTCCATTTCTTCATGTGTAAAATGGAGAAAATGTGCACTTGACAGGGTTGTCGTGAGGGTTGCATGAGTTACATGAAATATTTGTGCTGAGTACATAGCAGTTCCTCAATGATAGCCTCTTTCTATGCTGCTGGCTTTCACTCCTAGCCTTTAGTTGATTAATCACTGTTGGCCTTTTATTATCTTTCCCCAAAGCTTCAACTGACCCAGGCAAAGCCAACCAATTCAATTGTTCCGATGATTACAATTTTTCTCCATATTTTTCAAACACTTAAAACACTAGACTAAGGCATTTTCTTCTGCTGATATATCATTTAGTTAACCACCAAAGAAAGTCTTAATAATTCATTGCTCTGCTACATTGGACCAGTGACTATCTATGCTTCACCTACAACCAGCGATGGGGTCCATACCTCAAGCTGCCCAGAGGGCAGTCCAGCTCTAGAATCCCATCTTAACTTTCTCAAACTACTTGACCTAGATGCCAGTTGGGTTCTGCCTACCAGCAGACTCCGAGATAAAGATTGGCATGAAAAATGTTTAGGGGGAAGGGCTCTTAGGATTAATACCTACAGGCAAAGTGAAGGCAGCAGCAAAGGGCAGAGGGAGAAATTTCTCTGTGATGCATCCTGGGTGTTCTGATATGCAAAACAAGGCTTTATCAAGCTCCATGCAATTTCTGAAGCTGGGCTGGCTCTTTAGCAATGTCCTGAGTTGGGAGGAATGGGCTGGATCATCATATCCTTGTACTGACCAGTTGAATGTAGGCTGCTTCAAGAAGGGGACATGGCCTTAGCAAGGTGGTTCTCTTCAGCAGAGGGTTTAAGTACAGCTGATATGTCCAAGGGCTCTAACTTTCGAAGGATTCTGAAGAATTTCACCTGGTATCACTCTTAGCAGCTGAGATGGAAGTCCTTCACCACTGAATGTGGACCTCCATCGTTGGCAAGCATCCCAAAGAGAGGTATTTACATGAGATTTCAAAGACAAGAAATACATTATTATTCTCCTGTAACAGCTGCCATGTAGGCATGTAAGCACTGGTAAATGGTCGGTGTGAGTTTTTAACAGTGGCTCCCAGAAGTTTCCTGAGATTTGCCTAGTTGTTTCCATAGGTAGCTGAGATCATCAGGGATGGCCTCGTGTGGTTGCTCTACTTCCAGATTCATTGAAAGCAAGCATGGACTTTCTTGATCTTCAGTCCTCCCACATTCCAACAGTTATGCAAGCCCCGAAGTCCGTATGTTAGGTTCTTTTTGCCTAAAATATCTAGTATTTAAAATATCTAAAAATATTCAAAATATCACCTTTTTTTCCTGACCTAACATGTACTAGTACAGTTGCATCATCAGGAATACCTAAAGTAAGAACATGGGAGCATTTCTTAATAACCTCTCCAGCAGTCAGTTCATACAGATCTTTGGAACACCTAGCATTTTCTAACACAGTGATAGGTACTGAATGCGAGGATCAGATAAGAATGCATTTGGGAGATGCCAAAAAGATAATTAAATAGAAATATTGAGGGGCGCCTGGGTGGCGCAGTCGGTTAAGCGTCGGACTTCAGCCAGGTCACGATCTTGCGGTCCGTGAGTTCGAGCCCCGCGTCAGGCTCTGGGCTGATGGCTCGGAGCCTGGAGCCTGTTTCCGATTCTGTGTCTCCCTCTCTCTCTGCCCCTCCCCCGTTCATGCTCTGTCTCTCTCTGTCCCAAAAATAAAAAAAATAAAAAAATAAAAAAAAAAAAGAAATACTGACAGCAGGTAAGCGATGTTGGGGTGGTAGGGGAAGGATAGTAGTGGCAGAGAACTGTGGGTTTGAGCAGCTACGCCAGTGTTCCTGTAATTGCTGAGATTTGAAATTGGCCCTGAGAGGAAAACAGCAAACAGGGAAAAAACAAAAAGTGAACAACTTTTAATGTAGAACCCGGGCCATTCACTATTAGCCCCTTCTTCTGCCTCTGTCTTTTTCCTTCTGCTCCTTGTCTCGACTTAATCCTCCAGTAAAACCAAGCTGCTTGCAATTCTCCTGCGTAAGTCTACTGTGTGTTTCGTCTTCTTTCCTTTCCCAAGCTGTCACCTCTGCCATAATCAATTCCCCCCTCTATTCTGCCTTTAACATTTTTTTTCACGTTTCTTCATTTCTGAGAGACAGAGCTCTCAGCACAGACCCCGACATGGGGCTTGAACTCACGAACCGTGAGATCATGACCTGAGCCTAAGTCAGACACTTAGCCAACTGAGCCACCCAGGTGTCCCTGCCTTTAAAACTTAGTTTGAAAAATAAAATAAAATATAAAATAAAATAAAATAAAATAAAATAAAATAAAATAAAGTAAAATAAAACCTAGTTTGGATAGCAGTGAAAATTTTCATTCCTCTGAAAATTCTCTCCTCCACAAAAGCAATGGAAACACGGGTGAAGATTGTGGGCAAGACCATTTTCAGGGGGCTTGAACTTAATCAAAGACTGTAGCAATCCAGGAGGCATTTTTTTCAAGAAAAATAGCAGAATCGCAGTAAGAAAAGAGAACTTTATGTTGCTGTAACTTGCGCTAATGCGACCACCCCTTCCCAGCTTCACAACAGTCTTGAAACCAGAAGCCATAGTTAGGCAAAAACCAGCAACCTGGTAGCCACTGGTGGGGGAAGTCTAGAAATCAGCCTCAGCAGATAAGGCTGATGATTTCGGCAGAGATGAGATTCTAAGGGATTTTACATGCTAAGTTATTGATTTGGCATTTTATCCTGAAAGTAATGGAGACTCATGCAAAAAAATTTTGGTCTTAACGCTCCATTTGCAGGTAATTATTATTATTTAACCTGCCTTGGGGTTCTACGGAAGGCTGTTTTTATTTTTTCGGACTCAGAGTTCACCTAATGCAAAGAGTTTTATTCCAGAGTGCAAGTGGGAGTAGGAGCATTTATTGAAAACTATCAGAAGCAATTTTTTAATATCTTGGCTGCCTGAAGCAGTGAATAACAATTTGGGGCAAATAATAAGTTAACCATAAAGCTTAAAAATAAATCCGGGGAATGAGATGCCATAGGGGCTTTGAAGAGCCCCAACATATTCCTGGGGTTGTAAGAAGGCACTGCACATGTGTAGGGATGTGTACATGCCCAGGAAAGTCTTGGCAAGACCCTATGCTTTCCCCTCTGGCTGCCCTTCAGTCTCTGTACAAACAGGAAGTGAAGGTTAGGTCAGAGTTTTGAGCTGCCAGGGTGAGTGTTGAAGGCACGTTCCAACAGACACACAGAGCTCCCCCACAAAAACTGGGAGAGTTACTGATTCCATGTTTTTAAGGAAATCTTTAATCATTACCTGACCATTAAGCTGAGTAGAGACCTCAGTGGCTGCACACAACAAAGAATAAAGGCTTTTCTGAATTAGTTCAGAAAAATCACTAACAGACCAACAATCCTGAGGAGTAGGGAGTATCTTATTCCCAGAGCTGTCCTAGTTTTTAGTTAAGATGTCCAGCTTTCGACAACAACAACAAAAACACACATCTAGAAAAACAAGAAAGTATGACCCATATACAGGAGTAAAAGCAATCAATAGAACAAAGGAATCCAAGACATTGAAATTATTAGGCAAAAACTTTAAGCAGATTTAAATAATCTCTTATAAACATATTCAAAAAACTAAAGACTCTGTCTATAAAGCTAAAGGAAAGCATGAGAACAATATCTGACCAAGCAGAGAGCATTAATACAGATACAGGAATTATAAAAAAGCACCAAATAGAAATTCTGGAGACAAAAAAAAGTACACTTGCTGAAATGAAAACTTCACTGGACCTCTCTGGCTCAACACAAAATTTGAACAGGCATAAGAAAGATTCAGCAACCTTGAAGATAGGACTATTGAAATTATCCAGTCTGAGGCAAGGAAAGAAAAAAGGATGAAGAAATGTGAACAGTGGGACACTGTCCCTGTGGGACACCTTGAAGGGGACAAACATAGCATTACCATAATGATCCGGCAATTCCACTCCTAGGTATATGCCCAAATGAATTGGAAGTAGGTACTCGAACAGATACTTGCACGCCAATCTTCATCAAAGCATTATTCACAGTAACCCAAAGGTAGAAATAATGGGAGTGGGGAGATGGGGGGAAATAGGAGTGAGTATTTAGTGGGCACATCGTTTTTGTTTGGAATGATAAAAAAAGTTATGGAAATGGATAAATGGATAGTGGCGATGATTTCACAACACTGTGACTATACTTAGTGTCATTGAGTCATACACTTAAAAATGGTTAAAATGGTAGCTCTTCTGTTAGGTATATTTGACCACATAGTTTTCAAAGGGATGAGGTACTGATACATGATACAACACGGATGAACTTTGAAAACATTATGGTAAGTGAAAGCCAAAAAGGACCAGGTTTTGCGTGATTCAATTTCCAGGAAACGTCCAAAATAGGCAAATTCATACAGGCAGAAAGATGGATTAGTGGTTGCCAGGGGCCGGTGGCAGGGGGAAATGGGAAGCCCCTGTTAATGGGTATAGGGTTTATTTTGGGGTGATAAAAATGCTTTGGAATTAGATGGTGGTGAAAGTTGTACAACACTAGAGTAAAGAATTAAATAAACAGCTCTTTTCAGAATCTACTGAGAACCACTGAATTGTTAAATTTTAAAGGGGTGAATATCACGCTGTGTGAATTCTATCTCAATAAAACACTGGAACTAATAAAACATTACACAATCTAACGTCTATCATCACTTTCTCCAGAAATGTTCCCCACCTTTTTCCATTTCCCCAGTTTGGGTTTAAGTAACCCTTTTCTGTGATCCCATAATTTCTTATGAATGATTTGATAATTACGTATATATCTTTTTTATTTATTTTTTATTTTGTTATGTTTATTTATTTCTGAGACAGAGAGAGACAGAGCATGAGTGGGGGAGGGGCAGAGAGAGAGGGAGACACAGAATCCGAAGCAGGTTCCAGGCTCTGAACTGTCAGCATAGAGCCCGACTCCGGGCTCAAACTCACAAACCGTGAGATCATGACCTGAGCCAAAGTCGGCCACTCAACCGACTGAGCCACTCAGGCGCCCCAATCTTTTTTAAATCTTATTCTCCATTAGTAGGCTCTGAATTCTTTGAAGGCACGACATGGTGTTTATTTATCTCATAATTTCCAAAAGTTAATACAGTATCAAGTGTTATAGGAGTTCAGTAAATAGTGGATGAATGAATAAAGAAAATGAATTATTAAAGAGAAGACATTTCTGTTCTGAGGTATGCTTCTTGTTTTATTTGAGTTGAGTTCCTTGGAAAAACAGACCTCTGAATGGAAATTTGTATAAAGGAAATTTAGGGAGTTTTCTTAATTAGGGTCGATGTGGGGAAGTGAAGGAAGGAGAATTATGGAGAGGTAGATTACCCTCAATGCGATCACAATAAAGCCTTCAGCCACTCTTTGGGGAATTGGATGATCTTCTGGAGTTATGGCCGATGGACTAACTCTTTATACCCTCCTGATCAAGCAGCCATTGGATGTATATTGTCCCTTGGGAGAAGGGATGACCTTGGACAAACAGCTCTCATTCCAACAGTCCAGCCACTCAGGGAATGAATGAGTGCCTATGTAGAAATCAGCGCACCATAGCTTTATCAACTACTTTAGTTGTGCTGTGGTTTGACCCATGCTATTGAGATCAGTGTGGGATCACTTGAGGGAGGTGTAATGAGTAACCAACCACGCATGGGGGTCAGATCATTTGATTTCCACCTTGGGTCTTCTTGCTTGGATCAGAGTTTATCTTCCTTAGGCCTGTTCCTCCTTCTCCAAAGCAGTATTCCTACATAAACACTGAACAAGTTGCTGATGTCCTGGAATAACATGGAAGCGAGGTCAAAGTTGAGTGGACTATGGTCAGGAAAGAAATCCAGTACCTGGGATTGCCCTGAAGGCCAGCTACACTGTGCTCCCTCTACCTAACCCACCCAGAATCTCCCTGATTTCTGCTGAAAGGCAACAAAGGAAGTCTCGTTGCCTCTCCAGGGCACTGAGAAATTGATCAATTGTGTTTTGAGTTGGTTAGACCCATGATAAGGATTTTGTATCAGGTGGACATTTGTTTCGTTCTTTTTTTCTGACGGTGGTCAATGAGAAGTCATAGTGGAGGAAAATTATGTCATTCTTCATCCTGTTATCAAATTGTACATGAGTTAGTGACTTGTTGGGAAGGAAAAAATGAGCCAATAGTCTACAGTAAGTCACCATGAGAGTTATGGAGAAAACTTAGCATCAGAGAAGTGAAGATTCTGGAGTGATGTACTTCCAACCTCTACGTTCAAGCAAATGACTCTCAAGGGGGGCAGGCTGGAGCTAGAAAATGTATCAGAATCGCAGGGGGAAGGTGAGACTCATGTAGTTTGAAAAAGCATAGCGTGCTCTCTCCCCACAGGCAGGTTTTGTACAAAATTCTTGTCTGTTGCAGATGTGCAGAAAATAGTATAAGAGTGTTTTAGGGGACAAAGATTTCAAAAAATAAAATAAAACAGTTTGCGAAGTAGCTGTAGGAACAAATGGCTGTCTGAAGTGAAAGGTACTCATCAGAAGTTTTTATCTCTATCAGCTAT
Organism: Felis catus; assembly: GCF_018350175.1. Taxonomy (NCBI): domain Eukaryota; kingdom Metazoa; phylum Chordata; class Mammalia; order Carnivora; family Felidae; genus Felis; species Felis catus. The sequence goes on from NC_058378.1 coordinate 16,334,115, forward strand.
ATTTGGCATAAAATGACACACTGGTTCTTTACAAAGCCTTACGCTAAAGAATGCGGGTACCTCCTGCGGTAGATGAGCATTCCAGAACCACTGGTAGACAGCCTCTCAAAACTAAGGATGGGGAAATGGTAACAGACTCTGAAGAATGTTGGAAGTTTCCTCTTAAGTTAAAATCACCTGGATCTTTTTGACAACTCTCGTGGGACTTGGACATATCACTGAAGGAGATGAATGCCTGCCGTCTCTGAGATGCCAACAATGTCCAAACCTCCCCTTAAAGTCTAGAGTAAAGAATTAAATAAACAGCTCTTTTCAGAAGGACAGATTCCTCTCAGGTAGGCAAAGAGAGGGCATTGCTCCCAAGACCATTATCTAAAGTCTCTGTGACTCGATCACAGTCTCAGCCCCGAATTGGCTGCTGTGACTGATGGACCGCGACAATTCCAAGCTGCACAGTAAAGAGATCTGCAGATGAAAGCAAATTTCCTCGCATTTCCAGCTACCGTATTTCTCAAGGTTTGTCAGCTGAGGATATCAATGTAGAATATTTCCTTGGTGTCAGCAGTGTGGAGGAGTCTGGGTATCAGGAGCAATTACTAGTCTACAGGTTAACTCTTTACTTATGGACAAGGAACACGAAAATAATTTCCATTGTGGTCTATTTATTCAATGCGCATGTGTGGCTGCATAGATACATATACGTATATATGATGTATATCAAACATATAGACGATGTGTATAAATCTCTTGATGAAATGTATCTTTTCCACACCTACAAAACGTTTCCTGTTCATTTTTATTTATTTATTTATTTTGAGGGAGAGAGAGAGAGAGAACAAGGGGGGGGGGTGAAGCAGAGAGAGGGAGAGAGAGAGAGAATCCCAAGCAGGCTCCACACTGTCAGCACGAAGCCAGACACGGGCCTCGAACTCACAAACCATGAGATCGTGACCTGAGCCAAAGTCCTACGCTTAACCAACTGAACCATCGAGGCGCCCCTTCCTGCTGATTGTTTTGAAAAACTACCTAAAGGGATCACCTGCTACCAAATACACAGAGATGTTTGCAACCAAGTTTAATTCCTTCCTTTTGGTTCCTCGTGGCCGGGAGCGGGGTTCAGCCCACCACCTGGTCCTGCATGGTCTGTGTACATTTTGAAATGGTGGAAGAAAAATCAAAGAGGAGGACTAATGGTTCATGCCACGTGAAAATCGTATGAAATGCCAAATTCCGTTTCCACCTAGGAAGTTTTATTGGACGCACCATTGGTTTACGGAAGGAGTGAGTGGTTGCAACAGAGACCGTGTCAGCCATAAAGCCGAAAATAGTTACTGTCTGGCTCTTTACAGAAACCACTGGCGGACCCCTGGGCGGGAGCATTTCTGTATTTGTCCCTGGTTGTTCTAGGACTTCCTTAGACCACTGCTCTGCTAAAAAGATCGTTGCAATTGTACGGTTCTTGTAGAGCACGGGGGAGGACGCCTCTGTCAATATGATCAGACCTCCTCTACTTCACACAACACCCACTTACCTGGTAAACAGCACCTCCTTGATCACATCTGACCCCACTGTTGGCTTTACAGTGAGAACTCCTGGATTCTCCCGGCGGATGAATGCTAAGTTATTTGCGGAGGGGGCGGGCAATCAGATTTGTATACAACGCGGTGTTTAAAGTGGTATTCTAACTACGGCCAGCAAAAAAGGATTTTCTTCTAACAGTTAAAAAAAGAAATCCCTTGATGACTAAGTTAGCTGCAAAAACCAAAACAGGGAATGATACTAACTGATGCATTCTGTTTCGATGTAAGATAGCTTGGGCCCAGCAGACACTGACCACCCTTAGATATTGGGAGGAGTCATTAATTTACCACCATAGCTCAGGAAAGGCATAGAACTTTAATCAACAAAATTATATCGGGTATTATTCTTCATTTTAACTCTGAAATGTTTGGTGGGAGAGAGAGGATTGTGGAAGGAGGAGAGGACAGAGGCGATGAATTGCCAAAGAGCAGATATAAAGCTCTTTCTTGTAATGTTGTTGTTTTTTTAAGTAAAGATACTCATTTAAATATGGTCAACTGATCATTTCAATTTTCCTTTTTAATTTGAAATAATTGTAGATTCACATGCAGTTGTGAGAAGTAATACGGACAGTTCACACACACCATTCACCCAGTTTCCCCAGTGGTAACATCTTATAAAACCATGGTATAATACCACAAGCAGGATATTGACTGCTATTAGCTGCTTTTATTCATATTTCCCCAGTTTTAGTTGTGTGTGAGTGTGTGTATCTGTGTTTCCTTCGAAGCAATTTTATCATGTGTAGATTTATTATCCACAAGGTAAAATATAGACTAGCTCAGTTCCGACAAGGATCCCTCCTACAACCCATTAATAATCATGCCCATCTGTCTTCCACCCCATCACCTACATCCTTAACCCATGACAACCACTAATCTATTCTCTACTTCTCAAATGTTGTCCTTTTGAGAGTGTTACATAGGGGCACCTGGGTGGCTCGCTCAGTTAAGCATCCGACTCGATTTTGGCTCAGGTCATGATCTCAGGGTCTTGAGATCAAGCTCCTAGTCAGGGTGGGTGAGCCTAAGATGATCTCTCTCCTGCTCCCTCTGCTTCTCCCCAGCTCTCTCTCTCTCTTTCTCTCAAAAAAAAAAAAAAAAAAAAAAAAAAAAAAAAAAAAAAAAAAAAAAAAAGAATGTTACATAAATGGCATCCTGCAGTATGTAAACTTGTGGGATAGTCTTTGTTGCTTCGCATAGTTCTCCAGAGATTCAACCAGGTTGTTGAGTGTATTCACAGTTCTTTCTTTTTTCTTTCTTTTATTTTTTTTTTTTTTTTTTTGGCTGAGAGGTATTCCGTGGTATGGATTTTTGAATGTTGAACCAGCCCTACAGAAATGGAATAAATCCCACTTGGTCATGGTGAGATTATCTTTGTAAACATGATTGAATCCAATTCAATTAGTATTTTACTGTGGATTTTTGCATCTAAACTCATGAGAAGTATTAGTCTGTGGTTTTCATTTTTTGTACTTTCTTTGGTTTTGGTATCAGAGTAATATTAGCCTCATAAAATAAGTTGGAAAGTTTCTCTCCTTTTCTCATTTTTGAAAGCTATTATATAAAATTGGCATTAATTCTTCTTTATTCCTCTACCAGAATCTTTGGTAATATTCTGTAATGAAACCGTCTGGACCTGGAGAGTTCTTTTCCAGGAGCTTCATAATTAAAAGTTGCATTTCTTTAATGTCTGTATAACTATTCAGGCTATTTTATCTCGATTGAGATTTGGTGGTACGTGGTTATTGGGGAAGTGGTTCAGTTCTAAAGTTGTCAGATCCATGAGTGTAGATTTGTTTATGGAGTCCCTCATTGTATTTTCAATGGCCGCGGGATCTGTAGTACGACTCTGTTTCATTCCTGATATGGGTGATGTATGCTTTCTCTCTTTTAATTTTTGTAAGTCTTAGTAAAGATTTGTTAATTTTATTAGTTTTTATTTTTTATTTATTTTTAGCTTTTAGAGAGACAGAGAGACCTAGTGGGGGAAAGGGGCGGGGGAGAGAGACAGAGAGTATCTTAAGCAGGCACCATGCTCATGGCAAAGCCCGACATGGGGCTCCATCCCATGACCCTGGGATCATGACCTGTGCCAAAGTCAAGAGTCCGATGTTCAACGAACTGAGCCATCCAGATGCCCCTACTGCTTTTTTAAATTTTTTTTTCAACGTTTATTTATTTTTGGGACAGAGAGAGACAGAGCATGAACGGGGGAGGGGCAGAGAGAGAGGGAGACACAGAATCGGAAACAGGCTCCAGGCTCCGAGCCATCAGCCCAGAGCCTGACGCGGGGCTCGAACTCACGGACCGCGAGATCGTGACCTGGCTGAAGTCGGACGCTTAACCGACTGCGCCACCCAGGCGCCCCCTTACTGCTTTTTTAAAATAATGTCTCATTTCATTGAATTCCTCAAAAGAGGAAAGTGGTATTTTGTCGTTGTTTTGAATTACATTCATTGCTGCTTTTATCATTATTATTTCCTTCTTTCTGTTTGCTTTGGGTTCATTTTGGTTTGCTTTTTCCAAGCTTCTTGAGGTAAGTATTTAGATTATTGATTTGAGACCTCTCTTCATTTCTAACATAAGTATTTAATGCTATAAATCTCCCTCTCTGCATTGTTTTAGTTGCATCCCACAAACTTAATGTATCGCATTTTCATTTTCATTTAATTCTCTGTATTTGTTATTTCCTTTGAGATTTCTTGTTTGGCCCATCAATTATGTAGAAATGTGCTGTTTAATTTCCACATGTTGGAGATTTTTCTGTTGTCTTTCCCATGCTGATTTCTAGCTTGAATCCATTATGATCAGAGAACAAATTCTATGATTTCATGCTTTTAAATTTATTAGAGTTTGTTTTATGGCGATGGACTACAGATAGTCCAGGTGATGGACTGTCTCAGCGAATATTCTATAGGCACTTTCAAAAAATATGTATTCTGTGTTGTTGGGTAGAGCGTTCCATATATGTCAGCGATACTCCACTGGTTGATTATGGTGTCCTGGTCTTCTACGTTCTGGTTGATTTTCTGACTTACAGATCTATCACTTTCTGAGAGGGCAGTGATGAAGTCCCCAAGTGTAACTATCATTTGTCTGTTTCTCCTTTCAGCTTTATCGGTATCTTGAGACTGTGTTATTTGACGCATACACAGTTTGAATCATTATGTCTTCCTAGTGGATTGATCCTTTTTATCACTCTGCTCCTCTCTGTCTCTGGTAACTTTTCTCTGAAATCTGATTTCTCTGATATTAATATAGTAACTCTTGCTTGTTTGTTTTTTAAGTCAATATTTGCATGAGGTATCTTTTTCCATCCTTTTACTTTCAAACTACCTGTGCCATTGAAGTTGAAGAGAGTTGTCTTTAAAAAGCATATAGTGGGTCATTTTCCCCCTACTCTCCCAATCTCTGTCTCTTGACTGATATAATAAGAATATTTGCTTTTAGCATAATTATTTCTAGAACTGCCATTTTTAAAATTTTATCCTCCATTTATTTCTTCTGGAGCTCAGTTTTTGGTTTCTCTTTTCTTGCCTTCATGTGGGTTAGTTGAATATTTTTAAGGATGCCATTTTGATCCATTTATAGTATTTTTAGTCCCATTCTTTTTGTAGTGTTATTAGTGGTTGCTGTGGGTATTACGGTATGCACATGTAACCTATCACAGTCTGTTAATGCTAACATTTTACCACTTTGAGCGATTGTGTGTGAATTATTTCCACTTAGGTGCACTTGCCTTCAGCACTTTTAGATATGATTGCCTTGACTATCAGATGGTGGTGTCATTTTTGTTTCAATCATCACACATGATTTGGAAAACTCATGAGGAGAATAACAATGTTTTGATTGACCCTCCCCCCCATTCGCGCTCTTTCCACTGCTGTTTCTTCCTTCCCAACCCTCCAAGATTCCTTCTTTTACCATTTCCTTGCATTTGTGGAGCTTCCCTTAGCCATTATTTAAGGGTAGGACAACCAGCAACAACTTGTTTCCATTTTCTTTCATCTGAGAAAATGTTGATTTCCCATTCAACTTCAAAGGATGGTTCTACCAGACCCAGAGTTTGCAATTGGTACTTCTTGCCTTTCAGCGCTCGAGGAAAGCACTTTTTTTCTGTTCTCCATAGTTTCAAGGGGACGTCCGTGGCCATTTGAATTGGAGTTCTTCTGTCGGCAATGTGTCATTTCTCTCTGGCTTTCAAGATTTTTGTTTGTCATAGTTTTTTTTTTTTTTTTTAAGTTTATTTTTGAGAGAGACAGAGACAGCGTGAGCGGGGGAGGGGCAGAGAGAGAGACAGAGAGAGAGAGAAGGAGAGAGAAAATCCTAAGCAGGCTTTGCGCTGTCAGCACAGAGCCCGGTGTGGAGCTCAAACTCATGAAACTGGGAGATCATGACTTGAGCCAAAACCAACATGGAAGGCTCAACCGACTGGGCCACTCAGGAGCTCCTCCTTGGCCGTAATTTTGATTGGAATGTATCTTCCCACGGATTTCTCTGGGCTTATCATATCTGGGTTTTTCTCAGTTCCATGATCCTTCAGGTTTATGCTTGTCACCAGATTGGGAAGTTTTCAGCCATTGTTTCTTTGGATACTTTTTCTATCACACACACTCTTGTCACAGGACACTGATGATATAAATTTATCTACATGATGATATAAATTTCTATCAGTGAATCCGTTCACTTTTCTTTTGTTCAGCTTATTTTCTCTTTGTTCAGATCAGGTAAATTCTATTGGTCTGCCCTCAAGTACACCAGTCCCATCTACTGTCACCTCTACTCTACTACTGAGACCATCCACTGAGCTTTCCATTTCTGGCATGATACGTTTCATTTGTGCTTACACCTGGGTTTTTGTAGAACCTCAATTTCTTTGCTAAGAGGTTCTGGTTTGTCATTTGTTTCGAGAGAATTTGCAATGGCCTGTGAAAGCATTTTTATAATAGCTACTTTAAAATCCTTACCCAATAATTCCAACGTTTGATTCATCTCGGTGTTAGTGTCTGTTGATTGTCTTTTCCCACTCAGGTTGTGACTTCCTGGCTCCGATGATGGCTGATTTTTTGATTGTCTCCTGACCATTTTGGCGATTATGTGAGAAGACTCAGTCCTATCTAAATATTTCATCTTAGCGTGCGGTCACTCTAAGTGTAGGATGCAGTTTCTGGCCTACTTTGTGGGATGGGGTGCCAACGAGCATTTAATTTTCAAAACCCCTATGATGCTATTTTGGTCATCTGTGGCTCTTCTTTTCCCGGCCGTTGGTCCACGCAGTGTATCTAGGTAGGAGGTGGTTTTCCTGGAAGAGGAGGAATTCTGCTGGCGACTCCATGTGAGCCCGGCAACACCAGCAAATAGGAGCCACCGGGACCCCCGCTAAAAATAAGCGTCCAGGGGAAAATGTTCTTCCCTGCTGATCTCACAGCCCCCTTCCCTCACCTAGAGACCTCAGACAGCCCGGTGTCACCAGCCAGGGGATTTGGTTCCAACCCAACCAAAGCCTGGCTCAGGAGATACTTTTTGCCCCATGAGCTTCAGACTTCCCTCCCAAATGCACAGGCAAGGGGATCCGGTACACAATTCCCTGGTCCAGGAAGCACTCTCTTTCGCTAGGAACTTACACTCCTCTGGACGTACATTTAAAAGTAAACTTTTTAAGAAAGATAGACTCTTATCTCTCTGGGATATGTTCCTTCTGATTCTTGCAGAAACTTAGCAAATATACAAGTTAGATTTGAATCACTTACACTTTGCCCGTTGAGTCATCCAGATTCTTCCCCTTTTCTTTCTTTCTTTTCCCCAAGTCCCTACTGTGATCACTCATGCATGTCCATAGTATCTTCCTCCACAAGTGCTCGCCTCTCCTTCCACTCACAATGTCCTCCCGTCCTCCAGGGCTTCTTGGGCTCTTAGAAAACCACTGCTTCCATTGGGCTCTGTCCTTCTTATTCACCCCTATGGTCTCGGCAGCCAGAACGCTCCAGCCGATTCTCTCCACTCATCCTGGTCTTGTGTGGCATCCGTGTTCAGTTCCCCCATCCTTTCTACCATTTAGGTCTCTGAGAGGCAGGATGACCAGGGAACTAGGAGAACACACTCCAGTGGGAGACTGTGTGGTTTTGAATCCCAGCATCGCCACTTACCACCTGTCTGACCTCGAGCAGGTCGCTCAACACCTCCAACCTCGGTTTCCCCGTCCAGAAAGGGGGATGTGATCCTGAATTTCAGCTTGGTTCCGGGAAGTGGCCATTCTTGCTCTGAGCCCCAATCAGATTTCAGATTTCTCCAAGCTGCGGTCAGACTTCTGTTTTCCGGGCGGTCGGAGTGGGAGGGGAAGGCAAAGTGTCCGGGTTTCTGCATGCTTCCCGGGTCGTGCCCCTGTGGTACTGGAACACTAGCTGTTCACGCTCACAAGCACTACCGATTTTTGGGACACACTCCACAATCGTCTTTTGCAGACACCAGCAGAGATGGTCTGGCCCATAGCTAGCACCTAGCCCATGGGGAATCTCAGGTCTGCGATTGCCATCCATGACTGCATGATGGAATTGTAAAAACAAAAAAGAAAAAGAAAAAAGGAAAAAAAGAACAATGTCTACAATGAGGAATCCCATCCGAAGAATCTATCAATCCCAGTAACTGAAACAAACTCATTTTAAGCTACTTACCAGGGTCCAAAATTCCAGGCCCTTGGCCAGGACTCTTTATGGATCAAAGTTAAGCTGGGAAATTTAATAAAACCACAGCCTCAGGTGTGATTATTCGCAAAGTACAGCTTTCACATCAGGTCACCAGAATTTCCCCTTTAGGCCACAGTGTTCCAACAATTTGGGTCTTTAGCAGGGGAGATAATATTTTTTGGCAGACTATAGGTTCTTTTCTTTTTTAGGTCTATTTTTTCTGCAGCCAACGCCAAGCCAAGAATGTTAACAGGCCATCAATTTAACTTTGATTTCATAAAGTGTGAGTCAAGTGGTGGCAGGCTGGGGCACTTTTGCCAGGGGGTGGCAATTAAGCAGGTTGAGAAGAGACTTGAGTAAGGCAGGGACTCACTCTGAAATGAAATTATGGGAATTTGCTCTGTCGGAGCTGTGATTCACGCAGGGATCTGAGAGGCAAGCCTAAAGACGGAGGAAACTACCTTCCTTTAAACTCCAAGCAAAGTAGCTAATAAGCCCTCTTTGCCTTGTTGGCAATATCAGAATTTTTCCAGCTCTCATCCCAGAAGGGGTCCGTGGTAACTGTGCCTGCAATATTCCATTGTTGATGAAGAGCCTTCATTTTCCACTTCCCTACATATTGATTGCATATGAGTATGCCCCTCAGGGACTTTTTTAAATGTTTATTTATTTTTGAAAGAGAGAGAGACAGAATGTGGATTGGGGGAGGAGCACAGAATCCGAAGCAGGCTCCAGGCTCCAAGCTGTCAGCACAGAGCCCGACGTGGGGCTCGAACCCACAGACCAGGAGATCATGACCTGCGCCGAAGTCAGATGCCCAACCAACTGAGCCACCCAGGCACCCCACTCAGGGACTTTTAATGGCAGTAAATTGAAAAGGTTTCCTTAGGCCCTTACCTGGGAGAATTGCCTCAAGGGAGTGCTGGACCTTGACTCTCGTGCCCTGACTACAGGCTTGTTGGCGGGATCACCAAGCTCCGGAGCTAGTGTCTCGATTCAGAAGATAACAAAGCTTAGCAGTCGAGGGGTCCAACCCCTCTTAACTTAAAAAAAAAATTTCCATTGGGAGATCAGCCTAGGGACTGATACCGGCCACTTGACCTGAGACATCATGAGGTCCAGGAGACAGATAAAATTACGGATCGAAAGTAGGAGTGTGTGCAAAAGGGTACAAAAACCTGGAAACTGCCG